>NC_089782.1:40083821-40088821 GCF_040412425.1 Macrobrachium rosenbergii
CAGATTGAGGGATACAACACCGTTTGAACCTAAGGAGGCGAGTCTAATTTTGTTTAATTTAATAATAATAATGATAGTAATGCACATTTACATACATTAGATGAATACATAAAAGTTATTTCATACTTTGGTATGTAATTTACAGAAATAATAATAGTAATAATAATAATAATAATAATTATTATTATTACTACTAGTGTACCCACATTGTCAAAAATGATGATAATGTAGGAGTGTGGCGAGACGTTAGGACAATCCGGGGCTGGATGACGACGATTGTAAATAAGGGAAAACATGCTGCTGGTGAGCCCTTTAATATTAATATATATATATATATATATATATATATATATATATATATATATATATATATATATATATATATATATCATTGTCTTTACTATGTAGAAATCATCATCATTATTGCAAAAGTACTTAGTCAACGTATTGAATCTGCCTTTATGTAGTAACTCACATGATATAGAAACTCGTACACTATCATTATCGTTCTGTTGAAAGCTAGAAGCAATAACTGATAAAGCGTTTTCACAAGGGCAGTCTCTGCTTCCTTGAGGCGTTACGCAACCCGGACCAACGGCCTGTTTGTTCTGTGGCCAAGAAATGTTGGAAGTGTGTCAGTTGCTCGTCGTGTGTGTCATTGTACGTTGTTTGGCATTGATTTTATTGGTGGTCGTGTGCTTGTTTGCTTTGTGTTTTCTCCCTTTCCTGTGTGTTACACTTATAGTTTTGAAATGAACCTTACCTCTCCGTTATATATCTTTCACTTCCGCGCCAGGAGGAGAGGTAAGTATTTAAATGATAAATCTTGAATTAAGTATTTATATAGTTTTTGTATTTGATGTTGTTTACATTACTGTGGGTGGTTCTGTATTTGGATCCAAGGCCGTTTCGTTTTGTAATTGTTTTGTATTTTTGTCATATCCAAGTATCTGTAAATTTAATCTCTTTAATATCAATGTATGTTACCTCATTTTTCAAAAATTTTTATTTTTATAATTTTCAAGATTTTATTCATGAGTTCCTCTTCGTTGACTTCATATGAAACATTTGTCGTAGTATTTGTTTTCCGTTGCTTGAAAATTTTCCCTTTGTGCCATCGTACTTTTTGCATTGCCATTTCTTTGTTTAACGATAATTTATTATTATTATTTTTTTGGGGGGTGCGTTCGTGTTGCAGCTGTAAATTTCATAAATCAAGTTTTCACCGCAAGTTCCTGGGCTAAAGTTTTTGCATATTGCTTCACGATGAAGAAAGTTTGGTCACGGTTTCCTAATTTAATTTTACTTTTTGAATTTATTTTAACATGCTTTTTTTTTTTTGCAAAGGGGGAACAGTCAGCTGTATTGATTTTACTTCTTGCGTTCATTTACTTGGGGAAATGTTGATATTATGCGGTGGTTTTTAGTTTTCTGTAAAAGAAAACTATTGTGCCGGCTTTGTCTGTCCATCCGCACTTTTTTCTGGCCGCCCTCGGATCTTAAAAACTACTGAGGCTAGAGGGCTGCAAATTGGGATGTTGATCATCTATCCTCCAATTATCAAACATACCAAATTGCAGCCCTCTGGCCTCAGTAGTTTTTATTTGGTTTAAGGTTAAAGTTAGACATAATCGTGCTTCTGGCAGCGATATAGGCCAGGCCACCGCCGGGCAGTGGATAAAGTTTCATGGGCCGCGGCTCATACAGCATTATACCGAGACCACCAGCGAATTTTGTACTTATGATATTGACAGGGATTGTAAGTTTGTATGGCTGAGATACAAAGGATTTTTTAAAGGAATACCTGTGTTTGGCTTAATTAATCGGATTTTGCCAAGTTGTCTCTTTAATTAATTGGAATTCGCCAAAGTTGTATCTTTAATTAATTGGAATTCGCCAAGTTGACTCTTTAATTAATTGGAATTCGCCAAATTTGTCTCTTTAATTAACTGGAATTCGCCAAGATGTCTCTTCAATTAATTGGAATTGGCCAAGTCATCTCTGTAATTAATTGGAATTCGCCAAAGTTGTCTCTTTAATTAATAGGATTTCGCCAAGTTGTCTCTTTAATTAATTGGATTTCGCCAAGTTGTCTCTTTAATTAACTGGAATTCGCCAGGTTGTCTCTTTAATGAATTGGATTTTGCCATGTTGTCTCTTTAATTAAGTGGATTTCACCAAAGTTGTCTCTTTAACAAAGTGGGATTCGCAAAGTCGTCTCTTTAATTAATTGGAATTCGCCAAGTTGTCTCTTTAATTAATTAGATATCGCCAAGTTGTCTCTTTAATTAATTAGATTTCGCTAAGTTGTTTCTTTAATTAATTGGATTTCACCAAAGTTGTCTCTTAAATTAATTGGAATTCGCCAGGTTGACTCTTTGATTAATTGGAGTTTGCCAAAATTGTCTCTTTAACTAATTGGAATTCGCCAAGATGTCTCTTTAATTAAATGGAATTCGCCAAAATTGTCTCTTTAACTAATTGGAATTCGCCAAGATGTCTCTTTAATTAAATGGAATTCACCAAATCGTCTCTTTAATTAATTGGAGTTCGCCAAGTTGTATCTTTAATTAGATTTCGCCAGGTTGTCTCTTTAATCAACTGGATTTCGCCGGGTTGTCTCTT
This sequence comes from Macrobrachium rosenbergii, assembly GCF_040412425.1. NCBI lineage: Eukaryota > Metazoa > Arthropoda > Malacostraca > Decapoda > Palaemonidae > Macrobrachium > Macrobrachium rosenbergii. The sequence goes on from NC_089782.1 coordinate 40,086,447, forward strand.
TAATTAATTGGATTTCGCCAAGTTGACTCTTTAATTAATTGGAATTCGCCAAAGTTGTCTCCAAAATGGTCTCTTTCTTACTACTTCAGCAGATCATTATGAATAAATGTATTGGAAAAACAAGTCCACTGTTATGTATGGGAACGAATATATTTAAAAATAAACCTAAACAGAGAGCTTTCGGGAGCCTGTTCGATTCCCCTTTTGCAGACTGAAAAGGGGAATCGAACAGATTCCCGAAAGCTCTCTGCTTAGATTGGTACAAATATATTTAAAAATTAATTTATGCAGAAAGCTTTCGGGAATCTGTTCGATTCCCCTTTTTGCAGACTGAAAAGGATGAATCGAACAGATTCCCGAAAACCGTTGAGATTCATTTTAAAATATATTTGTACTCAAACATAACTGGATTTTTCTCCATTTCAAAACTGATGGTAATATAAGTATATATTTTTTATGCATTAAAAGAGAGAACGAGTATTCTAGGCATATTCAATTAAAACCTCCCGTGCTGAAGTTTCCGTACGCGTGTATTAAAACTGATATTCCTTCATGGCGGTATTGCTCGATCTTGTATTCTTCATAATTAATCAGAATCTTTCCTTAACACTTTTGCCGTCATGTGAATTTCTGGAATTTCCCTGGGTAGGTTCTCCCTTGCCATAATGGGAATTTCTGGAATTTCCCAGGGTAACTTCTCCCATAGGGGGCTGGTGCAGTCAGTGCATGGTAGGCATTCCTTGAGGTTCTTTGCAGCGTCCCTTCGGCCTCTAGCTGCACCCCTCATTTCTTTTACTGTACCTCCGTTCATATTCTTTGTACCATCTGACTTTCCTAGTGCAACTGCAAGGTATCCTGCTGTTACACCTTTCACACTTTACTGAATGTCAGTTTCCCTTTCAGCGCTGAATGACCTCATAGGTCCCAGCGCTTGGCCTTTGGCCGAAATTCCATATTCCGTTCTATTCTATCCTGGACAAGTTCGTACTCTGTGTCGCCCAAGTTACCAAGTTTCATATTTTGGGGAATGGTCAGATTTTAACAGTTTTGTTTCCTTTATCATTTCACCTGTTTGTTGTTTTTTATCGTAACTATGATTTTCCTTGGCTGGATTACCTCAGATTTTTATCCCATCACTGATCGGCAAGTTTGACCTCTTTTTGAGTTGAATTTTTAATGCCTTTTGTACCTTTGATGATGTTTTTATTTTCCGGTATTTTCTGATCGTAGGTTGTGTGTGGTAGGGGTTAGGGCTGGGGTGGGGTAGGGTGGGGGAAGGGGAGGGGGTTGTCCAAAGAACCGAGTGGAACGTGTATCATGTGTGGGTGGGTGTAATGATTTTGCTCCAGTCCGGCGGTTTAACAGTCCAGTATTTTTGTTATATATTTGTTATACATTGTATTTTTCTTTTATAAATATTTTGATATTGGTTTTATTTCTCTATAATTTTTTGGGGGGGAAACATTAGTTGGAGTATAAGTCTGAATCTTTTATATATTTAGGAACGAGTACATCCAGTACAGGTTATCTTGACTTGGAATTTAGCGAGACTGAAAAAGCAAACAAAATAATGGGCTGGCTGAATAATATTTGGAAATACAATAGGCTGAGATTGCCTACTAAAGTATATTATAAACAAGACTAGTACGTTCTGTAGTCGTTTATGGACAGTTGCTCTCTCTCTCTCTCTCTCTCTCTCTCTCTCTCTCTCTCTCTCTCTCTCTCTCTCTCTCTCTCTCTCTCTGTTTTGTGTCTGATACAGATTTGAGCATTCATACGTTACAGTTACGTATGGAAATAGTATGTAAATCTCTCTCTCTCTCTCTCTCTCTCTCTCTCTCTCTTTGTGTCTGATATAGATTTGAGCCCTCATTCTTTACATTTACGCATGTAAATCCATATGTACAATCATTCTCTCTCTCTCTCTCTCTCTCTCTCTCTCTCTCTCTCTCTCTCTCTCTCTGATTTTTGATTAAAGTGTACATTACCTTTGCCCTTCATTCAAGTAAAGGCAAAGAAAAACATATAAGTTAATTTAGGCCGGCGCTATTTTCAGCCGAGGGATTGACATGTGGTATATAATGCTTTAAGTAAAAAAAGGTCATCCTTGCTTATTTGTGTTTTACGGGTAGAAAAAAAAATCCTTATCTGTCGTTTACGAATAAAAAAGTCATCATTGTTTATTGGCCGTTTACGAGAAAAAATAAAAAATTCATCCCCGTTTGTTGGTAGTTTAAAAGTAAAAATGTCATCCATGTTTATTGGTTGTTTAAGAGTAAAAATAAAGCCATCCTTGTTTATTGATTGTTTACAAAAAAAAATTCATCCTTGTTTATTGGTCGTTTAAGAGTAAAAAAATTCATCCTTGTTTATTG
>NC_089782.1:40096321-40098821 GCF_040412425.1 Macrobrachium rosenbergii
TCCATTTATCTCGTTTTGTTCTGTTTCACTTGAATATTGCAATATTTTTGCATATTTGTCTTGTCTCCATAGCTACGGCGTCGATTAGGAGCTGGAAAACCAGGCCCCTTGACATCAATCAGTCAGCCACAATAACTATTTTCTTAATTCACGATAATTTTGTATTTTATTTTCTTGTCGCTTTTCCGAAGCCGGTGATTGGTTGACAGTTGTCAGTAGTGGTAGCAGTTTATAGTAGTAGTATTAGTATTAGTGTAGTTATAGTATTAGTAGTAGTAGTAATAGTATTGGTAGGGATAGTCCATCTGAATAGTTAGCCACCAAAGCTTGTTTTTGGTGGTCGGTTTCAACCATGTACCTTAACATTGCCAGGGGGGAAGGAAACCATTTTCATAAGGGGATATGGAGAAAAGTGGATGCAAGAAATGCAACGTTCTCTCTCTCTCTCTCTCTCTCTCTCTCTCTCTCTCTCTCTCTAACATTGTAGGTATCCAGCGAGGATACTTCAAACTTTCTCACAAGTGTGAAATCAGCCTCCTTTTCATATCTTGCACCCTTTCTCACTGGTTATGTAACTCTCTCTCTCTCTCTCTCTCTCTCTCTCTCTCTCTCTCTCTCTCTCTCTCTCTCTCTCTCTCTCTCGGAAAAAGGTATCCAGCAAACATAACTCAAACTTTCTCACAAGTGTGAAACCCGCTCTCCCTCTCATATCTTTCATCTTTTTCCCATGAGTTATGTAAATTCTCTCTCTCTCTCTCTCTCTCTCTCTCTCTCTCTCTCTCTCTCTCTCTCTCTCTCTCTCTCTCTCTCTCAGAGACATAGGGATCAAACTTTCTCACAAGTGTGAAACTCTCACCTCCCATTTCATATTTGTCGTCCTTTCTCACTAGTTACGTAAATTCTCTCTCTCTCTCTCTCTCTCTCTCCCTCTCTCTCTCTTAGACATAAGTATCAAACTTTCTCACAAGTGTGAACCTCTCACCCCCCATTTCATATTTGTCATCCTTTCTCACTAGTTACGTAAATTCTCTCTCTCTCTCTCTCTCTCTCTCTCTCTCTCTCTCTCTATATACCCTGGGAAACACGCCTTTCTCGCCAGTCGTGTGAAACAGGGGAGGGGGGGGGTTAGATGGTTGAGTTCAGGAAAGCATTACTGTATTGCAGCTCTGCTATTTGATGGATGGAAGAGATGTTTGAGATTCTGAGGCCCCGAGAGAAGTGGTAGGTTCTTCACTCGGGTTTTGTCGCGTTTTGCGGTCCTGAGGCTGGGATAATTAAAAAAAAAAAAAAAGAATCGTTGAGATGGGACCTTGAGGATTCGTCCAAGGCTTTTTAAAATATATATATATATATATATATATATATATATATATATATATATATATATATATATATATATATATAATGTATGTGTGTGTGTGTGTGTGTGTGTGTGTGTGTGTGTGTACTGTATGTTTATCATCAACACTATACTGGTATGATTTTCAAAAAAAAACCTGTTAGGTTAATATAATGGTAACAATAACCTCTGAATATTAACAAAAACATACAATAGTAACTAATATGTAACAATATATATATATATATATATATATATATATATATATATATATATATATATATATATATATACAGTATATATATATAGGCTATATATATTTATAAACACACACAGATAGATATAGTTACCACAGTAGGTTTTTTATTAAAAAAATATTCGGAAGTTATTGTTACCATTATATCAATAGGGATTTTTTTTAAAATAAAAATTCATACAAGTAAAGTATTGTTGATAAAATCCATGTCAGTAAATTACCAGATATATGTCAGAGATATCATAGCCGAATCAGAGAGAGAGAGAGAGAGAGAGAGAGAGAGAGAGAGAGAGAGAGAGAGAGACTGGATTCCAACGTAATACGTACTGCGGATCGAATCGCATCAAGAGCGGTTATAATTTTGCTGTGACAGTCATTCGGCTGCGTCTCAGGGCAGCCACGTGTGTTGCAGCGAGCAAGCTAGCTAGCCCTTTCCATCGGTCCCGTTGGCTGCCTCGCTCATTTGGAGTCGCAGATATTATGCAAATTATAATAGCGAATCTTGCTCCGTCGGTTCCTAGATGTGAACAGAAGTATTTCGTTGTAGGCAAGGAATATTTCATTTGTGGGGCTTGAAGGTCCCGGCAAAGGTTCTGCTTCGAAGTAAATAGGGAGGAATTTCGAAATAAATAGGGAGGAATTTCGAAATAAATAGGTAGGATTTTCGAAATGAATTGGGAGGAATTTCGAAATGAATAGGGAGGAATTTCGAAATAGTGAGGAATTTCGAAATGAACAGGGAGGAATTTCGAAGTAAATAGGGAGATATTTTGAAATAAATAGGGATGAATTTCGAAGTAAATAGGGAGATCTTTTGAAATAAATAGGGATGAATTTCGAAATGAATATGGAGGAATTTCGAAATGAATATGGAGGAATTTCAGAAATGAAATGGAAATTTCTGA
>NC_089782.1:40106321-40128821 GCF_040412425.1 Macrobrachium rosenbergii
TTTTTTTTTTTTGTCTATGGTCTCCTTTCATAGAGACAGGTTGGTTCTGTTTGTAATGAAGATGACACTATAATCCTGTTATTCAGGTTTGTTTTGCCTCGGTTTTGAATGTGTTTTTCCAGAAAATTAAAAATAATTCGCTAACAGATTCTGGTTAACTTTTGATTATAAAACATGACAGTTTTATTAGTGAAAATTCTTCCGGTTTTCTTAGATATTAGAATGGATATTTTTGATGAATCGTCACGGTATAAACATTAACTTTTTCTGGATACCAGCCCACACAAGTAAGCAGTGAAAGAACAGGCAGTTTGGCGAAAGAAAACTGCATCAAATAATTGACTCCTTTGCGTTTTGGAGACTTTTTCCCAGCAATTTATCAGAAAGCAAAGGAGGAGGACGTCTGGCAAATCTCATGGGAATGTCTGGTTGGCTATAACTGGAAAATTTTGGAAATAACCAATTCAGCTTTCCCATGGGTCTACAATAATATGCCAAGGCTATTAGAAGCGGACGAATGAGCAACCCCCTCCCCCCAAATCCAGCCATCCTGTGATGACTGGACAACACTTGGGCGACACGTGTCCCAGTCTTCGTGACCTGAGATGTTCCCAGTCATGGCGACCTGAGATGTCCCCAGTTTTAGTGACTTGAGCTGTCCCCAGTCTTGGTGACCTGAGATGTTCCCAGCCTTGGTGACCTGAGATGTTCCCAGCCTTTGTGACCTGAGATGTTCCCAGCCTTTGTGACCTGAGATGTTCCCTGTCTTGGTGACCTGAGATGTTCCAAGTCTTGGTGACTAGAGATATCCCAGCCTTGGTGACCTGAGATATTCTCAGCCTTGGTGGCCTGAGATGTTCCCAGTCTTGGTGATCTGAGACTTTCCAAATCTTGATGACCTGAGATTTTCCCAGTCTTGGTAATGTGAGATATTCCCAGTCTTAGTGACCTGAGATGTTTCCAGTCTTGGTGACCTGAGACATTCCCAGTCTTGGTGACCTGAGACATTCCCAGTCTTGGTGACTTGAGATTTTTCCAGTCTTGGTGACCTGAAATGTTCCCAGTCTTGGTGACCTGAGATATTCCCAGGCTTGGTGACCTGAGATATTCCCAGGCTTGGTGTCCTGAGATTTTCCCAGTCGTAGTGACCTGATATGTTCCCAGTCTTGGAGACCTGAGATGTTCCCAGTCACCTGAGATGTTTCCTTTCTGAATGTTCGGATGGGCGATGGCAGTTACCTCGTCTCTAGGAAGCTCGGAGACGGAGCAAACTTCAACCCTTTACCGTTTACTTAATTAGCTGGATTACTTAGCAAAATCTAATTTGTTTACATACCTTGAGAGCTTTTGATATTTTAAATTTGTTTGACTACTTATGAATTTTATATTTATTGGCATTTTTAGCTTATGTAGCCTAAAGTGATTTTCGTGATGGTGTTTGTAACTAAAAATAAGTTGGTTTTATTACCTTGTTTTTTCTGTTTAGAATAAATGGCCCTTGTTGAGTGTTCGTTCACTGCCTTCTAAATTGTGCCCCCATGCTTGGCAGTAACTGTCAATATTCATTCAATCAAAGTATCAAAACGATTTGAAATTTTTGTTAGCCGCATCGTCTCTAGCTAAACATCATCTTTTCCATAGGGGGTTATTGCTGCCAGTGCACCTCATTCGGTACACTGTAGGCGTTGTTTAAGGTCCTTTGCAGCATGCCTTCGGCCTGTAGCTGCAATCCCTTTCGTTCCTTTAACTGTACCTCCTTTCATATTTCTTTCTTCCATCTTACTTTTCACACACTCCTAACAATTGATTCATAGTGCAACTGCGAGTTTTTTTTCCTGTTACAACCTTTCAAACCTTTTACTGCCAATTTCCGTTTCAGCGCTGAATGACCTCATAGGTCGTAGTGCTAGCCCTATGGCCTAAATTCTATATTCAGTTCAATTCAATAAACATTTCCTCCTTGTATTTATCCTGTACTTTTCCAAACGAAAGAAGAGCCTGCAAATGATGCTTTCGTTGTAAGTTTCCGTTGAAAGGGTTGGGAGGTTATGTGAATAATCCCTGCAGCTTTTATAAGTGAGATTCTAAAGCGAGTTGAAGATGTTCAGTAGATTTTAGCCGTGAGAATGAAAGGGCCTCATGACTCGAAACCCGCTCCAGGCAAATTCTCAGGCCAGGAGGTTTGAACACCTGGAACACTGAGAGAGAGAGAGAGAGAGAGAGAGAGAGAGAGAGAGAGAGAGAGAGAGTGTGTGTGTGTGTGTGTGTGTGTGCTGGTGGCACATTTTTTCCTAAATATTTGGCAAGTAACGTGGAAAAGAGAGGGAGAGAGGCGGCGGTATGTGCGCCACTGGCTTTTTCCAGTGTATTTCTGGAAGTAGCTGGAGAGAGAGAGAGAGAGAGAGAGAGAGAGAGATGGGCAGGGTAGCCTACCAATAGGTTTTCCTGTGTGTTTCGGGATGGAGAGAGAGAGAGAGAGAGAGAGAGAGAGAGAGAGAGAGAGAGAGAGAGAGAGAAGAGGCAGGTGAAGAAGAGGGTAGCCTACCAATAGGTTTTCCTGCGTGTTTCGGGAAGGAGAGAGAGAGAGAGAGAGAGAGAAGGCATGGGTAACCAACAATAGGTTTTCCTGCGTGTTTCAGGAGAGAAGGAGGTTTTCCTGCGTGTTTCAGGGAAGAGAGAGAGAGAGAGAGAGAGAGAGAGAGAGAGAGAGAGAGAGTTGGGGGGGAGGGAAGATGTGTGCCAATGACTTTTCAGGTATTTCTGAAATTAACGGACATTGCATCAGTGGAGAAGTATGTCGAACGTACTAACGTACACTATCTTGCTGTTAACATTTGATATAATGTAATCCTGTAAGGCCTGTCATTTATGATTTCCCACAGGTGAATGTTACTGTTTAAATGGTCTTGCTTTATCGCATAGAAAAAGTCCAGAAAACTATTGCTTGCTATGGCAAGTCTCCAAAGAATGGAGTTACCTTCCATGAAGAGCAAGAAAGAACAAGAGATAAAAGGGCGCTCATGTGTGGAGGCGTATTTCCCGGTACAGTCTGTCTGTGCTTTCCATCTTGCCAAATTAATATTACTGGCGAGCCTTTGCCGAAATAATTGAAGGAGACATAGTGAGTGCAGAAGTTGTGTGCGCGAGACTTCGGACGTGTATGGTATAGCGTTGCAGACAAAGACGGTCCTGGCATTTTAAAAGGAAAATTGCAACATGGGAATGTGAAACCCTTGTTGATGAGAAACCCGTGGCCTACCTGAGGAAGGAGAGAGAGAGAGAGAGAGAGAGAGAGAGAGAGAGAGAGAGAGAGAGAGAGAGAGAGAGAGAGAGAGAACGAACGCTGTTAGATTCTGGGATTACAGAATTATGTAATGCAATATTGACTTTAGGATTGAGGGCGATGCTATACCTGTAATGATGCCAGACGCGTAAGCTACAGAGAGAGAGAGAGAGAGAGAGAGAGAGAGAGAGAGAGAGAGATTTTAGTACTCAGGGATCACAGGATTGTTTTAAAATTTTGACGTGAGGGGGACATTTCCCTCTGCAAATAGTGAAACAGTGAGACGACGTATACACACACACACACACACACACACACACACACACAGACTGACAGACAGACAGACAGACACACATACATGCAGGCAAGTCCTTGTTCTTATTGATTGAATGTTGAATGTGCAAGGTTGCGGGTCGTCTTGAAACTTATTTGCACGCGCTAATGCTTTATTTTATGTTATGTAGCTGTTCACAGACGTACGTATATGTGACTGATTTAATTTTGGATAATTGTTATTCTCTTCTCTCCCTTTTTTTTTTGCCACGTGTGAACTTTTTGTTCTGTGGAATAAGGATACTAATTCATTTAAAAATTTTTATCGGAATTGAAAGGAGCCACATTACGTCATGAATAATGCATGAGCAAACTTATGGAAAGCACCAAATGACGCCTTCCTCGTCTGCTGTTGTGGGTATGGCGCCATTGTATAGATAAAATCGGTCGATTAGTGTCGGTGGGCTTGTAGATGCCCCGATCGGCTAGTAGTAGTATGTATGTTAACTAACCGCCTCTTTGTTGTGACCGCTGGTACAGCACTCAAATAATGGAGAGAGAGAGAGAGTTCCAATGAGTTATAAGGATTAGTATGTTTCAAAGACTCATTATAATTATTATAGTCCATCCGACGAGACGTCATGTGCTCACTTGTCTCTAGGAGCAGGTTTTACTGTTTATTCACAGTGGCCTAATGATTTTGTCTAGCTTTCTTTTAAACTCTTCAACACTGTTGCTGTTTACAACTTCTGGTGGCAGTGTATTTCATGTGTCAAATATCTTGTATGTGAAGAAGTTCCCATAATTAGAACTGATGTGTAGTATCTCTTCAGTTCTAGTTTCCATCCATTATTTCTTGTCTGGTTTTCGTTTAATGCGAAGAGGTTACAGTCTACTTTTGTTATGCCTTTCAGTATTTTGAATGTTTCTATATATATATATATATATATATATATATATATATATATATATATATATATATGTATATATATATATATATATATATATATATATATATATATATATATATATATATATATATATATATATATATATATATATATATAATATCCTTTTAGTAATATATATATATATATATATATATATATATATATATATATATATATATATATATATATATATATATATATATATATATATATATATATATATATATATAGAGAGAGAGAGAGAGAGAGAGAGAGAGAGAGAGAGAGAGAGAGAGAGAGAGAATGGAGTGTTTTTGAATGCGAATGGGGACGCGAACCTAATGCCCGTATCCAGCCCAGACCCAGTATAACAAATCAAGCTCTTAAATAATATTTATAAGATCTCGTAAGGAATAATAGCCTTAACTCTTTAAGGATGTACGACTAAGCTTGAGTCGGAAAAAAAATCGGATGCAGCACGACCGTAGCATTTGCTGTGCTTAGTAAGAACAATCTGTATTAATAAACTCCATTAATGAAAGTTTAACAGTTTGGGAATACAACGGTGATATAACTGCTATAATATCAGGCTCTGTTTTTCATGAGATTCCGTATTTATATTTAGAAGTTTGATGTTCGTACTTCTTAGGCTATGGTGAGCAAATAGAAAATTTTGGATTGGTGATTTTCTTCATGCTTTTAACAACCCCCCCCCCTCTTTATTTATACCATTATAGCTATAAAAGATTTTATGGTGTTATGAGTATGAAAATGGACTGTAGATTTGGTGAATCGTCTCAAAAGGTGGAACCATTTTATCTTGGTTTGGGCAAGTAGTAAAAGACTTTGGAAAGATGCCTGTTTGTTATGTATACGTTTATGTTATTTATTTCGCTACGGGTATTTTGTTCAACATAACATTGATTTGCATGTCAATGAATTAATCCGCTTCTTTATGAGTGATAGTACGTTAAGAAATGAATGACATATCTGCCTTTCATGACGAGTGATATCACGATCTAAATAATAATAATAATAATAATAATAATAATAATAATAATGATAATAATAAATCTATGGCGTCGACATCACGATCTTAAAATTAATAATAATAATAATAAATCTATGGCGTCGACATCACGATCTAAGTAATAATAATAATAATAATAATAATAATAATAATAATAACAAACCTATGTCGTCGACATCACGATCTAAATAATAATAATAATAATAATAATAATAATAATAATAATAGTAAATCTATGGACGTGCCTTTAGCCATCTGGGAACTATAGTCAGCAGCCCTGAGAACGAGCGACAGATGGGAGCTGTTTACTTCTGGTGAGAGGAGAGTAATCTCGTTATCAGGAACAACTAGGAACAACAACAACAACAACAACTCGATAACCACAGGCAGGCTGGGGCGAATCAGCTGCTGCTTAACCTCGCTAAAGCCAGGTGGCGGTTGGGGGGGGGGCGGCGGATGCTGGGGATGTGTGAAGGGCAGCCGCATCGTGGACGGTATACCGTTAATCGCTTCGAAAGCAAGTCTGGGAATCTCTCTCTCTCCTCCCTGCCTCCGCCTCCTCTCTCTCTCTCTCTCTCTCTCACACAATGTGCGTTTGTGGATGTCAGCACATTTTATGGTTCTGAAAAGAATTTCATCCGTATACGATCTCTCTCTCTCTCTCTCTCTCTCTCTCTCTCTCTCTCTCTCTCTCTCTCTCTCTCTCTCTCTCATGTGCGTTTGTGAACGTCAATACATTTTATGGTTCTGAAAAGAATTTCATACACATACACGCTCTCTCTCTCTCTCTCTCTCTCTCTCTCTCTCTCTCTCTCTCTCTCTCTCATGAGCGTTTATGGAGGTCACCACAGGTTAAGGTTCTTAAAAGAATTTCATACTTACGCCCTCTCGTCTCTCTCTCTCTCTCTCTCTCTCTCTCTCTCTCTCTCCCTCTCTCTCTCTCTCACACACATTCTAGAAACGTCTGGTTAAACTAAGGTATACTTGACTTTTCTAGAAACGTTAATCTCTCTCTCTCTCTCTCTCTCTCTCTCTCTCTCTCTCTCTCTCTCTCTCTCTCTCTCTCTCTTTCCTTGCGTATTTTGTTTGCACCCGTTTTATCATTTAAAACACGCAGAATTCTTATTATTTATGCAAGCGACTAAAAGCAAACAAAAGAAAAAGGAGACTCCTTTGGGGGCGCACTTTACCCTATGCCAACACACGGGTTTCTATATTCTATATTTCCGCCGTGTGCGCGCTTGTATATATATATAATGCATGTCCAGAGCTATATTTGCTACATTCGAAAGTTTACTCTGCGAAGCAACTCGTTAGGGCGAGCGCTCTCACTCAGGATGTGTTGACTTGAAGTGGCCAGAGAGACCCAGATATCAAAGTGGGAATAAAACTAACGCCGGGTTTGATGGAATGTGCAAATTGTCGTGATAACTCCAGATAGCGCGGCCGGGATCGGCCGTTGATTCAGCGGCCAAACGCGGGCTGCGTTCGTGTTCCGATTCGTAAACACTTAGTAAATTGGGGTTGGCAGTCGTGAGTGTTTCGTTGGGTAGGGGGTTATTGCTGTTTTTGGTGTGTGTGTTTTGTCAGAGTCGCAGTTTGGGTTATGCGCGGGATTTCCTCGAAAGTCAAAAAGATGTAGGTTGCTGGTCGTTGTATTATTATTATTATTATTATTATTATTATTATTATTATTATTATTATTATTTTTGGGAGAAAAGCTCTCTATCACGAGAGTTCATAAATGTTCTAAAGGGTCTTGTGGACCCTTTAGAACATTATTATTATTATTATTATTATTGTTATTATTATTATTATTATTATTATTATTATTATAAGGACAAAGGTTGTATTATTATTATTATTATTATTATTATTATTAATTATATTATTATTATTATTATTATGGTAGGGAACAAAACTACTCTATAAGCTCAATAGAGGAATACTTTTGTCAGTACTGTACTACTCTCAGCATCGACCCCTTTCGGCCCCTAGCCGCATCAATGTTATAGCCTTTTACTGTACCTCCGTTCCTGCTTCCTTTCTTTCATCTTGCTGACCAACTTCTCTAACAATTACTCCTCAGTGCATGTGTGGGGTTTTCTCCCATTTCCACCTTGAGATCCTCTTCATCTTGCTGTCGAACTTCTCCAACTCCCTCTTTTCTCTGTCTTAATATTTCAGCTCTCATTTTCTGGATATTTCATCTCTCATTTTCTGGACCTTTTCATCTTGCTGTCGAACCTCTCCAACTCCCTCTTTTCCCTGTCTTGAACGCTGAATAGCCGAAAGTGCCCCAGTTCTTGCTTTGACAGCCTAAATTTCATCAAGTCAAATCAAATCAATAACTCCTCGGGGACTGAAAGCTCTGATCAGTGAGACACCAGGCTACCACAGCAGCCTTTACAGAGGACCTGTTCCAGGAGGTGGCGGTTTGTACTTCTAGCATATTTCAAAAAACCAGTTTAATCTGTATTCATAGAGCTTGCTGGAAGGATTTGATCTTGCATGAGAACGGGAATTGGAGTAAGGTGAGCTGTTGAAAAAGTTAAGTATACCTTAGTTTAACCAGACCACTGAGCTGATTAACAGCTCTCCTAGTGCTGGCCCGAAGGATTAGACTTATTTTACGTGGCTAAGAACCAATTGGTTACCTAGCAACAGGACCTACAGCTTAATGTGGAATCCGAACCACATTACATGGAGAAATGAATTTCTGTCACCAGAAATAAATTCCTCTAACTCTTCATCAGCCGGCCGGGGAATTGAACTCCGGCCCATCGAGTGACAGTCCGCAGCTCTACCGACTCACCAACGAAGAGCTTCTTACATGAGAACGGGAATTGGAGTAAGGTGAGCTGCTGAAGAAGAAAGGCAGCAGCTGTAGGTGAGAAGAGAGCGGGAGGAACGTATGGAAAGCAGGGTATCTGAAATACCCTAAAAGTACCTTCGACTCTCGGCAGTGTGCGGATGCTAGTGTTTGCATTCAATTTACATATTTTTCAGTGTGTATTCTTTGGCCCTTACGTAATACCTCGGCCTTGGTTAGGACAGTTGCCGGTGAAAGAACGATATTGACGTAACCTGCTAGTCGGAAAATATGTCTTATACTCCGTAGTCATTTTTATTTTCTTCGCCACCTAAGTTGGAATGAGGTGTCTTTGCATGTGTCAGCAGGATATATCAAGAACGGTCAAGGAGATTTTTCTTATAATTTGGTGATATTATTCATTAGATGGAAACCCCCCCACCCCCACCCTCCAACTCCAACGCCGGCAAATTATAAGCTGAGGGTTTTATTTTTCGCCAGAAAGACCTTGCTCATTATTATTGAAATTGTTCTGTCTTCAGGGCAAATGCAACATTTAATGAGGGAATTCGTATATTCGCTTTTGTGCGTGACCTTGCCAGAGGGCATATAATCTGTATTGAATGCTGTTGTGTAATTGGTATTATGAATTTCATTTTCCGTTATAGTCTATAATCACGTACATAGAATGTGTAACTTTTTCTTTAGCATGTCCATTCACTTTCAATAATTAATTTTTTTATGGAAGGGGAGGGGGTGGGGGTGGGGGGATAGTTCCCTCAGAGTCTCCCCGTGGAATGACTTTGCCAATTAAGGAGCGGACTTGCAACATCTACCGTAGTTACCTGGACCGGAAATTGCCAGATTGAGCTGGATTTACACCGGCACCGGTTCGGATTAGGCTGGATTTCTTATGAGTGGGATTAATCATCGCTTTCTTGGTCGGATTGCATTTCCTGTGTTGTAAGTTGTAGCTGTATTCTCTGTTTGAAGATTAAAGCTGTCTCTAAAATAATTATTGTTTAGTGAAGCGTTACCTCTAGAATTGACATTGAAGTAGTAATGCTTCGATTGTAGGTTCTTCGACCAAAATAAGATGGTAGTTTTATTTATTTATTTAAATATTTATTGTAAAAAAAAGTTCGTAATAGCAGCTGTTTGAAAAGACTTTAGTGGTGAATTGTATGTAAAACGTTTCTTAGTAGCAGCTGTTTGAAAAGACTTCAGTGGTGAATGGTATGTAAAACGTTTATAGCTAGCTATCATGCGGAGTATTTTATAATAGAGTTATAGCCTTTTATGGTGTACTTTTCAATTAAAAAGCTTCAAGAGCAGATAGGCACTGTGAGTTCAAATGGGGCGCATCAGCAGCCACAAAGAGAGAGAGAGAGAGAGAGAGAGAGAGAGAGAGAGAGAGAGAGAGAGAGAGAGAGAGAGGTCGATAGCGGAGTTTATAATTAAGAGATTCATTTACCTTCTCGTTTGTGACATATTGTTTCTTGCAGTTCAGGTAGCGAGGTGGGCTGAAGCTGGGTTTTGTCGTACTTCTATATTCCAATTACTTTTCTTTAAACATTGAGAAAATCAAATACATAAGCGGAAAAGGAATAATCATAGGGGTTAGTGCAAATATATAAGCGGAAAAGGAATAAACATGGGGGGGGGTAGTGCCGTCAGTGCGCCTCATGCGGTGCAATGTAGGTATTACTTAAGGTTCTTGGCAGCGATCCTTCGCCCCCTTACTGCAACCTCTTTCATTCCTTTTACTGTGCCTCTGATCATATTCTCTTTCTTCCATCTTACTGTCCACCCTCTCCTAACAGTTGATTCATAGTGCAACTTAAAGGGTTTCCTCCTATTACGCCTTTCGAACTTTTTTACTGTCAATTTCCTTTTCAGCGCTGAATGACCTTAGTTGCCCCAGTGCTTGGTATGTATGCCTAAAATCTATGTCAATCAATAATTCATCCAGGAACTTTCCCGAAAGCTAGGAAATTGAATGATTTATGGGTTTTCTTCATTACTGCAATGAAAATAAGTATTGTGTTGTGACTGTAGTTAATATTTGTAGGTATATTTTTCATTGAAGCCCGATGCATGAATAATAAAAGAACTTCTGTTATTCATCCAGACTAATCTTGAGTAAATGATTAAGTTGGTTAAACATAAAAATCCACTGAGTAATGCTGCTTAAACAATGACGTAATGTATACAAGTTTAAAAATTCATGATAATTTGGTGAAACTTGGGTGGGAAGAGGGGAGGCTGGGGGTTCCTGGACTATTGGGGGGGGAGGGGATACTAAGAAAATTAGTTTAAAGAAACGATGCAGTAGACGTCATGTAAAGTGCTTAGGCAACAGATACTTAGATACCTCCTTCAGTGCTTAGATGACAGGTACCTCTCTTAAGTGCTTAGATGACAGATATCCGTCGTCATTGCTTGATAACAGATACTTTCTTCATTGCTTAGATGACAGATATGTCCTTCAGTGCTTAGACGGCAGATACCGTCTTCGGTGCTTAGATGACATACTTTCTTCAGTGCTTAGATGACAGAAAGCCCCTTCAGTGCTGAGATGGTGAATAACCCTCTTCATTGCTTAGATGACAGATACCCCTCTTCATTGCTTAGATGACAGATACCCCTCTTCATTGCATAGATGACAGATACCCCTCTTCATTGCATAGATGACAGATACCCTCTTTAGTGCTTAAATGATAGATACCTTCTTCACTGCGTAGATGATAGATACCATCTTGAGTGCTTAGATGACAGATACTTCCTTCAGTGCCTAGATGATAGACACCCTCTTTAGTGCTTAGATGACAAATGCCCTCTTTAGTACTTAGATGGCAGATACCCTCTTCAGTGCTTAGATGACAGATACCCTCTTTGGTGCTTAGATGACAGATAGCCTCCTCAGTGCTTAGATGACAAACACCCTCTTCAGTGCGTAGGTGACAAACACCCTCTTCAGCGCTTAGATGACAAACACCCCCTTCAGTGCTTAGATGACAGATAGCCTCCTTAGTGCTTAGATGACAAATACCCTCTTCAGTGCTTAGATGAAAACACCCTCTTCAGTGCTTAGATGAAAACACCCTCTTCAGTGCTTAGATGACAAACACCCTCTTCAGTGCTTAGATGACAAACACCCTCTGCAGTGCTTAGATGACGGACACCCCGCAAAACGCTCAAAAATGAAAGCGGCCGCGTGAAAGGATAAGACGGACGACACGGCCGCTCCCTAAAACGCTTAGACGACAAGACTCCGTAAAAAAGCTTTTGACGAAAGCTTTATGCTGCGTAATCCCTCAGTATGTTGAACCAGTCCTCCGTTTCCAATCAAGCTTTGATGTATAGGGAACTCGGGTTTAATGGTATTAACTCGACTAATTGCTCCCACGGTCTTCCTCAATATCTCGGCCATTGCAGATATTCTCCGGCTTTGCCAGGCTTTTGGGATACGTTGCCCAATGTTAGTTTGTTTCGCTGATGCGTCGTGAGATATGTATACATAAATGTGTGTATGTATAGGCTGTATAACGTGTGTAATATAATGTAATATTTATATATATATACATATATAAATATACATACACATACATATAAATGTACATATATATATATATATATATATATATATATATATATATATATATATATATATATATATATATATATATATACTCACACATACATACATACACATAAAATATAGCTAAAATATAGATATGCGTATTTCTAAAATATAGATATGTGTATTTCTGCATTTTATTTTATTGTCTATGCACCCAGGTTCTGTGGAAAATTAGATTACTTATGTATGAGACCTACAGTATCTCTCTCTCTCTCTCTCTCTCTCTCTCTCTCTCTCTCTCTCTCTCTCTCAGCCGGGTGCATAAACAGTAAAATGCATAGAGGTAAAATTTGAATGCATTGTCGTCATACTAGGCAAACGCATGTCTATATTTCAAGGGTGCCTTGGGCGAGGTTCTTATATTCTCTCCAGAGGTGTATTAAATTGCACGTTGGTGTGAAGAGCCATTGTTCGTCGAAAGGAGAGACTTATCGCCCTTCTCCGTGTGTGCAAGATGAATCCAATTTCAGGCTAACAGTTTCACTTGTCGGCAGCGCAAGAGCGTTGGACTTCACCTGCTGTCTGTGTTTTGGGACGTTTTGGGGGGTATTAATACTTTTTGTTTCTGCGTTATAGGGAATTTCGCTTGTTTTGAGCGAGACAGCCTTTTGTTTCCTAGTATCTTGAATCAGGGTTTACAATCTCTCTCTCTCTCTCTCTCTCTCTCTCTCTCATTTGGTCTCTCTCTCTCATTCTGTTAAGCATTTGAGTACATTCTGACAAGCTCTCTAATCTCTCTCTCTCTCTCTCTCTAGTAGCACATTTGGTAGCGCGCATTCTGACAAGCGACTAACCTCTCTCTCTCTCTCTCTCTCTCTCTCTCTCTCTCTCTCTCTCTCTCTCTCTCTCTCTCTCTAGTAGCACATTTGGTAGCACATTCTGACAAGCGAGTAACTCTCTCTCTCTCTCTCTCTCTCTCTCTCTCTCTCTCTCTCTCTCTCTAGCAGCACATTTGGCAACGCGCATTCCCACAGGCAAGTGGACCCAAACAAACTGTCGAAATCAATTGTTCTTGTGAGTTACAGGGCTTAGGAACACTGTCTTTAATCCTGAAACGAATACATGCAATAATATTCCTGGGAAATGAACTCCATGCTTGCCCGGGAGGTCATTTCTCCGTAATTGGGACGGGAACAGGTGACCTCCTTCGCATTGACTATGGTACCATCGACGAGAGTCTGGCTACTACTATTCCTAGCATGTCTGCATGGTACGACTTTTAACTCGTTCTTAATCATGATTAACGGAGCTATTAGTAATCGATGGTATCTTTACCCCAGTCGAGGCTCTCCCAGGGTCTTGCTGGTCCTCTGTATAAAAGCACCCATGACTTCGTTGATTTCAAGGCCTCGTTGTGACGCATTACTGCAGTTTGAACCAGACTGCTAAGGTAAGGTTTGTTGCTGGCCCCGGGAGGAATAATAACCACGTGACCAGTGTATATATTACCTTTTCTTTCTTGTTTGCAAGTTTTTTCTTCTGTGACTCGGCCATTTAAGCGATAGGGTTCCAGCCTGTGTCAGCTTCCAGGTCCTCATTGTATTCCCAAATAGGCTGGCTAGATTTATTTTTAACTCTCTCTCTCTCTCTCTCTCTCTCTCTCTCTCTCTCTCTCTCTCTCTCTCTCTCTCTCTCTCTCTCTCTCTCTCTCTCTGGCACAGGCACGGTCGTAATGATGATCGAAAGTATTTGCAATACCACATGTATAATTTGTGAATTAAGTAGTTTGTTGTTATTATTATTATTATTATTTTGCAGGAGACGTTCTATTATTATTATTATTATTATTATTATTATTATTATTATTATTATTATTTTTCAGGAGACGTTCTATTATTATTATTATTATTATTATTATTATTATTATTATTATTATTATTATTATATTATTATTATTATTATGCAGGAGACCTTCTATGAGGGCAGTAGCGTTGAAAATTATAGCTGGTTCAACGGCTTTTAATTTGTATAGTCTTCTTTATTCGTCTTGCAATCTTCTTTATTATTAT
The DNA here is from genome assembly GCF_040412425.1 of Macrobrachium rosenbergii. Taxonomy (NCBI): domain Eukaryota; kingdom Metazoa; phylum Arthropoda; class Malacostraca; order Decapoda; family Palaemonidae; genus Macrobrachium; species Macrobrachium rosenbergii. Next base: position 40,120,301 of record NC_089782.1, read on the forward strand.
TATTATTATTATTATTATTATTATTATTTATTATTATTATTATTATTATTATTATTAATTATTATTGTTATTATTACCGGAGACTCGAACTGACGTTCCATGGCACCTGGATGAACCGAGCCTCCGATCTTCTGTATTACGTACCCACTTCACTTTGCTCTCACGTAGAGTTCAGTTCACGACGCCCGTCAAACTGGAAATCCCATTTTTACTCCTTCGGGTCACGGCTGTTCGTGTGTCGCTCAGGGCATTGTCACTGCCCATTCATGCATGTAATTGGGTACACTGCGAACACTGTCTTGGTTTATGTGCTTGAGGTTGAGAGAGGATTCTGTTCCCCGGGGTGAAGTTCTTGGCAAGGTGTATCCCGTAGGGGTTAGTGCCGTCTGTGCATCTTCACGTGTTGCACTGTAGGCATTATTTAAGGGTCTTTGCAGCGTCCCTTCAGCCCCTAGCTGACACCTCTCTCATTTCTTTTACTGTATCTCCGTTCATATTCTTTTTCTTCCATTTGACTTTCCACCCTCTATAAAAACTGTTGACTAGTGCAACTGCGAGGTTTTCTTCCTGTCACACCTTTCAAACCTTCTTACTGTCAATTTCCCTTTCAGTGCTGAATGACTTTATAGGTCCCAGCACTTGGCCCTTGTCCTAACTTCTATATTCTATTCGCTTGACAGGTGTAATATGTGACTGTGCTGTCATATTCGAAGTTAGCAATGCTGGTCACTCGCTTATTTTGTCGGCGTGGCTGAATCACCTTTAAGAGGAATGAAGGTTAGAGTTATCAGGAACGTGATCTGGTATTATCATCATTTTAAAATGACGAAGGTCTCTCCTCTCTGATCAGACGTTACTAAAGTTATTATCATCACTGAAGACATTCCAGTGTTGGTTTGTACTTATAGCAGTCCCAGGAAATCTCATCTTGTAATTTTCATTAACAACTTTCCCCGTAGAGGGAAGTGCCGTCAGTGCACCCCACGTGTTGCACTGTAGGCATTACTGCAAGGTTCTTTGCAGCGTTCCTTTGGCTGCTTTCTGCAACCCTTTGCAGTACTTTCTCTCTACCTCCGTTCATATTCTCTTCCTTCCATCTTACGATTGTTTCATAGTGCAACTTCGAGGTTTTCCTCCTGTTACACCTTTCAAACCTTTTTACTGTCAGTTTCCGTTTCAGCGTTGAAAGACCTCTTAGGTCCCAGCGCCTGGCCTTGGGCCTAAATTTTATATTTCATTCTGTCCATTAACAGCTTTTGATAGCTGAGTTAGCTTATCTGGCGGTTTTCGAGAGGCCGGTAGACGTTTTCAAGGTAACATCCTCAGATTTCACGAAAAACTTCAGTGAAGTGTTTGAGCTGATATGAATATCTGGCGTCAGGGATTTCATTATCGGATTGGGGCGTTTGACTCTTGTGATTGGGTTTTAATTTTGCCTATCCTGAAGGGCATAAATTGCGGATGGTAGGACACGGTATACCCCTGTGAATGTCGAGTATACTGTTTCTTTGAGGATTTTGAAGCTCTCTCTCTCTCTCTCTCTCTCTCTCTCTCTCTCTCTCTCTCTCTCTCTCTCTCTCTCTCTCTCTCATGATAAATGTTTATAATTATCTCTCTCTCTCTCTCTCTCTCTCTCTCTCTCTCTCTCTCTCTCTCTCTCTCTCATGATAGATGTTTATAATTATATGCAAGTGATTCTGCTTGGTCAGTCTCTCTCTCTCTCTTTTCATAGTAAATGACCGTAATTATTGTGCGCCATTTAAGTACAGTATCTGAATGGCCATATTGGGCGACGGTGAAAGAAAAATATTAAGAACTATCCAGTCCCTCTCCCGCTCCCTCTCCCTCTCCCTCTCCCTCTCCCTCTCCCTCTTCCTCTCCCTCTTCACGCTAAGGGTTACCACAGAGGTACAGAGATACTTTTCTTAGGGTCTGTAGAAAGGGTTATTAGAATCTGAATGGAATGTGTTTAATTATTATGCATGATCATCCGGTTCCGGTGCATGTTTTCCCCCAGGATGGAATGTCCATTCGCTTTATAGTGTTATATTTTGAATGTTATTTTGCGAGATTCGTTTTTCGTAATTTTCTGATCTCGGATCATATCAGCAAAACACTTTTTGGCGTTGATGATGACTAGTAGTTGTGGTTCCAGTGTGTGTTGTTAATAATTTGTATGTATTATATATTATCATTTAGCAAATATTTGCAGTTCCTCGTTGACGGGTCGATATCGTTCTCGGCTAGCACTTTGCTGGGCCTGCGTTCGAGCCTCCGACCGGCCAATGAAGAATGAGAGGAATTTATTTTTGGTGATAGAAATTCATTTCTCGCTATATTGTGGTTCGGATTCCACAATAAGCTGTAGATCCCGTTGCTAGGTAACCAATTGGTTCTTAGCCACGTAAAACAAGTCAAATCCTTCGGGCCAGCCCTAGGAGAGCTGTTAATCAACTCAGCGGTCTGGTTAAACTAAGATATACTTGACTTTGCAAATATTTACTCGTTTTTTTGTATCATGTCACTGAAAGATTAAGCATAGATGACTATTGTTGTCCAGCTGTTGCCTGTTTGAATTAAATGCACCTGGTTTGAATCACAATCGTGGTAGTAATGTGAATCTCATCGTCAGTACAGTAATAAACTGTTAGATTGAAATTGCTTGAGGCGGTGGTTTGATTTTGTAAGGAGATTCAGCGACATTTTCTTGATATTGGACATTTGTGGGACATTATGGATTATTGCTGTAGTTCTTGTTAATTGGGAGGTCAGGCGATATTTTTCCTCTTTGAAAGTGGCTTGAATCCATGTAAACTTTACTGTTGAGGACAGCCATCAATTCTTAATACTTGGTCTTATTATTCCATTCTCATTTTAAATCTAAGGCAGCTGGAATTTAGTTGTTATTAAGACATTAATTCGTTGTTCGTGTCTAAAGCTCCTTTCGATAAACCTTCACTGTTGAGGACAGCGATCAGTTCTTAATACTTGACCTTATTATCCCATTCTCCTTCTAAAACTCAGACAGCTGGAATTTATTTGTTATTAAGAACTAAGGCAGCTGGAATTTATTTGTTATTAAGATATTAAATACAATGTTCGTGTCTAAAGCTCCTTTCGATATCACCAAGGTCTATAGATTTAATCTATAGACGTTGGATATCACAGTGTGGGAGAATTCGACCATAGCCCTCAAATCTATTGCTGTAGCTGGCTCTGAGTGAATAGCAGTATTTACAGTGAGGTGATATTTGATGGTTGAATTCGTATGTAGGAAGCTGTGTGACGTTAAGGACAGTGTAAACAGACAGACGAAGTAGCAACTGATACTGGTATTTACCAACCACTCCGGATTTACGTGGAACTTAATTCTCGTTGTATTGTTCTTCTCATGGTTTATAGACTTTGCTAATTATAACATCGTTGGCGGAGCTGGTTTTTGTCTGACAGTTCGAGTTGAATCTCAAGTCGTCCACGCTGTGGGCATTGCTTGAGGTTGTTTGCAGCGTCCCTTCGGCCCCTAGCTGCAACCCCTTTTATTCCTTTTACTGTACCTCCATTTATATTCTTTCCTCCGTAGTACTTTTTTACCCTCTTCTAACAATTGTTTTATAGTGCAGCTGCGAGATTTTCCTCCTGTTACACCTTTGTAACCTTTTACTCTCAATTTTCCTTTCAGCACTGAATGACCTCAGAGGTCCCAGGTCGTCCATTTTGAAATTTGGATTCGATTTTCCTTCCATCCTGAACTGACGTCAGCGCTGTCTGTTGAGCACCAGGCTGATTCCAACACGAACCTTTTCCACTTCCGCTTGCATTATGTTCTTATACAAGCTGCATTATATTCTTATGCCACCTGCATTATATTCTTTTGGACATTGCTCCCTGGAGGTGTCACGTTGCAATCTGACGACCACCCTACACTGAAGCTGGGAGCTGTCTGAGAGTCCACTGTTTGACCAGTCAAATTCCTACTCCCATCCCTCTTACCGTTGGCCTTAACAGCCCATTCCTCCCTTCTTCCCTCCCTCCCCTCCCCTGCCCCTCCCCCCTCCACGTTTTCTGTACTGTATATGGCGTTCTCAGTCCTCTATCTCGCGTTTCAGAGATTTATGGTGTGGCCCAGTGCACAGTGCAGGTCTATCATCACTTACAAGGGAGTCCATTATATCGGCCAGAATTTAGTATTTTTGTAGTGATGGTGTCTATATTTATTTAGTTTTTCTGGGTGCTAAATTTGATCTTATGTTGAGCGTAAGGTCAAATCTAGCATTTTTAGCAAATATGATTAAAGAGATATTTTTTTATATCAAGATTTTTCTGTTTTATTTTGGGTTGGCATCTTTCTGCTTCGTTGTTAGGTAACAATGCAGAGATTTCATGGTGCATTTCTATGTCCTATTGACTTGTGTTTATGTCTTTAATCCCTCCTCATTCCCTTATGTAATATTATTGGAAATTATCTTTTGTGTTCACTTAGAGTCTGTATAGTCTTCTGAGCAATAATAATAAAAGTACTGTTGAGGAATATTTTCTGCTTTCCAGTAATTTATACAAAGAATAAACGTGGTTAAATTTTTTGTTAGATTGGGATGCTAAGATTGTCATACACCTGCTTGTCTTTTCCTCCTCAGATATTTAGTTTATTTTTCTATGTTTGCCTTGTGTAGGAGGGGAGTTGAAGAAACCTCTGTGAAATCCCACTCATTAAATAGTGTATGTATTTCACCAAGCCAACCGAGGGATGCCTCGCACGATAATGAGAGCTCCATTTTCATAGGTCGTTCGATCTCGCTGTCACAGTCTGTAATAATCTTAATCATGATTTGTAAAAGAAAAGCCTCGTATTGTTTTCGATAAGAATGGGTCGACTTTTCCACGTATTACGTAGTTGCCTGTTATTCTCTGATATGTTTCCGCCTTTCACCAAACGGCATTGTGTAGTGAGGAAGCCAGCGTCCTAAGTTAACGGATTTTAAGGCTTGTTTAGCATGAATGTCTGCTTAATTTGCATAACTATGATGGCAATAGTCAAATTGTTTGAGCCAGGAGCGTATTTATTTGCTTTTTTTTGGTTTTGAAAATGGTGGCCAATGATATTCTTGTGTTATTTAGTTTATATCTTGAGAAGTTCTTCATTGGAGGGGTGGGTAGAGCTCTCGGCTAGCACGCTGTTGGCCCAGCGTTCGAGTCTCCGACCGGCCAATGAAGAATTAGAGGAATTTATTTCTGGTGATAGAAATTCATTTCTCGGTATAATGTGGTTCGAATTCCACAATAAGCTTTAGGCCCCGTTGCTAAGTAACCAGTTGGTTCTCAGCAACGTAAAATAAGTGTAATCCTTCGGGCCAGCCCTAGGAGAGCTGTTAATCAGCTCAGTGGTCTGGTTAAACTGAGGTATACTTAACTTTATCCTGGCCTGGGACTGGCTTCAAGGCGATGTCCTTACTGTCGGTTAAGAAACGAGAAGCCTATAGCCTAAGTGCCTTTGTTAATTAACATGTTTTCAGTCTTGTCATTTTGATTGATTGAATTCTGCGAACTGGCAGCTCGGCTCTTCTTCTTTCGACCTTATTAGTCCCACTGTATAGCAGGGTCGACCGCTTGAGTCAACTTTCTCCATTCATTTCTATTCCATGCATCCTCCTCCCCGAGTCCACCTCTTCCACATACTGGCGGCTCTGCAACTGTGGGTTATACGTGATAGCATCATTTTTTAAACGTAATGTCATTGTAACTTTATCATTGATTTTTATATTTGCTTTTTCGAAAAGTTATTACAATTTTTGCTACTTTTGGGTTTTGCCTTATGCATTTCCTATTTATGTTTGTGTTTATATAATGGGTATAAAAACGTATGGTTTTAGAATAAGTTTACAAGTTTCAGAATGCTTCTGTTATATGTATTTTGTTGATATGAGTTCACTTGGTACACATATTATAGCCAAAACATGTTTCTGACTAGAAATTGGATGGAGTTCCAGTTTTCTCTCTAAATTGTCTTTTTGCAGCCCTAAGATGAACTGTAATCTACTTAGAACTGCGCTTAGTTATTTGATTTCCTACTGCCTAAATATGTTATGGATTGTTTTAGCACACACATCACACACACACACACACACACACACACACACTATCAGACAAACACACACACACATTAATCTTATATTTTTTTAGCGCACATCCCACACACACACAGTACACACACACACACACACACACACACACACACTATTAGCCGAGATAAAATACTTTAAGGAATTATTATTAATCTTCTTATATTTTTTTAGTGCAGGCATCCCATACGCGGTTGTATGTGGATACAGTACACACACACACACACACACACACACACACACACACACTACACATCAGAGATAGAATACACACACACAATTATTATTATTGAATGTTATATTTTTATTAATCTTGCCATCCCATACGCGGCCGTATGTGCATGCAGTAACACACACACACACACACACACACACACACACACACGTACACTATTAGCCTAAATAAAATACTTTAAGGAATTAACTTGAAGGAATTATTATTATTATTAATACTATTCATGTTACAATAATCTCACGCAAGCTGATCCCCGGAGAGGCGAACAGCGGCGAGAGAGACCGACCGACCGACGTCATTTTAAAGCGGCATGAAAGTTCAAGATTAAAGATGTGAGAAAGGTTTTAAGCAGACGTGCCTGGGCACTGTGGCTGCAGTTTAGCAGCGGTTTGTGCGTTCGTTTGTTCGCCTGGGGTGCTGGCTGCTGCTGCTGCTGCTGCTGCTGATGCTGCTGTGCCTTCTTCTTCTTCTTCTTCTTCTTCTTCTTCTTCTTCCTTCCGTCACTTTGCACCAGGGGTATTCAATACCTTCGGTTCGGAAGAAGAAGAAGAAGAGGAGGAAGAAAACCTCCTCCCGTAAGAGCGCTGCTGAGAGAGAGAGAGAGAGAGAGAGAGAGAGAGAGAGAGAGAGAGAGAGAGAGAGAGAGAGAGAGAGAGTGTGGGGTGGGGGTGGGTAAAGGCGTTGTGGTTATAGAAATAAGAGGAAGCATGCCAGTTAAGAGAGAGAGAGAGAGAGAGAGAGAGAGAGAGAGAGAGAGAGAGAGAGAGAGATGTTTTCTTTTTTAAATATAATTATCGATATATTTAGATTGTACATGAGATATATATATATATATATATATATATATATATATATATATATATATATATATATATATATATATATATATATATATATATATATAATATGTTTATATAATATAAAAGAACTATCTGTAAGTTTCAAGCCTTATTTCTGCCTCTACTGGACTGCCAGATACTGGAATTGTTATTGACGCCGACAGTAATAACCTCTTCCTAACCCCTGAGAAATAGTCGGGACGGGTTGAGGGCTTCATTCAATGGTTTATGGGGTTCCCTATGGATAAACAAGAGCTGAAGGTCCGTGGTGGGTTTTGGGGGTTTGGGGGAGGGTTAAAGCTTTTAAATATATGGTTTATATAGGGGTTCGCCGTACGGACAGTCAATGGAGAGAGAAGGTACGTAGCGAAAATAAACTGCAGCAGTTTTATTGCTGCCTCTCTCTCTCCCTCTCCTGTGCATCGTTTGAAAGTGAAATGAATCATTCCAGTGACCAGTCGGTGAATTGAAGAGTCTCACGTCTTATTGACTTAGCAGCGTTCCTGGTTTATGTTTGTTTGTGTGTGTGTGTGGCTGTGTGTGTATGTGTGTGTGATTGCGTGCTGTGTAAAGGGTAAATGAATGTAATTGAATTAGTTAAATGATTACAGATAGGTTTGTTTTCTGTGTAGGCACTATAGGCTATGTTATTATATATATATATATATATATATATATATATATATATATATATATATATATATATATATATATATATACATATATATACGCATACATATATATACAAATATTCTCATCATTCATTCATGGAATATGTGTATGTGGGTGGATATGTAGCCTGTACATTGTATGTGTAAAGTAAGGGACATGGTGGCACTGCCGTCCTTGATATAATTGTTCGCTTACGTAAGAGTAGCGAGAATATTGCGTATACAGTGCATATTCATTCATATGCAATGAGATGCCTTTTTTTTTGCGATCTCATTTCCATATGATTTGGTGGACCCTTTAATTTGTTTCCGTAATGAAATTAGTTCTTACCATTATACATTCGGTCTGGTTGATTTTCCGCCATAAGGCTTAATCCTCTCTCTCTCTCTCTCTCTCTCTCTCTCTCTCTCTCTCTCTCTCTCTCTCTCTCTCTCTCTCTCTCTCTGTCAGCCAAACAACTTTAATGGTCTTCTCTCCATGCTTCTTCTCTCTTACTCTGATTGGAAACTGATTTTTTAAATGACTTTTAAAGGAAAAGGAATCCTTGTTTTGTAGGCTGTACTGAATACAATCTCTTTCTAATCCTCTTTTGATTGGATAACTTGAAGGGTTGTTTTTGGAGGAGTTTTATAATTATATATATATATATCTGTATATCT
>NC_089782.1:40131321-40133821 GCF_040412425.1 Macrobrachium rosenbergii
TTTTTCGTGGTTATCTCATTCCCTGCAGATCCAGTTCCTTCATTCCCAAGAAAGCATGATCGTTTGCTTGCATCCTATGCTTTTATTTTAGTAACGTTGTTTATTTCTTATGGTAATTTACCAGACCGTAGCTTCTCTATGGTAATATTTCCCAAGGCATTTTAGGTGATTTTCTGAGCACATACTGACGAAATACGGGAAAGTATGCACCCCGTAGGAGGGTAGTGCCGCCAGTGCACCTCATGTGGTGCACTTTAGGCATTACTTAAGGTTCTTTGCATTGTGCCTTCGGCCCCCAGCTGCAACCTCTTTCGTTGTTTTTACTGTACCTCCTTTCATATTCTCTTTCTTCCATCTTACTTTCCACCCTCTCCTGACAGTTGATTCATAGTGCAACTGCTTTGAGGTTTCCCCTTCTGTTACACCTTTTAGACTTTGACTTTGTTTCCGTTTCAGCGCTGAATGACCTCATTGGTCCCAGTGCTTGGCCTTTGGCCTAAATTCTACATTCAATTCAGTTCAGTGAGTATGCTTACCATAATTATCTTTACTTTCGTGTAGTTCATTTCAAACTCAAATAGACAACTATGTGCCTCTCTCTCTCTCTCTCTCTCTCTCTCTCTCTCTCTCTCTCTCTCTCTCTCTCTCTCTCCATGTTAATTTATGTATGGTCATTCAAACTTAATTGTCAGCCAATACTAGCTGGTATAGGCTATACTATCACAGTGTAGGACATGCGCTAGTTTCAAATAACTGTAGTGACAGGAATTTATTTTTTTTTTTTAAGTTTGACTACGAACGTTCACGAGTCTCTCATGAGGAACTATAATTCATCTTAATTAAAAAAAAAAAAAGTTGGATATTAGACTAAGACGAAAAATCAATACTGAAATCGTAAACTCTTGCTTTTAGTTAAAAGCAAAGCAGTCGACCAGTCTCGTATGAACTCTGAAAACGAACCGAAAGGTTCGTCACTTTTTGGGAATAAAGTCAGTCACTTAATCAATTAGTGAGGTTTGCGTAAGCCAATCATATCATCGGCATATTTTGATTACTCGCGGGAGGGACAGTTCGTCTAAATGGATTCCCAAACTCGTTACTGTTTATTTGCAGGCCAGGGTCATCCAAAAGCTCTCTTTTCGCTTGAGAGTGCAGACGTGCAAAGGAACTTGGGGGTCGGATGTTTGCGGCAGTAGGCCACAGTAAGAGTCTCGGTAGCAAGTGATTTTATAATACGAAATACAAAACAAACAAGAAAATAAAATGCGCCGAAGTTTCTTTGGCGCAATCGAGTGTTCTGTACAGCTTATAATTTCAAGGCCACCGAAAATAGATCTATCTTTCGGTGGTCTCCGTATAATGCTGTATGAGCCGCAGTCCATGAAACTTTAATATCGGACAGCTGGTGGCCTGGCCTATAACGTTGCCAGAAGCGCGATTATGGCTAACTTTAACCTTAACTAGAATAAAAACTACTGAGGCTAGAGGGCTGCAATTTGGTATGTGTGATGATTGGAGGATGGATGATCAACATACCGATTTGCAGCCTTCTAGCCTCGGTGGTTTTTAAGATCTGAAGGCGGACAGAAAAAGTGAGGACGGACAGAAAAAGCCGGCACAGTAGTTTTTCTTTTACAGAAAACTAAAAATTGAGTGATACTACGTGATATAATATTTATTTTAACTTTCACCAGCATTAAGTCACAGTAAGTTCATATATACCTGCCGGTGTAGAATCAAAGTTATCTAAATTTTTTTCTTAATTTAGAATGAAAATAACGAATATCAGGTTTAGCCAATAACAACGTTTGGAAAACTTGACGATACACAGGTGTCTGGTTGATTTCCTATGCGAAGCTAATCTGTAGGCCTTGTAATTTGGGGGTTAGGGGTTGGCTAGGTGGGTTAACACCATCAATTCTACTCAGTGGCTAACCAGTGATGTTATCGATCATAACCTGACCCGATTTGTGATGTCTGTTGTCATAACATAACCTAACTGTTCATTGATTAACTCTTTCGTAACGTAACTAGCCTTTTCTTTTACTTGCCTAAATGTAAACCAATCACTGGGGACACCTGTTGTGATCTATTTTGAATACTGTGTCACGGCAAAATCATGATGTTGCCTCACATGACCTAGGTATGGACGTAACCAATTATGACTTCGCCTTTTTATGGCAAATATGACGCAGTATCCAAACAACTATAAAATTTGAGTATCTCTATGGATCCCTGCAACAGGTTTCGGTACCGCTGCTAACCTTCCATCTCCCCCCTCCTCCACCTACTACCTCCTACCCGCTACCCCTTTTGTTTCAGACCAGCCAGCGAAGCCTGTCTGTAATCATTATACATTCGCGAAGCTTGGTTGTGTCAGGTGTGTATGGGGGTGTAGAGTTCCAGTTGGATGCTTGCTGGATACGTTCGTGGATTTTGTCGGATGCGTGATGGTTACGTTCGTGAGGTTTGTTGAGTGTGTGAGGGATGCGTTCGTGAG
>NC_089782.1:40138821-40173821 GCF_040412425.1 Macrobrachium rosenbergii
TTCACACACCAACGCTGAAGTATGGCAGTAGCCGAGAGCTGCCGGTATGTGTCTTGGCCTTCTCCTTTAACGTGCTGACCTTGAACTAGTGGGTGTGTGGTAATGTGGCTTTGGTGTCACTCTCCCCTAACCCTCCCTCCTTTCCCCGTGGTTACAGGCTCCTCCCCCTCCTCCTCCTCCTCCTCATCCTCCTCCTCCTCTCCCTCTCTCCACCACCTCCATCTCCCCCTATCCCCACTCCTCACAGAGCCACCTCACCCTTTTCCTGTACATCCTCCTCAACTCAGATCGGGGAATGGATGGAAGATCGTTTTTGCTGTGGTGTTCGTTATGCCAGTTATATCTTCGTGGCATCTATCGCAAAACTGTGCATTCACGACGGAACATAGTGTAAAGGAGGATATAATTCCGGCTGTGGTTGTATTCGGCTGTTACAATTCAGCAAGACTGTAGTGTTGAGAAAATCAGGAATGCCACGGAGAATGGTATGTGTGTGGTTGGCAGGCCTGCACGGCACCTCCTCCCCCGCAAGTTGTCAGATACTGCCATAAGCCAACATCCCTTGGCACTCGTGTTTTGTTGGCTTTACTCTTTTTAAAGTGATCTCCAATGGCGCATGTCCTTTCTCTTTGCTTTCCCTTGGATGCTGGGGAAATTAATTTGCATAACTGGGGAAACTTCTGTTGATGGGAAACGCCCTTATTTCGGCGTGTAATGCGTTGGTAAATTTCTCGATGTGTTGTTCATTCCTCATCAGCTGGTTGTCATTGTGTCAGGAGTGCCAATCGTACGAACCTCTCGCTTGCCCCCACTGTGTCCCCGTCCCCTCTACGCCAGTCTGTCTCCTCAACCCCCGCCCTCCCCTCTCTCTCTCTCTCTCTCTCTCTCTCTCTCTCTCTCTCTCTCTCTCTCTCTCTCTCTCTCTGTGGCCGTCTCTTTAAATTCTCCTCTCTGATACCGATCTGACGTCCAGTACTCATCGCCTGCTCATTCTCTTGATGGCCAGTGGTATAAAGGATTAACTGTTTGCTTTGAATTGCTTTTTTTTCGTGCGAAATTCTAAATTGTCGTGTCGATGTAGTAATGTTCCTAACATTGGTTTTTTCTTTGGTCTTATCTCTCTCTCTCTCTCTCTCTCTCTCTCTCTCTCTCTCTCTCGGAATGAAGGTATTTAACCCAACAACCAAATGAGACCAGGAAAGAGCGTGATTGCAGCTATGGAACACATGGTCATCCACGTGATCCCGAGGTTCCACACAGCCACTGATCTTTTCCCTGCCCCGAATTGAGTTGTTTAGTTGGACCATACATTCAAACTGTTTTAACATACTAACTTGCTATTAATTCAAAATGCCTACTAATGTAGATGTAGCCTCAAATCTGTCAAACTTCCATAACTATTCATGACCAGAAAGCTGTTGAACTTCTGTTACTGTTGTTTCATCGAAAGTGACGGCAACAGAGTGTGATAATTTTACAGTATTGAGTTCCTTATGTCGTTAGGCATTTCTTGTTTAGGGTTTTGTGATAGTTGAACGTGAAAGCGATATTTGTGTAACAGAAATATCTATGACACTGCACTGCATTTGTATAGGAAGATTATTATTACTTTTCTAAAAAAAAAAGCCACGAGCTCTGAAATCATGCTTCCACAGGGAAGAAGAGGAAGAAGGCAAGTAATTTTATAACAAAGACATGTCAACAAACAAATTAGTACGTGCAGACACAACAATGGTGAAATAAATAAAAAAAAGAAACTAGGTGGAGATGTTTCGCTGCACAATATCTGAAACTCGTGTGTTTTTCCACTGTAAAAGTATACAGGTATTTATGTAACACAGGTATTCCCGTAGTCATGCATCCGTAATTTTATTAAGTTTTCATCCAAAGTTTTTATGCAATTTTCGGGGCTTTCTTTATAAGGTAATTTTGTTTAGTACTGGTGAGCCTTTCCCTTCAGAAATGACGATAATTCAAGAGGCAGGTTTAACGACGTTATGTGCCGTCCCGACCTTCGGTTTAAGTTACATTCATTGTGGACGGTTGCATGAGGCTAGTGGAAGAGAGAGAGAGAGAGAGAGAGAGAGAGAGAGAGAGAGAGAGAGAGAGAGAGAGAGAGAGAGAGAGAGAGAGAGGCTGTGGGCTAAACGACGGCAAATCTAAAATCGAGTTCACTGCCAGAAATGTATATAGAAACGTTATTATTATTATTATTATTATTATTATTATTATTATTATTATTATTTGCATCCTAGAGATTATTATAATTATCAATATCATTATTATTTACATCCTAGAGATTATTATTATTATTATATTTACATCCTAGAGGTTATCATTATAATTAATATCATTATTATTTACAACCTAGAGAGTATTATTATTATTATTATAATTATTATTATTATAATTATTATTATTATTATTATTATTATTTACATCCTAGAGGATATTATTATAATTAATATCATTATTATTTACATCCTAGAGATTATTATTATTATTATTATTATTATTATTATTATTATTATTATTATTTACATCCTAGAGGCAGGAGAAGAGCAGCAGCGAGGGAACTGATCGTGGGATAAACCCCCGGTGTTATTAGATTCGTAATAGGCTGTAATTGTACTTCATCTCTTATATAATCATTGGGAAGATGTCACGTGCACTCAGTTACCGTCGCCGTTGGTTCTTTGCTGTTCGGCGTCGCTCAGGTCGCTTGTTTGGGAGCCCTCGGTTTCATCGATTCTCTCTCTCTCTCTCTCTCTCTCTCTAGCAGTGTGTGTTAAGCTCGTGTTGTATGAGTTTGGAAACTGAGACATTCTCTCTCTCTCTCTCTCTCTCTCTCTCTCTCTCTTGCAGTGTGTATTAAGCTTATGTTGTACGAGTTTGGAAACAGAGACATTCTCTCTCTCTCTCTCTCTCTCTCTCTCTCTCTCTCTATAGCAGTGTGTATTATGCCTATGTTGTATTAGTTTGGAAACTGAGACGTTCTCTCTCTCTCTCTCTCTCTCTCTCTCTCTCTCTCTCTCTCTCTCTCTCTAGCAGTTTGTGTGTTAAGTTTATGCTGTATGAGTTTGGAAACTGAGACAGTTAAAATCTCTCTCTCTCTCTCTCTCTCTCTCTCTCTCTCTCTCTCTCTCTCTCTATCTCTCTATCTATATATATATATATATATATATATATATATATATATATATATATATATATATATATATATATTTATAAAAATAATGTAGATGTGTATAGATTTAGATATGTATAGATATATACATAATGTATATAGATATGTGTATTATATATATTTATATATACATACATACATACATACATACATGAGCGTGTATTGAGTGTGCACGCTTGTGTGTGTGTATTTGAAACATCAGTCATCAGAAACCGTCCTTGCATGAATTCAGGTCAGGCAAAGGCCGAGCGAACATCCGCTGGAGTGTTTGTGTGTGTTTGTGTGTGTGTGCGCGTGCGTGCGTGCGTATGTTTGCCTTCCGTAGTTACATTATATTACTCAGTACAGAGACACTGCCTTTACTGTGCTCTTGTAAAGGAGAGTGAAAATATCCGAAACGTCTTGTCGTTTAGCTTTTTACGGAGTATATTAGTTTTTTCGTATCGTTATTGGTCAGGTTAGGGTTGCCATTGATGCTATGGACACTGTTGTAAGGTCTTAGATGATGATGATAATAATAATAATAATAGTAATAATAATAATAATTATAATAATAATAATAATAATAACAGTGATCGTTTAGATGAAGGTCACTATTGTTACAAAGGACATTGTTATTTGGTCTTAAATAATAATAATAATAATAATAATAATAATAATAATAATAATAATATTAATTATTATTAATATTATAATAACAATAATAATAATAATCGCAAGTGTTTAGATGAAGGTTACCTTTGTTACAACGGTCACTGTTATCCTGTCTTAGATAATAATAATAATAATAATAATAATAATAATAATAATAATAATAATAATAATAATAATCGTTGGTGTTTAGATGAAGGTTACCTTTGTTACAACGGACGCTGCTATCCGGTCTTAGATAATAATAATAATAATGATATAATAATAATAATAATAATAATAATAATAATCGTTAGTGTTTAGATGAAGGTTATACCTATGTTACAACTGGCATTGTTATCCGGTCTTAGGTAATGATAATAATAATAATAATAATAATAATAATAATAATAATAATAATAATAACAACAGTGGACCAGTAGAATGACTGTAATTAAGGGGTGAGAACTGGAAGAGGGCGAAGTTAAAGCTGGACGCTGAGAGAGAGAGAGAGAGAGAGAGAGAGAGAGAGAGAGAGAGAGAGAGAGAGAGAGAGAGAGAGAGAGAGGAGAGTAAAAGGCAGAGAGCTTTGTAGTTGGGGACAAAGGGGCGCTGCACATCTTTGTTAATTCTGCTTACAGTGCGTCACGCAAGCTACTTTGTAGGCCGTGCATCCCTGTCGAGAGGCTGTCGGGTAAAATAGGTGGTGTTGAGTGTATGGCTGCTGAGACCAGCATCAAGCCGTAGCGATCTGGTGTAAGCTGCAATGGACAGTAATGAGGTAATGGATGCCAAGAGATTAGGTGTAAATGAAAAGAGGTTATGGGCTTGTATTTTTATTCCATAAAATGGAGAAACAAATCCACAGTTATGTATGGGAATATATATTAAAAATAAGTCTTAACAGAGAGCAGTTATGTATGGGTACACTTATATTAAAAATATATTAAAAGTAAATGTATACAGAGCGCTTTTGGGAATCTGTTCGATTCCCCTTTCCATAACTGTGGATTAGTTTCTCCATTTCAAGACTCGTGCTACTATGAGTAAATTGTAATTCCACAAAATATGTCAAGACTTCATTGAAAGATTCCAGTTCAGTTTTGTGGAGGGTTGGGAGATGAACGAGTAAGAGCTACATCAGGGAAAACGGAAGGACAATAAGAATTCCAAATAGATAAAGTATGGATCTACATTTGAGTGTATATTGTTTAAACTTTGACTTATTTCCTTGAACATTTCCTCGAGATTACGCGAAAGGATTCGGTGGGAACATTGATTGGATTGCTTGAGAAATTGGTCCAAGGTTTCCTTTGATCATTGCGTTTGAAATTCGTGTCATCAGCTTGCTGGTAATGATCGCTCGCTCTCTCTCTCTCTCTCTCTCTCTCTCTCTCTCTCTCTCTCTCTCTCTCTCTCTCTCACACACACATTTGTGTAGACAAGAGAAGGAGAGAGCTTGTTAGGACAGAAGGCGTAATCGCAATAGGAGCTGGCGAAGATAGTTCAGAAGATGAACCCTATTCAGATGTAAAAAGCCCACAGGAGCCATTGACTTGAAATTCAAGCTTCCAAAAAAAATGGTGTTTATCTGAAAGAAGCAACAGAAAGTAATAGGAAATACAGAAAGAAGAAACCAGTCATTGAAAAAGAAAAACTATATTAAAATTAATCCAGTGCCCTACAAAAGTACAGACAGCTGAAAGAGAAATATTCACTCACAGTGGGAGGGAGAGAGAGAAAAAGAATTGGCAAACACACTTGTGTGTCTGTAAGGAGATTGGATCTTCAAATGTTGTCGTTCAGTGGCAGAGACACTAACGCAACGTCGCCATTATTTCCTAGCCTGGCAAAAGGATTCCTTCCTTTCGGTGGATTGTAACAGTCTCAGAAAATGACAGTCACTCTGTAGATAATTGTAGGGATATGCTTGTGATTAATTGTAGGGATTTGTTCGTGATAGAAACTATAATTTCACGCGTAGAAATAGACGCTGGGGTTTCCGAATTTTTTGAGTATTTTTGTGTACGTAACGGGGTCTCTTGCTGCTCCCCCGTTGTTGTTGATGGGGGGTTGGGGGGAGGGGAGGTTAGTGCCGTTAGAGCACCTCACGCGCGGTGCACTGTAGGCATTGCTTAAGGTTCTTTGCAGCCTCCCTTCGGCCCCTAGCTGCAACCCCCTTTCATTCTTTTTATTATACCTCCATTTTTATTCTTTTTGCCACCTTGCCTTCCACCCTCTCCTAACAATTGTTTCATTGTGCGACTGCGAGGTTTTCCTCCTGTTGCACCCTTGTAACCTTTTACTCTCAATTTTCCTTTCAGCGCCGACTGACTTCAGAGGTCCCAGCGCGCTTGGCCTTTGGTTCTAAATTGTATATATTCTATTCTGTATTCTCCTTCTGCTCGTAAAGCAGCAGTGCCGAGATCCCTGTCCTTGCGCCAGCCCATTAACTGGCTTGTTTTTAATGAGTCCTCGGAAGACACTACAATTAGGTGGACCAGAACATTGTGGAAGTAATTACTGCCGCTGTTGTTGCCGAGTTATGTCTCTCCTCTGGCAGACGATTTGAATATGTAGCTGCCGATACCTCCGCGATCATGATTGTGTTATCGGAATTGTGCACGAGATAAATGTATCAGAATTATTCGCAAGATTGTTCAAAGGAAGATTGGTAATGGGTTGGACCGAATTTCTACTATGCATCCTGAAATCTTGCAGTGTTAGTCGTATCTGTTCTCTGGTCTTCACTATTCGGAGCCGAATCGTAGAAAGTAGGCCCATGGGCAGAATAGAAGCCACTAGGTCCAGATTACCTTGCACATTGTCCAAGAAGAGGAATCTAACTTGTATGTCATTTACTTGGCCAAGTTTAACTTTACGGTTGTCGAGTAGTCTTGCTTGGCACTTTCGCCCAGGCAATTAAAAATCTTAGTTTGATTCTCAGACTTCACTCATTGTCATTTTTCTCTTTCCCCTTCAGTTCTGTAGTCTTGATTCTCAGACTTCAGTCACTGTCATTTTTCTTTCCCCTTTAGTTCTGTTATCCCATTATTCCGTAGCAATTCGCCTCCCCTACTTAAATCCCATTATTCCGTAGCAATTCGCCTCCCCTACTTAATTGTATATTGTGATCACAGCCTCGCCTTCGGACTCGGGCATCTTGTTTTTTCATTTGGCATTCTGTTTACTTGAATGTTCCCTCTGGTAGAGATGCCTGTAAGGTGTGAAGATACTGGTCCGTCCCGTCACTGCAGTTGTTTATTGACAAGTTTAACATATTCTGTCTTGCTTTGCCTAGTGTGGCTTATCAACAGAGATTCCTGCATCCTTTCTGCTATCTTCTGTCGGCCGCTCAGGATGATTTAAGCTTAGCATTTATGAATAAAAATAAGACTTGGTGCCCATCGGCTGTTGTGCGGTACTGGTCGTTCTTTAGTGCTCGCGCTGTGCATGTCTTGAGATAGAACCTGGCTCTGATGGTTGAGTTTAATTGGTATTCATTTATGAAAGAAATGTTCTTAGCGATATTTTACTTTGTACACTCTCAGTAAAGCTACTGTTTGTGTCGTGATACTCATTCTGGTTTGAAGAATAGTACATGTACTTCAGCGAGGTATATTAGAAAAAATGGAAGTAAAAAAAGGAACCATAGTCAAAATTATGAGTTTAGATTTGCCGAAAATGTCGCATTTATTTGGAGGAAACCTGTTTTACCCATTTGTTTATTTTGTTTAACATGTATATATATATATATATATATATATATATATATATATATATATATATATATATATATATATATATATATATATATATATATATATATATATATATATATATATATATATATATAATATATATATATAATGTACATATATATAATTCACGTTTGCTTAAGCTTTGCCAATCCATCGTGACGTTGTATTTATCGTTCCCCGCAGTGTAGGCTACCTGTAAACCTGCAATAGACGTGTAAAATGGTGACCTTCAGGCTAGGCCTGGGCCAGTGGTCGCCAAAATAACCCCCCGTCACCAGAGTCATTCGATTCACCATTCCGGTGCCTCGTGTGACGCCTGGCTGACGGATCGATCCCGTTGTTTTGGAAACATAGGTGCCGTATCAGCGAGTAGGGTTTGCCCCGTGAAAACAAATATGTTCTTACTTTTGCAGATATACCAAACAAATCTGGTTCTTACTTTTGCAAATATACTGAACAAATCTGGTTCTTACTTTTATAGATATACTGAATAAATTTTGGTCTTTTACAAATGTACTGAACAAATCTGGTTCTTACTTTTGCAAATATAAAGAACAAATCTGGTTCTTACTTTTACAAATATACAAATGTGGTTCTTACTTATGCAAATGTACTGAACAAATCTGGTTCTTACTTTTACTTTTATAAATATATACTGAATAAATCTTGGTCTTACTTTTACAGATATACTGAACAAATCAGGTTCTTACTTTTGCAAATGCACTGGACAAATCTTGTTCTTACTTTTGCACATATACAGACCAAATCTGGTTCTTACTTTTGCAAATATACTGAACAAATCTGGTTCTTACTTTTGCAGATATACAGAACAAATCTGGTTTTTACTTTTGCAAATATACAGAACAAATCTGGTCCTTACTTTTGCAAATACACAGAACAAATCTGGTTCTTACTTTTGCAAATATACAGTACAAATCCGGTTCTAACTTTTGGAAATGTATTGAACAAATCTGGTTCTTACTTTTGCAGACATACAGAACAAATATGGTTCTTACTTTTGGAAATATACTGAACAAACTTACTTTGACAAATATACTGAACAAATCTGGTTCTTACTTTTACAAATATGCTGAACAAATCTGGTTCTTACTCTTGCAAATATACTAACTGATAGGACTCATAGCCTCATTTCAGGTGGATTTTTAATGTAGCCCAAGGCATGAATTGGATATAAATTTGGGGTATTGTAATGAAATCAGAATAGAGAAACAACTGTTCAGTTGCCATATTTTGACAACTGTTGCAAGTTGATATATATATTATATATATAATTAATTGATTGGCTTATTTAACTGTTACTTGAAACGTGCAGTTAAATATACGTACATTTATTTTTTTTAATTATTAGGTATTTGAATTAAAGAAAAAATGAAACATTTTGAATTTTCAGACTGATTTATGACTTGTATTCAGGTTTGATAAAAGTGAAACATTCCAAATCTCTCTCTCTCTCTCTCTCTCTCTCTCTCTCTCTCTCTCTCTCTCTCTCTCTCTCTCTCTCTCTCTCTCTCTCTCTCGGGCGCGCGCGTGGACATACTCATGCCATATATAATTCATTTTGGGTATAAGTTATTTCCCGAGTGCAGTGAATTCGTTACCAAGCGATATTTGTGGCTTAATATTTGAGAGACTACAAGAGTCACGCGTAAGCTTCAGAGCTTATCGTAGGTAGCCACGTGTTAAGAACTTAATCTCATGTGTCATGGTGGGAGGTGGGTTATTTCAGTACCTGAATTCGACGGAGATTATGTACAGCAGAGTCGAAATCTACTTTGTATCTCTCTTGATGCCCAAAGGGATGAGTCGCGTGTATTCTGTTGTACCCAAAAGTAATAGGTTCGAATCCTGCTTAGGGTAGATCCTAATGTCCTATATAACGGCTTCCCTTTAAATGTAAGTTGTTCTTGAGGTAAAGTGAGTGGGTTCGATCTTAAGGGATATTTATATACACATATATTATATATATATATATATATATATATATAATATATATATATATATATATTATATATATATGTGTGTGTGTGTGTGTATGTATGTATATATAATATATATATATGTATAATTATATATAAATTATATATATATATATATATATATATATATATATATATATATATTATATATATATATATATATATATATATATATATATATATATATATATATATATATATATGTATATATATAATCATGAAACTACAAATGTTTAATATCCAATTCACGCTACTTCGAATATCCCTGATGGGGAATTATCACCGAAGGGGAATTGTATCACTTGTAAAAATTTCCCTTCGGTGACAATTCCCCATCGGGGATATTCCCGAAGTAGCGTAAACTGGATATTAAACAACATTTGTAGCTTCATGATTGTATATAAATCACGTTGTTATAAAATTTTCAATATATATATATATAATATATATATATATATATATATATATATATATATATATATATTTATATATATATATATATATATATATATATATATATATATATATATATATATATATATATATATATATATATATATATATATAAACACACACACACACACACACACACACACGTAATCACTGCAGGTGGAAAAATGAGACTGCGTGTAGGGCATGATCAGTCTCGACATTGTTTCCTCCAAGTGGAAATAAAATCGAAATTGGTCAGGACCTAAAACCAGTCTCTTATTTTTTACCTGTGAGATAAAAATATCAAGTGTTGGCGTGATTATAGTCGTTATGTGTATATATATTATATATATGTATACAGTATATATATATCTATATATAGATATATGTATAGTGTGTGTGTGCGCGCGCGCGCGCGCGTCGTGGTTGTCCGTGTTATGTTGATCCGTGTAGCCTTTACTGTTTCTTGTTCTCACGTTTCACATTTTTTCGTGTTTCTGATGCTGAAACATAAATAAATGTAGCTTTTCAATAGATGAATTGTTTAACCGTTTTGTTTAGGGTAGAGTTTCTAAAGAATTATTAAATAAAGATGGTTGGTTTCAAACAGATTTTAGTATTAAGCTTAAGTGTCAAGACATTTTTTTTTATGTCTCCTTGTA
Organism: Macrobrachium rosenbergii; assembly: GCF_040412425.1. Taxonomy (NCBI): domain Eukaryota; kingdom Metazoa; phylum Arthropoda; class Malacostraca; order Decapoda; family Palaemonidae; genus Macrobrachium; species Macrobrachium rosenbergii. Next base: position 40,149,491 of record NC_089782.1, read on the forward strand.
ATGGCATTTTTTTCTGTCTCCTCGTAATAGCATTTTTTTCTCTCTCCTTGTAATAGCATTTTTTTTCTCTGTCTCCTTATAATAGCATTTTTTTCTCTGTCTCCTTGTAATAGCATTTTTTTCTGTCTCCTTGTAATAGCATTTTTTTCTCTCTCCTTGTAATAGCATTTTTTCTCTGTCTCCTTGCAGTAGCATTTTTTCTGTCTCCGTATGTAATAGCATTTTTTTTCTGTCTCCTTGTAATAGCATTTTTTTCTGTCTCCTTGTAATAGCATTTTTTTCTGTCTCCTTGTAATAGCATTTTTTTCTGTCTAATTGTAATAGCGTATGGGCATAGCACGTCTAGGTTCCTTATCCAGTGTTTCTCTATGACCTTGTTTCTAAATGCCATACCCCTTAGCCCCAGAACTTCACGCGCATCATCTTCAGTGAAGTCAGTTTTACTTTGGGATAATGTGATCAGTCTTACACAAGGCCCTTATTTACGTTCAGAAACTGTGGATTCAGTTTTAACCAGATTATTCTCCAGTGGTGAAAGGTGGTTGGTTTTTTGACCCGCTTATCAATGCCATCGATTATCGTAAGCGCATCTGTGAGATTATCCGGCGAGCTCAGCACAGATGTATAAATGCAGACGGTGTTGCTTGCAGTTGCTTTTTTGTATGGCTTGTGGCTCGTTATGCAGTTTTTAGGTGCATATTAGATTTTGAGTTGTGGAATTTGTATAATTGTCGTAAGGTGTGGGTTTACGTCTGGAGTTTCATTGTTTTTGTTTTTTTTTCTTCGATATCGGTCCTCGTAATTATATATATATATATATATATATATATATATATATATATATATATATATATATATATATATATATATATATATATATATATTATAAAGGACTTACCCAAATTTGTTGTTGTAGGGACCTCGTCGATAGTCTTATTGATTTTATAGTCAACAGGCAGTCCAGTTTCGTCTGAACGGCTCCGACATTTGTGTGCAGTAGTGAACTCCCGCATGAAGTCCTGTGCCAACATTTTCCGGTGATTTTTTTTAATGAATGTCCTTTAGCAGAAGCTTTCAAACTGCACGGCCACCTACCTACTTCTCATCCATCAAAAGGCGCCTCCCTCCCTCCCCTGCCTTGGCCCTTCTTTAGAAAACTTCACCTTTCCACGGATGACATTCTGTCTCTCTGAACTCTTGGAGCTGACCTTTTTGATCAGTCATTTTTCTCTTTCCAACCCTGAATTGTCATTCATTTTTGCCTTCCCCCTTTGTGTCGGAAGTCCTGTGATCTCTTAAAGAGGGCGAAATTCGTGGTCAGCCAAGTGAACAGCCCCATTGACTTCCAGTTCGATTTTTCGGTGACCTTCGCCATCCGTTCCCCCTGCGCTTAGGGAAAGAGGCTCCGCTTTGATTGCTACCACTTGGAGCCTCGAAAAGTTGGGCTTAGGAGGTCTTTGTGTGTGCGTGTGCGTATGCGCTGATGTGAAGGTGCATTATTTGAACTTACTTATCTCGGCCTCTTATCTGTGCGCCAGATCTCTTGCAGATTTCTCTCTCTCTCTCTCTCTCTCTCTCTCTCTCTCTCTCTCTCTCTCTCTCTCTCTCTGCACTGATAAGTTTTGAACATTTGATAAATACATCGACTCTCTCTCTCTCTCTCTCTCTCTCTCTCTCTCTCTCTCTCTCTCTCTCTCTCTCTCTGCACTGATATGTTTGAACAATTTGATAAACACATCGAGACTCTCTCTTTCTCTCTCTCTGCACTGATATATTTTGAACATTTTGATAAATACATCGACTCTCTCTCTCTCTCTCTCTCACTGATATTTGATCATTTTGACAAATACATCGAAATCAACGTACTTGAAAGCGTCAGTAGATTTGATGCGATGTATGAAATTTAGGATGTGAAGCCTAAATTACATAAATCACATCAAATCTAGAATTATCAGTACGAAATTGCCCCCAGTGCTTGTTAAACCAAGCACTGGGGCACTTTCTGCTGGTCAGCTGGTATAGTGGTTAGTGTCGTGGCATGCCACTCAGATGTCGCGGGTTCGCGTCTCCCCTAGGGCGATGAAAAATCACTGGCTCAGTATCATGATCAGTTACTGCTGCAGTGTGGGGTCTGCGGTGGTAGGTTGAAACCAACATTCTTTGGAAGCTTGAGTTTCAAGTCAGTGGATCCTTATGTGTGCTTGTTCTATGTGAATAGGTTTCATGTACTGAATTAATTAATAAATAATAAATAATAATAATAATAATAATAATAATAATAATAATAATAATAATAATAATAATAATAATAATTCAGAGCTCAAGACAGTGAATAGAGGGATCTGGAGTGATTGGGCAGCGGGGTGAAAGAGATCCGGAAAATAAAGGAGATGAGGTACAAGGATCTAAAGGTGAAAGTGGGCATAAACCCCACAGTTGCACTTAAGAAGTAATAGTTAAAGGGGTTGGACAGCAAGACTGAAGGAAGACCTTACCAACACCCTTTATAAATGCCAAAGCACCGATTGAAACTTGAGTTCTACATTTTGTTCATCAGCCGCTGTATTGAATATTTTGTCATTTTCCCACAGTGAAAAGAAATTTTGTAAAATGTGGCGTTATATTTCAAGGATTTACATTTAGGTCGTAGGCCTTTTTAGTTTTCTGTAAAAGAAAACTATTGAGTTGGCTTTTGCCCGTCCGTCCGCCCTCAGATCTTAAAAACTACAGAGGCTAGAGGGCTGCAAATTGGTATGTTGATCGTCCACCCTCCAGTCATCAAACATACCAAATTACAGCAGTCTAGCCTCGGTAGTTTTTTTTTAATTTCATTTAAGGTTTAAGTTAGCCATAATCGTGCGTCTGGCACCGCTATAGGTACCAACAACACAGGCCACCACCGAATGGAGGCTGAAAGTTTCATGGGCAGCAGCTGAAAGTTTCATACAACATTATACGCTGTACAGAAAACTCGATTGCTCTGCGGAAACTTAGGCTCATTTTTTAGTTTTGTTCTTAAGCCAGCCAGCTGTTTAGAATAACGTCAAGTATAAAAGACTCAATAGTATGCAACTCCCCACTAAAAATTGATCCAAGTTTTGTCGCTTGTTTATTGTAAGTGACCAAAAGAATGACGGGGAACATGACAGAAAAAGAACTACCTAATTTAACAGAGGATATCGTAAACTAACACTCTTCTTTTGGATATTTTAAGCCAAACACCTTTCATATCGCCTGACAAATTAGAATGACCGTGCAACAGGTCTAGAGGGAAGGTTCATGCACCATGCAGTTTGCTTAATTGCAGGAGCGTGAAAAATAAGCGTCACGAAACTGAGGGTTAATCTCCTTAGGAAATTCATGTCCAGGAAGCAGTGATACTGAAAGTCTGAGGAATTCCAGTCTTGCCTCATACATCTGGCCAGCTGTAGACTTTATTGATAATTGTATTTGATTGTTTATTTATATATTTATTTATTTAGGTAGAATTCCCCGTAGGGGGGGTTAGCTCCGTCAGTGCACTTCACGCTGTGCTCTGTAGGGATTACCTAAGGTTCTTTGCAGCGTCCCTTCGGTTCACAGTTGCAACCCCTTTCATTCCTTTTACTGTACCTCCGTTCGTACTGTCTCTTCCACCTTACTTCCCACCCTTTTCTAACAATTGTCTCATACTGCAACTGCGAGATTTTCCTCCTGTTACACGTTTCATCCTCATAGTGCAACTGCGAGGTTTTCCTCCTGTTACACCTTTCAACCTCATAGCGTAACTGCAAGGTTTTCCTCCTGTTACACTTTCAACCCCATACAACTGCAAGGTTTTCAACCTTTCAACCTCATGCAAACTGCAAGGTTTTCCTCCTGGTACACCTTTCAACCCCATAGCGCAACTGCAAGGTTTTCCTCCTGTTACACCTTTCAACCTCATAGTGCAACTGCAAGGTTTTCCTCCTGTTACACCTTTCAACCTCATAGTGCAACTGCAAGGTTTTCCTCCTGTTACACCTTTCAACCTCATAGTGCAACTGCAAGGTTTTCCTCCTGTTACACCTTTCAAACCTTTTCACTGTCAGTTTCAGCCCTGAATGATTTCGTGTGTCCCAGCGCTTGCCCTTTGTCCTAAATTATATATTCCATTCCATACCATTCACGTAGTGTCATATATACTTTCCTTTGTCTTTGTTCTTCTGCATATGCATGTAATTGAACGCTGTCTTGAACACCGAATTGTAACGTACAATAAAAGAGAACAACTTCATAAGTCTAATCAGGCACCTCGCTATTAATTACTGTCAGACTTGTATATCAGATTCATGTTAACTAAACTCTGTAATTTGGAGGTATGCGAGAGGGTTTTCATGTAAGGTGTGCAAGTCTGTATAATATTGAAGTTTCCTTAATTTTCTTTATATTTGGCTGTTAAATCTCTTCAAGTTTTACCTTGCTTCAGTTTTTTGGCTGTTAGTAATTAATGATAATAATAATAATAATAATAATAATAATAATAATAATAATAATAATAATAATAATAATAATTTGAAATGAAATAGTAAAATAATGTGAAATTTGTTGTCAGATCTCTCGTACCTCTCTTTTCTTTGCATATGCAAACTGTTAAAAGTTGTTGTACTTTCATTCCCTCTTACGATGACGACAGTAACTGTTGTCCTCTTAAAGCTGAAGGATTTTAAGTGCATTTTAACAATATACCAAGATTTAAACTCAAGAAAAGGGATTTATTTTATCCTTATGGCTATAGGTGACGTCATTCTTGAATCGTGTTTGCGTTTGCCTTATTTATTGTAGAAGGTGCCCCCCCTTATTTTCGTCAGTATAATATATATTATATATATATATATATAATATATATATATATATATATATATATATATATATATATATATATATATATATATATATATATATATATATATATATATATATATATTATATATATATATATAATATATATTTACAGTATATATATATATATATATATATATATATATATATATATATATATATATATAGAGAGAGAGAGAGAGAGAGAGTGTATGTGTGTGTGTGTGTGTGTGTTCCCCTCAGCAAGTTTTCTCAGTTGCGGATGTGTGTCAAGTCACAGCCAAGAAATTGAGGGGGCCAGAGAAGGAATTGGATGATGTTTTCCGCAGACGCTGCCTCAAAGTGACATTCCTCTCTCCTTTTTGCATTTTTTGTTTTTATCCCGAAATTTATCATCATTATTATTCGGCATATAGCCACGGTATTGATTTTACTTCAGTATTTTTTTTCTCTTTTACAATATAACGAAGAAGGGTCATACTGTCTCGAGCCACTCCTCTAAGAGAAAGATTATTTAATAATTTTTTTTATTCTTTTTTATCCACTCCTGGTTTGGCCTCGACTGGGTTTGGCTCTTGACTTACTAAGGTGCCGACGGCGTCTAGATTTTCATTATTGGTCACCCAACCAAGTAGTGACCAGACCCAACGTTTGTAAACTTCATTTGGATAATCGACGGTATGGCAAACAAATATCGCAGGGTACAGGCCAAAACTACCCATTTCATTTTATCTCCGTGATTTAAAATGATCTGTTGACCATGATCTTGACAAGGTAAAATAATTGTAGCGTAGGTTTTGAGAACTTGCGAAATATCTGTCATTCATTATTTAAATGTTATAGTATATATGAGACTGACATTCCCCTTTGCTATTTCGAGATTTTTTTTTATACAGAAAAAGATTAAGATTTATGTGCGAGTGTTAAAGGAAAGCGTGGACGCCATTTAGCAACTTCTCCAATTCTCGGAAAAGGATTATAGCTGCTCTGCACCGCGCTTTCATTCATGGTGTATATGCGCACACACGTTGATATGAGAGAGAGAGAGAGAGAGAGCCTGTGTCGTGATTCCGTGATTCATCAATTTATAACTAATGAATGTTCATTTCTAGTTGACTTTATAGCGTTAAAATTTTCTGTGTATGCAATTCTCTCCAGTGCAGAATGTTAACAGATGTAATTTTTGAATAACTGTAGTAAGCATTCTCTCTCTCTCTCTCTCTCTCTCTCTCTCTCTCTCTCTCTCTCTCTCTCTCTCTCTCTCTCTCACACACACACACACACACACACACACACACACAGTAGTCTCTCTCTTCATAGTACAGTCTCTCTCTCTCTCTCTCTCTCTCTCTCTCTCTCTCTCTCTCTCTCTCTCCAAGTATAGACCATTCTTTTCCTTGTGCCGTATATTCGTGGCATATAATCTTAGGCACAACGTCATGCACCATCAGGAGTTGGAGAGTTGCATGGTCGTCGTGTTGCATCATGATAATGATGATGATAATAATAATAATGGAATTGCACGCTGCACCAATGCTGGTGCCACATTTCTTTTCTTGTCGCCATTCGGTTTCCCCCCCCCCGTGTGTGCGGTGCTTACTAATTCTCTCTCTCTCTCTCTCTCTCTCTCTCTCTCTCTCTCTCTCTCTCTCTCTCTCTCTCTCTCTCTCTCTCTCTCTGGGTACTTGGAATTCTATGTTATTGTCTAATGTGTTGTACACTCTCTCTCTCTACCTCTCTACTCATGGTACTTGGATTTGTACGTTATTGTCTGATATGTTGTACAGTCTCTCTCTCTCTCTCTCTCTCTCTCCTCATGGTACTTGGAATTCTGCGTTATTGTCTAATGTTATGTTGTACAGTCTCTCTCTCTCTCTCTCTCTCTCTCTCTCTCTCTCTCTCTCTCTCTCTCTCTCTCTCTCTCTCTATATATATATATATATATATATATATATATATATATATATATATATATATATATATATATATATATATATATATTGTATCATGGTACTTGGAAATCTACGTTATTGTCTAAAATCTACTTATTGTCTAAGTTGTAAGATGTTACTCTCTCTACTCTCTCTATATATATATATATATATATATATATATATATATATATATATATATATATTCATGGTACTTGGAAATCTACGTTATTGTCTAAGATGTTGTACAGTCTCTCTCTCTCTCTCTCTCTCTCTCTCTCTCTCTCTCTCTCTCTCTCTCTCTCTCTCTCTCTCTCTCTCTATATATATATATATATATATATATATATATATATATATATATATATATATATATATATATATATATAAGATGTTGTATATATATATATATATATATATATCATGGTACATGGTTGGAAATCTACATGTTATTGTCTAAGATGTTGTACAGTCTCTCTCTCTCTCTCTCTCTCTCTCTCTCTCTCTCTCTCTCTCTCTCTCTCTCTCTCTCTCTCTTGGAATTCTACGTTATTGTCTAATGTTACGTTGTACGAAGCACAGAACAAAGACTCTGTATGTGATTTTACTATTCATCATTGTTCTCTCATGGTAGTGTAAACACACACTCCATTTACAATAGTTGTACGCTGGTTCACGTCTGGTCCAATTAAAAGAACAATCAGTGCAGGTGTTTACTTGAATCGATAGTATATGGATAGCAGCTCTGTTTCGTATTTAGGGCTACACACTGTCGTTTTTTTCCTGTGGAGACCAAGTAAGGTGAATGGTTTTGTTGGCCGCTGCGACCGGCTTATTTTTCTTTCTTTGTAAAGCAACAATTTTCTAATCAGAAATTTCTCCCGGCTCGAGAAAATCTAGGAAATAAATATGATGTGTTTTGTCTTCTGAGTTATTCAATTTAGCTTTCATTTTTGTATTTTAAAAACAACTAGCAATTCTTAATGCAGACAGCATTCCTCGCCATGTTGAAATGCAATGGTTTTTACCGTTTTTCCCATTTACAGCCGAAGTGTAAATTTTGTTTAAATGCAGCAAGTCTTGTTTTATCCGTACACTGGGTTAAACTTGTTTTATAGATTTTTTTTTGGTTAAATTGATAATAGTGGAAATTTTACATGTGATACATGATAGAAGTTCCTTTTATTCACCTTGAATGTGTGTGGACTTTTTCTTCTTCTTCTTCTTCTTCTTCTTCTTCTTCTTCTTCTTCTTCTTCTTCTTCTTCTTCTTCTATTTCACGCTCGACCTCTCCATGCCTCAGCCTCTTAGGCTCTCACCCTTGGGAAGTCTCCCTCTCTCTCTCTCTTCTCTACCCCCTACGTACTTTTTATCATTCCAACACCAGCATTTTCCTTCCTCTGCTCTTGCTTCCTTTGAATCTCTCTCTCCATTGGATAGTTCCTCGTTGGACGAGTCGGTAGAGTTCTCGGCTGGCACTCTGCTAGGCCCGAGTTCGAGCCTCCGACCGGCCAATGAAGAATTAGAGGAATTTATTTCTGGTGATAGAAATTCATTTCTCGGTATAATGTGGTTCGGATTCCACAATAAGCTGTAGGTCCCGTTGCTAGGTAACCAATTAGTTCTTAGCCACGTAAAATAAGTGTAATCCTTCGGGTCAGCCCTAGGAGAGCTGTTAATCAGCTCAGTGGTCTGGTTAAACTAAGGTATACTTAACTCTCTCTCTCTCTCTCTCTCTCTCTCTCTCTCTCTCTCTCTCTCTCTCTTTCCATTGGAAACAGTTTTTAAGATTTTTAGGTTGCTAGGGCTGGCTGTATGATAACTGTTGCCATAGCAAAATGGGAACACAACATATCAACCTGTATACATCTTGTTTCTGTCGTTCTGTTCCCACACAATAAGATAGACGCAGCAGATGGTTATACAGCCATGGAATCGTTGCTCATTGTGGAGAGAGAGAGAGAGAGAGAGAGAGAGAGAGAGAGAGAGAGAGAGAGAGAGAGAGAGACTTTATATCATACAATGTCCTAATGCCCGTGTCGAGAAGTACCACAGGGAAAGCTGAAACACTGGGTATAAATCCTAACCACCTTTGTGGGGTAGGGCCACCAGTGCACCTCATGGGGTTCACTGTAGGCATTAATTAAGGTTCTTTGCAGCGTCCCTTCGGCCTTAGCTGCAACCCCTTCATTCCTTTTACTATATCTCCTTTCATATTCTCTTTCTTCTATCTTACTTTCCACGCTCTCCTAACAGTTGATTCATAGTGCAACTGCGAGGTTTTCCTCCTATTACACCTTTCAAACCTTTTTACTGTCAGTTTCCCTTTCAGCTCTGAATGACCTCATAGGTCCCAGCGCTTGGCCTCTGGCCTAAATTCAATGTACTATTCTATTCTGAGTCCTGACCAGTTTGGTCTTTACTATTTCTTTGTCATCTTCAAGAGGACTGATGGATTTTGGTAGAAAATGACCGTATTTATGCCAGAGTGACAGTTCAAATGAACATATGGACGATTTGGGGAAAACATTCACACTTGATAAGTGTAAAAACAAGTGAGAAACCGCAACTCATTAGTGTCAGAAGCAAGGCCTTGTCAGTGATAAGTGCTCCATTTACAGATCTTGTTTACCTGTACTGATGTGCTCACCCCCTTGCTTTAGGCCAGTATAGCTGCCTTCCTTAAAATCTATATATTTCACAAATTTATTTTGAAGTAGCTAAGTCGAGTTGAAAGATTCCCGGACCGATATTCATATCATGGTAAAATCTTTCTTTTAAAGAACTGGATTCTATAATATCTCTTTCCGGGAAGTTATTGAAATAAACGGCAATTTAGGCCGTCTCAAGTTGATTCGATGATTGGTTTCACTAACTTGAATGGAAATTGTACTGCTTTCCGGTTCATGTCTTGTACATTTTGTTTCTGCTGTTCTGTTCTCTTTTCGAATCGTTTTCCATTTTGACTTTATGAAAATTGTCACATGTCTTTGATGGAATTTAGTATTGTCGCGACTAATGCATAAATGCTTAAGGTTCCATTGTAGCACTGTGTTTCAATAGTATATTAACTGCAGAGGTCTTAAGAAAGGGGAATAACATTGTAATTATTACAGTATGATAGTAAGCAAGTTTTGTTTTAAAATTTTGTCTGTGGCTGTCTTAAAAAAAAAAGTCCTTTTGCCGTTTTTAAAGCAATGTCTAAAACGGAATCATGATACTTGAATTTTTCCCTTCGTTCTTAATTGATTTATTTCGTCATCAGTTTACTCAGGGCTTACGTCAACACAGCTGTAATATTTTGCCTTCATTTTTAATTGATCCATTTCATCATCAGTTTACTCAGGGCTTACATAAACATAGCTGTAATATTTTGCCTTCATTTTTAATTGATCCATTTCATCATCAGTTTACTCAGGGCTTACATAAACATAGCTGTAATATTTTGCCTTCATTCTTAATTGATCTGTTTCATCAGTTTGCTCAGGTCTTACATAAACATAGCTGGTAATATTTTTTTTTCATTCTTCATTGATTTATTTCATTATCAGTTTACTTAGGGCTTACATAAACATAGCTGTAATATTTTGCATTCATTCTTAATTGATTTATTTCATCATCAATTTGCTCAGGGCTTACATAAACATATCTGTAATATTTTGCCCTCTTTCTTAATTGATTTATTTCATTATCAGTGTACTCAGGGCTTACATAAACATAGCTGTAATATTTTGCCTTTATTCTTAATTGATGTATTTCATTATCAGTTTACTCAGGGCTTACAAATACAAATAGCTGTGTCAGCTACCATCACTTTGAATGTCCTTGGTGAAGTTTATTGATGGGACCAGATCATGTAATTTACCAAAGATAGTGTATACATATATGTTCCCTGACCACATACATTATATCGATGACATACCTTAATCGTTTTACATATTGCAGGATGATTTTATTTAATATTCTGATTTTTAAAAAATCTATATACAGTTGGCTTAAAACTCGATCCAATTATTTCAGACGAAATATTTAAAATGTATAGATTTTAGGAAAGTAATTTCAGCTTGGCTTTAGAGCAAAGGGGTGAGACCACCTGCTTAGATAATTCAAAAGAAATCTATTAAATGTTTAGTTTCCTGCTTAGATTACCAAGATAAGTCAAAAGAAATATATAAAATTTATAGATTCCTGCTTCGATTACCAAAATATGTCAAAAGAAATATATAAAATATATAGAGTCCTGCTTAGATTACCAAGACATGTCAAAAGAAATATATAAAATTTATAGAGTCCTGCTTAGATTACCAAGATATGTTAAAAGAAATATATAATATTTATAGATTCCCGCTTAGATTACCAAGATTGGCCAAAAGAAATGTACGAAATATATAGTTATAGTGTCCTGCTTAGATTACCCAGATATGTTAAAAGAAATATATAAAATTTATAGAGCCCTGCTTAGATTACCAAGACATGTCAAAATAAATATATAAAATTTATAGAGTACTGCTTAGATTACCAAGATACGTTAAAAGAAATATATAAAACTCATAGATTCCTGTTTAGATTACCAAGACATGTCAAAAGAAATATATAAAATATATATAGAATCCTGCTTAGATTACCAAGATATGTTAAAAGAAATATATAATATTTGTAGATTCCTGCTTAGGTTACCAAGATATGTCAAAAGAAATATATAAAATATATATAGAATCCTGCTTAGATTACCAAGATGTGTTAAAAGAAATATATAATATTTGTAGATTCCAGCTTAGATTACCAAGATATGTCAAAAGAAATATATAAAATATATATAGAATCCTGCTTAGATTACCAAGATATGTTAAAAGAAATATATAAAATATATATAGAATCCTGCTTAGATTACCAAGATATGTTAAAAGAAATATATAATATTTGTAGATTCTATGTTAGATTACAGATATGTTAAAAGAAATATATAAAATATATATAGAATCCTGTATTACCAAGATATGTTAAAAGAAATATATAATATTTGTAGATTCCTGCTTAGATTACTGAGATATGTTAAAAGAAATATATAAAATATATATAGAATCCTGCTTAGATTACAAGATATGTTAAAACTGATTCCTGCTTAGGTTACCAAGATATGTCAAAAGAAATATATAAAATATATATAGAATCCTGCTTAGATTACCAAGATGTGTTAAAAGAAATATATAATATTTGTAGATTCCAGCTTAGATTACTGCGATATGTCAAAAGAAATATATAAAATATATATAGAATCCTGCTTAGATTACCAAGATATGTTAAAAGAAATATATAAAATATATATAGAATCCTGCAGATTACCAAGATATGTTAAAAGAAATATATAATATTTGTAGATTCCTGCTTAGATTACCGAGATATGTTAAAAGAAATATATAAAATATATATAGAATCCTGCTTAGATTACCAAGATATGTTAAAAGAAATATATAATATTTGTAGATTCCTGTTAGGTTACCAAGATATGTCAAAAGAAATATATAAAATATATATAGAATCCAGATTACCAAGATTGTTAAAAGAAATATATAATATTTGTAGATTCCAGCTTAGATTACCAAGATATGTCAAAAGAAATATATAAAATATATATAGAATCCTGCTTAGATTACCAAGATATGTTAAAAGAAATATATAAAATATATATAGAATCCTGCTTAGATTACCAAGATATGTTAAAAGAAATATATAATATTTGTAGATTCCTGCTTAGATTACCGAGATATATAAAGTGGAGTACTGACTTTAGACGCTAATGTTTTTAGTGCTCGTCCCTCTCTAATTTTTTTTCTTATCAGGTGTTTTTATTCCTTCATCATTGCAGTCATTCTAGCATATATAAATGTCTGCCTCTGCACTGTGTATCAGTCCTCCTGTATATATCTTAGAAAGCTAAAGGTAAAACTGTGGAGGATTTATATATAGCATGTAATTTTTCCCTGTGGTATTTCTGCGTGTATACTTCTTTGCATTGGTGATTGAAAGCGGCCCCCCCCCCAACACACACACACATTGTATGTATGTATATATATTTTATATGGTGTGTGTGTTTGTAATTGTAACTTAACCATTTTTACATTTTGTATAGGATGGCGCCAGAGTGTATACCTTTCCGGTTTCTCGGCAAGATTTTAGGATGAAGTTACTAGCCTCACACCTTTTCCTTGATCATAGTAAATATTGGTACTTTTTTACATCGAAGTGAATTGTTGGTCGCTAGGCACACGGAGACACATTTATCATATACATACATACATACATACATACATACATACATACAATGGCACAATTCATATTCCCCCTCCGCGTAATGCACATTATAATGTACCATACAGTACCTCTTCGAGGACCATATTGATGGGGAAGAGGGTTTGTTTTGCGCAAAACTGGGTCTGTTGGCAGTTGCGTAATATCGATGTGATAAACATGTCTATTGTTCGACGTCTGTTACCCTGGATGATTGAAAAGTTCGACCAGTTGTCCCAGAGTAACTCGAGGATGTGTTGTTGAATAACATTCGATAACTGCTGTAGCAAGGAGAGGATGGGTTGCGTAGCTGTACGTTGTTTCCTTAGAAAAATGTGATGGTTAGGTGTAGGATATTATTGTGTCAGTTTTGAGTTTTGTCCAACGGAGAGAATTAGACAGTATCGTCACAGCTACCGTATTGATATTCTCCTTACTACCCTAATGCTATTCTTGCATTTTAATACGTTTTGTATATTTATCACTTTATTAATTTATTTTTTCGTTTTTAATAAGGGAGATCTCATCTTTCTGTTTATACCTTTACCATTTCTTCTTCCTGATGAACACCATATTCTTTGGAAGCTTGAATTTCATGTCAGTGGCCCCTGTGGGCTTGTTCCATACGAATAGGGTTCACCTTCTGGACAATATAATAGAATAATGGTATTAATTATAACATTACGAAGCAGAAAACAATTTTCGGTCAACCAAAAAAACCAAAAACAGACAAAAATATTGGATGCCCTGGGTGGATTCAAATCACGGAGAGAGAATTGGAGAATTGGCTGATGAAAAGAAACGTCGGCAATGCCAGGAGACAAGTGATTTTGGCTGAGTGGAAGGAGGACAGTGGCAACTGAGGCGTTCGGGAATGGAAAATTGAACCAAGGGAATGAGGCTGCCCAAAATAGTGGTATTAAACCATTTTGCTTTTATACAATGGAGTTTTCTGTGGAAGATTTAATGTCCGAGGAAGAGATGTAATTCATGGAAGTTTTCCTTTTTCTGCAGATGTTTGTGTTGATAAGAAGCAGTGTGTTGTTTCAAAGCCATATAATAATAATAATAATAATAATAATAAAGATTTGTTTGGGAGATCCGAAGATTTAACGTCCGAGTAGGCGATGTAATTAATGGAAGTTATCATTTTCTGCAGATGTTTGTGTTGATAAGAAGCATTGTCTTGTTTCACAATAATAATAAATAATAATAATAATAATAATAATAATAATAATAATAAAATAAAGATTTGTTTGGAAGATTTAATGTCCGAGTAAGCGATGTAATTCATGGAAGTTTCCTTTGTTTGCAGATGTTTGTGTTGATAAAATTAATCGTCGTTTCAAAGTAATAATAATAATAATAATAATAATAATAATAATAATAATAATAATAATAATAATAATAATAATAATATGGTACTGCCGCTTTAGAGTCTGTATAAACACACACATTGGCTTTAAAAGACTGACAGAAATTATTTGCACCTCCAAAATTGATTTTACAGGGTTTATATGGCAAGGACCATTGAGTTTGATCTGTATTTTTATTGCCAGTAGATATTGCGCTGCCAGTTATAATACCATTCCAGTTGATCGGTCAGTTTTAAACTGTTCTTGGAAAGGGCAGAAGTGTGGTTTGGGTTCCAGTAGACTGGTTTTCACTAGGATTTGCAAGACAATTATGAATCGACTTTTGGACTTCACGATAATCAGTTCATTGTAACATTGTATATATATATATATATATATATATATATATATATATATATATATATATATATATATATATATATATAAAAAATCCACGAAGGAAAGGGAAACACTGGAGTGTTGCGAGGCCTTCCGACTGTCTGTCGTCCTTTACTTAGTAGGGCTAGACTAGGAGTCTGCTAAGCGAAGGACGACAGACAGTCGAAAGGCCTCGCAGCACTCCAGTGTTTCCCTTTCTTCGTTTATTTTATTTATATATTCATCACGTTCCATATTTGCGATTCAGTTATACATGATTCAGTATTATTATATATACATGTTTATTTATATGTGTGTGTATTGTGTATACATATGTATATATTATATATAATACATGTTTATTTATATATATATACAGTATATAATATATATACACATACACGCGCACACACACATATATATATACACACATACACGCACATACATACATACATACATACATACATTCATACATTACAATACTAATCCTCGTAAAACTTGGAAAGAAAGGAAAGTAAATAGTGGAATAAGAGGGTTGTAAACGAGACTTTTATTGTTATCGCTGTTGTTTGCAGATGCCAGGGTTTCGCAACGGCTCGTGTTAGTGCTTTCGGACATTCCCTACTGTGCGAGAGAAGTAATTAGCAATAATGGAACTGCTTCGAGAGGAAGCGTAGTTGAATTAGATGTAATAACAGTCTGCTGTTCATGTTTTCTTGATTATACGACGTCAATCAAAGTAGTGTGCCCTTGATAGGAAAGTTTTAACGTAATCATGGCTTCGTCCTTTCGTAATTTATTCCGATTCGGAATATCCCAACATTAATATATTTTTTTTTTCTTTTCAGGTATGTTGTTGCTTCGGCATTTGTGACGTATCAGGTGTCAGCATTTTAAGGTAACTTATATATATAGTCAAGGGCCTTTTATATTCTTATTTTTTTTTATAAAAGTCAGATTTGTGTGCCTTTTCAGTAACGTGACAGTCTCTCTCTCTCTCTCTCTCTCTCTCTCTCTCTCTCTCTCTCTCTCTCTCTCTGCAATCTCTGATCTTGATATCTCTAGTTCTTTTTTTAAAAGAACTCTCTCTCTTGCATTGCCCAAATCTCTCTCTCTCTCTCTCTCTCTCTCTCTCTCTCTCTCTCTCTCTCTCTCTCTCTCTCTCTCTCTCCCTCAAATGCAATGTTCTGACACGGATCTCTCTTGTTCTTTATACAAGGAGATTACAGAAGTTCTCTCGTTGCATTGCACAGACTCTCTCTCTCTCTCTCTCTCTCTCTCTCTCTCTCTCTCTCTCTCTCTCTCTCTCTCTCTCTCTCTCTCTCTCATATGTCATTGTTACCTGTTGCATTGGTTACTGGAGTACCACGAAGTAGATTAGGTGACACCTAACAATGGATTACGTTTCCAATGGTGGTTGTCATCACGTAGGAAATATTTAAGGTATTTTATGATGCCACAAATATATAATAATAATAATAATAATAATACATTTTAATTCATAATATTTTCGATATATAATTTCTTCAAAGAAATTGTGTAACATGTCAGCTAGGTATTTCCGAGGGAGTTGGGTAACACCATACTAGCCTGGAACCTCAGGGAACCTCTTTTTTTTTTTCCTTCTTATTTTTTACATTTTGTTTGAGGGGGGGGGGTCCTTGTGCTGTATGCTTGTGGATCCTATGAACTTTCGTGTACCTAATACCTTCAGGTTTCTCTGCGACTCAAATATAAGAAGTTACTGTGCTGCCACTGTATAAAATAAGATAAAAAATGTTTTAGCGTGATGTCTCTGGAATATAGATCTCCGAGAATTTAGATTTTCAACTTAGCTTCCACTTCAGTGAGAGACTTTATACCTGCACAGCTTCATGAAACTTTGAAAGGCCCAGGAGACACACGCTTTGATGCAGACCGCACTCCATATCGATTTTTTATTTTATTTTCATTTATTTTTTAGTCGTGTTTTTTTTCTTTATTTCTCGTACCCAGATGTCCCAAAGCCTATTTGTTTTGTACACTGTCATTTTACACACTCCCATGTACAGATATAAATCTGGAATTAATTTTGTTCTGCTGATACAAAACCTTGATTCCAAATGTTCGTGTCATTTATTTGTAATACTCTTGATAGCCGAATTAATTAGGACTGGCTACTGCTGGGACAGGAAGATAATTTATTTGGAGAATGACGTTATTATTATTATTATTATTATTATTATTATTATTATTATTATTATTATTATTATTATTATTATTATTATAGTATGTAATAGTTTGTCTCTTAATTTCACACGTGACATTTGGTGGTGCATTCAGTGCTATGCTCCAAATTAATACCGATTACACTGTTCCTTGGAAACAACCTTCACCCAGCGGAAATTATATATGGTAAGTGCTCCTGCTCAGACCATAATTCGAACTGATGCCTTTTCATGGCTGAGTGGCCAAAGTCACTGCAATCCAAGTTCCAGACCAGGAAAAGCACAGGGTACAATCCTCATCAAAATAGGAGCGGTTAACATTTATAACTCCCATTAAGTGTTAGTTATTTCTAAGGTAAAGTGAATTTATGTACGTGGGTAGAGTTTTAGTGTTCAGAAGTATTACTATTGTTTTTATAATCTGGAAGCATTCTTGTGAAAGAAGTCAAAAGGCTTCGAACGTTTACGAAGAATATAGAATGCTGATGTATGTAAAAGGAAAATAGCAAGGAAAGAGTTGAAGAGATTATATAAAAAGAGACCTGAATTATAATGATTGACCAATAACACAACCAAAACCAGCGAATTCAGGAACATACTATACATTAATTAAAAACGAAACTCCAATATTATTAAGGAGGAAAGGAAAGTTTGCTCGAGTATTGAGAACTTGAAGCCCACACGGAGAATATAGTTACTGTATATGGTTAATGCAGGTTCTCAAGACCACTAAGTTGTGCTAATGGGATACGCCAACACGACAAATAGTGCCACAGATATCCCACTGAATTATGCAACACATCAATAAAAGGAGGCCATGCGGAGTCCATATGTCTTAACATGTTGTTCATGAGAAGGGATATTTGTCTTACATGTTACTCAGGAGAAGGGATATTTGTCTTACATGTTACTTATAAGGAGGGATATTTGTCTTACATGTTACTCAGGAGAAGGGATATTTGTCTTACATGTTATTCATGAGAAGGGATATTTGTCTTACATGTTACTCAAGAGAAGGGACATTTGTCTTACATGTTACTTATAAGAAGGGATATTTGTCTTACATGTTACTCAGGAGAAGGGATATTTGTCTTACATGTTACTTATAAGGAGGGATATTTGTCTTACATGTTACTTATAAGGAGGGATGTTTGTCTTACATGTTACTCAGGAGAAGGAATATTTGTCTTACATGTTAACTTATAAGAAGGGATATTTGTCTTACATGTTGCTTATAAGGGATATTTGCCTTATATGTTACTCAAGAGAAGGGATAGTTGTCTTGCACGTTACTCATGAGAAGGGATATTTGTCTCTTTACTTATAAGGAGGTTTTGTCCGACTTATAAGGAGGGATATTTGTCTTACATGAGGAGGGATATTTGTCTTACATGTTACTCATGCTTACATGTTACTTATAAGGAGGGATTACTAGGAGGAGTTACTCAGGAGGGGATATTTGTCTTACATGTTACTTATAAGGATGGGATGTTTGTCTTGTTATTCAGGAGAAGGAATATTTGTTACTTACATGGGAGGGATATTTGTCTTACATGTTACTTATAAGGAGGGATGTTTGTCTTACATGTTACTCAGGAGAAGGGAATATTTGTCTTACATGTTAACTTATAAGTTACTCAAGAGAAGGGATAGTTTTTCTGACATGTTACTGTTATAAGAAGGGATGTTTGTCTTATAAGGAGGATATTTGTCATGTTACTTATAAGGAGGATGTTTGTCTTACATGTTACTTACAAGGGATATTTGTCTTAGGGGGATTTGTCTTATTTGTCTTACATGTTACTCAAAGAGGATGTTTGTCTTAGGGAGAAGGGATATTTGTCTTACATGTTAACTTATAAGAAGGGATATTTGTCTTACATGTTACTTATAAGGGATATTTGTCTTACACGGTACTCATGAGAAAGGATATTTGTACTCTCAACAGCCCTTTGTCAATGACTGTGAAATTGCAAAGGTGACCTGACAGATTATGTTGTCTGATCGCTTCAGTATGGCTGCTACACTTGGCGTGAAATTCATGTTGTCTGTGGATTACATTCAAGTTTCTGCATTTTTCTTCCAACGGGCAAACCGGCGTGATGAATTACCCTTGCTCTTGTTATTCTAGTTTTGTTTTGACGTATTGTTGATACAATCAGAAAACTATAACGATGAAGTACCCATTGACTCAATTACGTTTCGCTTTGTGTATTCTCCATAAAATTGGAAAATTGAAAAGTTACTCGGATGACGTTTTGTTTAGTTTCAGAGAATGAAAAAAATTGGTCAGCTGAAGTACCCGTTGAACGTTATTCAGAATTAGCCTTGTCTATTCTGTATTTTTCCTCTTATTGGGAAAAAATCGTTCTGAAGGGACGGATTTAATCCGCATGGGAAAGAGAAAATGCATTAAACCGTTTGGGAAAGAAGTAGGCCTGGCCTCCTAACTTAACGACCTTATCCAGTAATAACTGCTTGTGGTTTCCCGTAGGCGGTATGTGAAATCTGCCGGCTCATTCAGCCACTGCTTGTGTCTGGTCGCTGTTTATCGATATTACCTTTATTATCCAGATGTCGTATTATTATTATTATTATTATTATTATTATTATTATTATTATTATTAACCCTGCGAGATTAGGAAGGAGAGTCTTCGAAATCATGATACAACTTTCACGTGTTGGGAAAGCGTTATCATTAATATTGTGCATTTTTTTTTGGCTCCAGAGCAAGGCAGGGAGCCCAATTTGGGATCAGAAGTGTCATTATAATCCTCGCCGCCTGTTGATTCCATCGATATCTTATATCTCTCTTTCTTATGCTTTTGGAGGAGTTTAATGAGCATTCAGCTACTTCATATATATATATATATATATATATATATATATATATATATATATATATATATATATATATATTGCGGATTCTTATTATTATATGGGTACGGGAGATGAAAACCAGTAAGTTAAAGATGAAAATAACAAGGAAAGGAAATGAATAGCACTTATGAGAATGGGTTTGAGGGTTGAGGCGATGGATTGATAAAGCCAAAACTTTAATATTAAAAACCAACCATTGTTTTACTCTTAAATAGCTGTGTTCAAATGATTGAACAATCTACTTGCAAGTCTTTTAATATTCATTGTTTACACTGACGTGGTTTTTTCATTTTGACAAACAGCTTCAGTGTCGAAAAATAGGGATTTTAATGTTCGTTAGGTTATGTTGGAGAATAGTTTAATATCCAGGATATTTACATCAGTGACCATAAACATTTTCAGGCAGTTGTTACCCGAAGGCTTGAGTTACTATGTGGTATCAGTGTTTGTTTGCCTTAGGAAATGCATGGGAGTCGTGAATTCAAGAGTCAGTCGGTTTGATCAGTCCATGGCACTCACCTCCAGAATGAGGGATTTGAAGCCTTTCCCCGGAATTTTGTGAATAATTAAATCTTCATTTAAGAAAGGGAAAGGGTCATGTCACTGTCATCACTTAATGGGTTAGTCCAAAATCACCTAATCATCCTCGTCACTTCATTGGTGAATTCGCCATCACTTTGTCATCGTTTAAGGGAAGAACCCATCGTCCCTGTCATCACGAATGGTAGGATCCATCGTCACTGTCATCACGAAAGGGGAGAATCCATCATCACTGTCATCACTAAAGGGAAGAATCTATCATCACTGTCATCACGAAAGGGGAGAATCCATCATCACTGTCATCACTAAAGGGAAGAATCCATCATCGCTGTCATCACTAAAGGGGAGAATCCATCATCACTGTCATCACTAAATCCGTCGTCACTGTCATCACTAAAGGGGAGAATCCATCATCACTGTCATCACTAAAGGGGAGAATCCGTCATCACTGTCATCACTAAAGGGGAGAATCCATCATCACTGTCATCACTAAAGGGGAGAATCCAGCGTCCCTGTCATCACGAAAGGTGGAATCCATCATCACTGTCATCAAGAAAGGGGAGAATCCATCATCACTGTGTCATCACTAAAGGGGAGAATCCATCATCACTGTCATCACTAAAGGGGAGAATCCATCATCACTGTCATTACTAAAGGGGAGAATCCATCATCACTTTCATCACTAAAGTGGAGAATCTATCATCACCGTCATCACTTAAAAAAACAAGTCTATTAATAGTGCCATCTGTTAAGGGTACAAGTCCAATATGGCCATCATCGTTTAAGGGTAAAAGTCCATCACTACCTTTGTCACTTAGACACTGATATGTATAACTGTCATCATCTAGAAGATAAGTGTATCAAGTGTGTTATCGCAGACCTTTCTTGCAGGGTCTTGGTGGGGGCGGGAAGGGAGGGGAGGGGGTGTCACTCATACCTTTCTGGGTCAGATTTTCCATCTTGAATCTTCATGCACAATAAGGTCCTTATGCAAAAAAAAAAAAAAAAAAATGAAAATTAAGAGACTATTTTTCTGGACGTTGGAAATGTTGCCAGTAGACTCTATTCAATAAATCGTAGTTCCCTTTTTATGTTATCCTGTGTTGTCCTCGTGTAGTTCCTCTTTAATGACTAGACATAAGCTCCGATTATGTTCTTATGTATGGTGATGCTGGCTGCTGTACCTGTAATTACTCTCGTAAAGGAGATTTTTAATTATGTTTGTTTTCACCTATTTTAGAGTTGACTCTCTGAAACAGAGTCAACACAAAAATCGGTTCCTAGCGTTCATTTCAAAGGATTGAAAGACGTAATGTATACAAGCTCCAGCACGTGAGTTTTCAAGATTAAATGTATGTGCTTTGTTTTTAAATACTTAAAGGTTACAGGTCTCGAGTCGTTTTCCTAAATCAGGATTGCTTTTTGGTAAAGCTTGCAAGATCTTCCGAGGATGACAGTAACCTAATTAGGTTTTTATTCCCGGGTTTTACAGCTCCCATTATATATTGGAGAACAGATCAAGTCTTAAGGACTCCCAGTACATATTGGAGAATTGATAAAGTCTTGATGACCGCTATCACGTATTGGAGAATTGATAAAGTCTTAACAACTATTACATATTGGAGAATTGACAGTCTTAACAACTCCCATTACATATTGGAGAAATGATTCTATCAGCTCCCATTCCTATTGGAGAACTGAAAAGTCTTAACAACTCCCATTACCTATTGGAGATGATTGTAACTCCCTTTACATATTAGAGAAATGATTGTAACTCTCATTACGTATTGGAGAAATGATTGTAACTCCCATTACATATTGGAGAAATGATTGTAACTCTCATTACGTATTGGAGAAATGATTGTAACTCCCATTACATATTGGAGAAATGATTGTAACTCCTATTACATATTGGAGAAATGATTGTAACTCCCATTACAAGGAGAAATGATTGTCTCAACTCTCATTCATACTGGAGAATTTAGAGCCTTAAAAAATCTCATTACATATTGGAGAACTGAAAAGTCTTTAACAAACTCCCATTACATATGGGAGAATTCACGGTCTTAACAACTCCCATTGCATATTGGAGAAATGATTTTATCAACTCCCATTCATATTGGAGAATTTATAGACCTAAAAAATCCCATTATATATTAGATAAACGAAAAGTCTTAACAGTTCCCATTACATATTATTAGAGATTTCACGAAATATGTGTGTACAATCACGTAATGTGTCTCCACAATCACTGACCGTCCAGAAAAACGCGAAAACATTGAGGTGAATCGGACGAGTCCCTTGGTAGCACCAGATAAATTGTCGCTCTCTGGAGCCTTTTCCAGCACAGCGGAAACCTCATATACACCTGTCCGGTAAAATTATAGAGAAATCCTCGGTTCCGGAAATAGCTGTAAGGTGACTAGTCACAAATCTGCAATGCACTATGGAATCAGCGTGGTGTTCTCCTCGAGTTAATGCAGCGCGGTGGTGTTCCTGCTATATAAAACGCAGTGTGGGTTCATTTATTTTAGGTATGTGTAACTTCGGGTAATGAACGGCACGTTCAACTATCATCAATTCTTAAACGAGAATATGTAGAACAGCAAATGTATTGATATTTGTAGTAATGTATTGATATTTGCAGTATGCAGTCGCGGAATTACTTGAATATTGCAGACGTTTATCTATTACCAGTCTTAAACCAGAATATGCAGAACAGCAAATGTATTGATATCTGCAGTGTGCAATCGCAAAAGTACTCGCATATTGCCGGCGCTTCTGGCCGGGTCGTACTCTGTTGTCGAATAAAAGCCAAACTTATCTGCTGTATAATTTTCTTTGATATTACTTCCTGGTTTCCTGTTTCACTGCAGTTCTGGGATAGCACAGACTTCAGTAAATGAAATTTTGTGGATTATATACGTGATTTTTTTGTTTTTTTCTTGTGCTTTTAAACGGGAACGCCTTTATTGTTTTGTCTTTCCAGATGGGAAGGTGTGTCTTTTGAGATGCATTTTATATTGTTTCCACTTGGGCTTCGCTTGAATCACCCCCTTGGTGGGGGGGGGGGATAGTGCCGTCATTGCACATCTTGCGGGGCACTGCAGGCATTACTTTAAGTTCTTTGCGGCTTGCCTTCAGCTCCTAGCTGCAACCCTTTCGTTCCTTTTACTGTACCTCCTTTCATATTCTCTTTTTTCCATCTTACTTTCCATCCTCTCTTAACATTTGATTCATAGTGCAACAGCGAGGTTTTCCTTCTGTTACTCCTTTCAAACCTTTTACTGTCAATTTCCGTTTCAGCGCTAAATGACCTCATAGGCCCCAGTGCTTGGGCTTTGGTGAATAAAGACGTTGAATTTCCTGTCTCAATGTGTATGCATTAAATGATTATTAACTTGTTACTGAATTCCAGCTTGGTCGTCATATTTCTCTCTGAATATAATATGATATGACAGTCCGAATGTTCGGCTCATTTTGAACCGTTCAAGATATGAAACTACTTAAGAAAAAAAAAATGCAATCGAGTTTTCTTTGCAGCGTATAATAATGCTGTGTGAAACCCTCAGCCACTGCTCATGAAACACTCAGCCGCGGCCCATGAAACTTTCAGCCACTGCCCGGGGTTGCCTGTGTTGGCACCTATAGCGGTGCCAGAACACGAACATGGCTAAATTTCAAACCTAAAATAAAAACTACGGAGGCTAGAGGGCTGCAATTTGGTGTTTGATCATTGGAAGGTGGATGGGCAACATACCAATCTGCAACTCTCTAGCCTCAGTAGTTTTTCAGATCTGAGGGCGGACAGAAAAAGTGCGGACAGACAGACAAAGCCATCTCAATAGTTTTCTTTTACAGTGAACTAAAAGTTATATGAGCAAAGCAAACACCCATTTTGTACGAGAACCCG
>NC_089782.1:40176321-40183821 GCF_040412425.1 Macrobrachium rosenbergii
GGTAGAGAAAAGCAGAACTGTGCCTATGTTAATCTAACAATAATATCAAGCTAATTTCCCTTGGTTCAGGAGGTAATACTAAGAGATATTATCACTGGTCAACTAGAGCATGCTTGTTATTCGCTGTTATGAATTACAGCATTTTATAATTTTGGTAATGTATATATAATGCTGTTTTTTATTATCTTCATAATTATCGATGTTTAGTAAGAGCAATACAACTCTCTCTCTCTCTCTCTCTCTCTCTCTCTCTCTCTGTGTGTGTGTGTGTGTGTGCAGTGGTAAACCGCTCAGCGCTCAAATCGAGGGACACACGTTCGATTCTCGTAGTGGACAAGCACGAACGAATGTCAATTAGGTACCTACATGTTAGTCAACTCATGTAGGTCTGAGCAGTGGTGGAAAGAGAGAAGACTGGAAAATCATTAGACATGAGTGTACATTTCTCCGCCAATATAAACACAGTCAAAAGCGGTGGGGTCTCGATGAGGTAATTCTCACCTCACTAGGTTGAAACCTTTCTTAAGATAGTCTCTCTCTCTCTCTCTCTCTCTCTCTCTCTCTCTCTCTCTCTCTCTCTCTCTCTCTCTCTCTCTCCGTAGGGAGAGTAGTGCCGTCAGTGCACCTCATGTGGTGTACTGTAATCATTACTTAAGGTTCTTTTGCAGTGTGCCTTCGGCCCCTTACTGCAACCCCTTTCATTCCTTTTACTGTACCTCCTTTCATATTCTCTTTCTTCCATCTTCCTTTCCACCCTCTCCTATTAATTGATTCATAGTGCAACTGCGAGGTTTTCCTCCTATTACACCTTTCAGACCTTTTACTGTCATTTTCCGTTTCAGCGCTGAATGACCTCTTAGGTTCCAGTGCCAGGCCAGATTCTATATTCAGTTCTCAATTCTCTCTCTCTCTCTCTCTCTCTCTCTCTCTCTCTCTCTCTCTCTCTCTCTCTCTCTCTCTCGTGAACGGCGAGAATTCTCTTTCACTGTCACACGTGAATGAACGAGTACTGGCTGCAAACAAGTATAAGCTGATATGTATCTAATATTATATCAGGACTGTGCTCCCTGCCAGTCGGCTTTTGACCGCAGTGGTTTGTGGCTGATATCGATAGCAAGGTAGTAGCGCTGCTAGTGACAGCGGTGTTGATGTTATTCCTGAACGCTTGAGATTGTTTTGCGTCGCGATGGATTGTGATAAATACTGGCGTGTGAAAGATATTGTCACGACTTGAAGATCTTGTAGCATTTTCTCTCCGTTTCTGTAGTGGTGACCTCAACTCCCGGTATCTTGTGTTATCTCAGTTTTGAAGGCTGTATCTCGCTCTCTATCTCTCTCTGGTCCTCTTAGTGCGATTGGTAGCACTCAGGGTCAAAAACGAGGAACTTTCATTCGATTTCTTCATACTTCTGTCGATCTGGGGTAAGGCAGTTATTCAGGTGCTTAGTTTTTAATCTGCTGTTGTCATTCGTTAGTAAGTTTTTAATCTGCTGTTGCCATTCATTGGTAAGTTTTTAATCTGTTGCCATTCGTCAGTAAGTTTTTAATCTGCTGTTGCCATTCGTTAGTAAGTTTTTAATCTGCTGTTGCCATTCATTGGTAAGTTTTTAATCTGTTGCCATTCGTCAGTAAGTTTTTGATCTGCTGTTGCCATTCGTTAGTAAGTTTTTAATCTGCTGTTGCCATTCATTGGTAAGTTTTTAATCTGTTGCCATTCGTCAGTAAGTTTTTAATCTGCTGTTGCCATTCGTTAGTAAGTTTTTAATCTGCTGTTGCCATTCGTTAGTAAGAGTGGTGAGAAACAAGAAATGAATGATCGGCCCTCCATCAGATAATGTACTGTCAAATCATAATGATAGATTAAAGGGTCTCAACTAGGCAATCCTTATCCCAAACGGGTAGATATAATCATACGCACTCCTCTGTAGCGGTCTCCCTCCTGTGTGATGACCTCGCTGCAATAAAAAAATAAATGACCATAGGGTCATGACTTCGCTCGTTACTTCTTCCTCTGTTAGAGCTGTTCTTGAGCAGGAACTTCTTTTTAAGGCACCGTAAGAGGTAGAACGATTTTCCAGATGTCAGTTCCCCGTGGAAATACGATCCCGTCTCCTCATCTAACTTGTTCTTAACCTTAGCTCGAAAAATTCTGTCATGTCCTCAAGGAACAGGTACCTGATTTAAGTATCGATCTTGTGTTGCGCATAGTTTGACTCTCTCTCTCTCTCTCTCTCTCTCTCTCTCTCTCTCTCTCTCTCTCTCTCTCTCTCTCTCTCTCTCTCTCATTGCGGGTATGAAACCACGCTCGAGTTGATATGTATGGTATGCTTCACGTGCCATCCAAGGCTGTACTCAGGCTTACTTGTGCTCTGGCTTGTATCCACTATAGATGCAAATACGATTGGGAGTCCAGACCAGAGGTTCTCTCTCTCTCTCTCTCTCTCTCTCTCTCTCTCTCTCTCTCTCTCTCTCTCTCTCTACCATTTCCTTGAAATCAAGAAGAGAGGAGAATGCGAGGAATCCAGAATGTGAGACTAAGAGAGGAGGAAGGACCAATGATTAAAACTATTAACATATGCATGTGGCCACGCACAGTTCCTAACGCCCGGTGCATCTGCTCTCGTGGTTGGGGCGGGGGGCGGGGGGGCGCCGTTGGGGAAGCAGCAGCAGCAGCAGGCCCAAAGATAGAAGGGATATTGCAACCGTGAAACACAATTGGATTTGTTTTAAGGGCTCTGTGGGAGTAGGTTTGGATTTGTTTGCTATGTGCTTTGTTTTCTTTTAAGGAGACTGAAAATGATATTCTGTTAAGGGGTAAGAGAAATTGACATTCTGTTGAGGTGTGATAATATTGCCCTTTACGTTATGAATTCCTTACTGCTGGTGAACTTTTTCTGTAACAGAGTTGAAGCAGTACTTAACCATGATGATGATGAATTATTATTATTATTATTATTATTATTATTATTATTATTATTATTATTATATTATTATTATTATTGATGCGTTGGGATGTTGTCCAGTTCAGCCTGGGTAGTTTAATATAAACCTTGGGATTTTAAAATAAAATTATGCAAGACTTCCGAATTACCTCTGGATGCACTTTGAGGTCGTAAGTAACAGGAAGAAGGTTCTCTCTCTCTCTCTCTCTCTCTCTCTCTCTCTCTCTCTCTCTCTCTCTCTCTGTGCATAATACAAAAAGGAGGAGACCGAATAGAAAAGCAAAGGCTGAGTAATCGCGTACAATGGACGCATGATCTGACCATGAGTTGCACGTTGTGTATAAAGAGAAGCTACGAAGCTTAACTGTCTGTGATTTATAAATCTGTACTAGAAGCGTTTCCTCATATTCCCCCAACGTTGATGATTTCCCCCATCAATTCCTCAGTGAGAATCGATCTACCACAAAAATTATATAAGGAAATTATGCTTCCTATGTATGCTGTCTATGTATATTAGAAACGTTTCCTCATATTCCCCCAACTTTGATGATTTTTCCCCATCAATTTCTCAGTGAGATTTGATCTACCACAAAAATTATTTGAGAAAATTATACTTCCTATGTATACTGTCAATGATTTGTAAATGTATATATTAGAAGTGTTTCCTCATATTCCCCCAAAAGTGATGATTCCCCCCCCCATCAATTCCTCAGTGAGAATTGATCTACCACAAAAATTACTTAAGAAAATGGTACTTCCTATGTATGTTGTCTATGTATATTAGAAGCGTTTCCTCATATTCCCCCAACATTGATGATTTCCCCCTATTAATTTCTCAGTGAGATTTGATTTACTACAAAAATTATTTAAGAAAATGGTACTTCCTATGTATGCTGTCTATGATTTGTAAATCTATATTAGAAGCGTTTCCTCATATTCCCCCAGCATTGATGGTTCCCCCCCCCATCAACTTCTCAGTGAGATTTGATCTACCACAAAAATTATTTAAGAAAATTACACTTCCTGCTTTAAAGAAGGAACGCCAGTTAAAATGGAGCTTTTGGAAGAAGAAGAAAAAAAGAAGTAAAAAGTTCAGAAGCGGAAGTGAGAACAATATCAGTGCACTAGTACGGATTTGGTTGGCCAGAGGTTGCCAAGGTTAGAAATTCACACCAGGTGTTTTTAACAGCAGTTTGTGCAGAAGAAGAAGAAGAAGAAGAAGAAGAAGAAGAAGAAGAAGAAGGAGGAGGCAGACCGACTGGACCACGTCGTCCAAGAGTCGTGAAAGAATAATAGACCATTGAGGACTTCTTTCCGTTCTTTTTCATGGACGTAGAATGGGAAACTTCAATGGGAAAAAGGGTGGGTAGGTGGGTGCGTTGGGGGGTGGGGGAAAGGGTAGTGGGGGGCGCTCTGTGATGTGCATAATTACTTATCAGAGTCATTTTTCAGAAATATAATTTAGTGATTGCCGTTATTATTCCAGCTTCTCCGTAGGGAGGTAGTGTCATCAGTGCACCTCATGTGGTGCACTGTAGGCATTGCTTACTTTCCACCCTCTTCTAACAATTGATTCATAGTGCAACTGCGAGGTTTTCCTCCTGTCACACCTTTCAAACCTTTTAACTGACAGTTTCCGTTTCAGTGCTGAATGACCTCGTAGGTCCCAGCGCCTGGCCTTTGGCCCAAATTCTGTATTCTGTTCTATTCTGTTATTCCAGCTGGTTTCTGGCGTTGCTATTTAATGCTGAATCTCGTATTTTTTTCAGTCCGTTGATTATTGCCTACAAATGATTTAAATTTAGCAGAATTTTACTGTTAATTGTATATTAACTGGTAATGTTGCTAACTAATTATGCGGAGTCATTGAGAGCATTTATGTCCACATATGAATTAAATAGATAATTTGAGGAAAATTGTTTTTCATCTAGGTATAAGGGATTTTTAAAATGATTTCAGGCGTGGATGGCTTAGTGTTTGTAACGCCAGGTTATGTTATTAAATCAGTCAGTTGATCGGCTAGTCAGTGTCTTCATTTGGTTTTGTTCCTCTCTCTCTCTCTCTCTCTCTCTCTCTCTCTCTCTCTCTCTCTCTCTCTCTCAAAAGTTCAAACGAAGATGCAGTGTATGACTACCCTAAAGCAATTCTCGTATTTTATAATTTACTCACATGTTTATCTATTTCCTTATTAATATTTATCTGTTTCCTTATTGATTTATTTTATTTTCCTTTTCTAATATCTCGTCTTTCTGTAAATCCTATTACCTTCTGTTACTTCTTTCAAGTGATCACCATATTCTTTGGAATATGGAATGTCAGGTCAAATGGCGCCTGTGGGCTTGTTTTGTTTGAATAGGGCTCATGTTCTGAATAATAATAATAATAATAATAATAATAATAATAATAATAATAATAATAATAATCATTATCTTAACTTTTGGTAACGGCTCGCAGGTAATCAACGACATTCAAGAACCAGGAAATTATCTACACTTAACACAGTTATCACTGATGAACGGATTACCTGTGTTAATTGCTGCACCGAGCGAGGCTGCTTTTCGGGGCAATAGCAGTAGCAGTTCTCATCGCTAGTTATTTTTTATCCCTGTGTAATTATGAGGTCTTCCAGTCATTCTTATACCTTTGTAATTACGAGGTCTTTCTTTCGGTAATTAGGGTTAGCCCTTGTTATGTTACGTAAGGTTTACGAGAGGTAATGGTGATGGCGTGTCCGTGAATAGTGTTTGCTTGTTCTTTGTCTGTCGATTGGGTTATTTTCTTGTGGTGTGTCTTTCGAGGGGATTCCATTAGTGGTGTGTTCGCTGAAAAGATTCTCTTGTTGCGTGTGTTCGCTGAAAAGATTCTCTTGTTGCGTGTGTTCATTGATGGGAATCCTTTATTTGTATTGGGGATGAGTCTTACCCACTGTTGAAGATACAGCTTCTATCTCCGCGCCGGTAGCCTAGGAGATGTAAGCTATCTTTAACAGTATGTAAGTATGCAAGTAATGAATTTTACTCTGGAAAATTTATATTTTATTTGAAAGATTTCGTATTAGGGTGTCCCGTGGTGTAGTCATGTCGTTTATAAGTCTTCTAAAAATGATTAAAATGGTAGCCGCTACAGAACGTTCTTTTTTGCTGTTCAGGTGAATCTCATAATCAGTGATTGCCGTATCAGATTAGCATATTCACTATTTTTAGTTTTCTGTACAAGAAAACTGTTGAGATGGCTATTTGTCTGTCCGTCCGCACTTTTTGTCTGCCCTCAGATCTTAAAAACTACTGTACTGAGGCTAGAGGGCTGCAAATTGGTAGTTGGATATCCACCCTTCAGTCATCAAACTTATCAAATTGCAGCCCTCTAGCCTCTGTAGTTTTGATTTTATTTAAGGTTAAAGTTAGTCATGATCGTGCGTCTGGCACCGCTATAGCTGCCATTAACACGGACCACCAGTGGGCAGTGGCTGAAAGTTTCATGGGCCGTGGCTTAGAGTTTCATACAGCATTATATATACGCAGTACAGAAAACTCGATTGCGCCGAAGAAACTTGGGCGCATTTTTTTACTTGTTATTCGTTGTCACAGCAAAATCAAGGTTTTTTGACGTTGCCCCATCGTGGATAACTGTTGATAAGGAGGTGTCTGTGGTTCTCTGATGTTGACTGATTATTATTTTTCCTCCCTTTTTTTCACAGTCGAGTTTTTCTGTCGTCAGAGAGAAAGATAAGATAATGGTATCAACGACCTTTAGAACATAGTGACATTTGGAAGGCCGTAGACGTTGACTTTAATTATTTATTCATTGTTGGTTAGGAATATAACTTGTTCATTAAAAGTCTTCGAAGCAAGAGAGAGAGAGAGAGAGAGAGAGAGAGAGAGAGAGAGAGAGAGAGAGAGAGAGAGAGAGAGAGAGAGAGAGAATATAATACTGTACCAGACTTTTTTAAGAGCATGTGTGAATAAAGATTTTGTTCTTGATATTGTATGTAGCGATGAGGTCAGAAAGCGAACGGTTTGAGTGATTGAATTGTGTACATAATTAAAAAAAAGTAAATGTTTTAAATAGGCTTTCTTTTAAAGCTTTATATAACTTATCATTATAGGTCTTAATAACATCGGTTTCATGTGTAGAATTTTTCAAACTCGTTGGGAATATGTACAAAGTTGAGAGAAGAATTCAACTAAAGATTTTTCCTTAAAAACGGTGAATTATTTAGGCAAATACCATCGTTCTTGGGTCACAAGATTTGAGCCCTCCGTATATTTATTCAGAGGCGATTCTGTCTCTTGGTCGTTTTTCAACAGGGAATTGAGAACAAATGATGGCTCTCCAACCTTTGTTGAACCTTAAACTTTGCTCTTTGAGTCCCTCAGAGTTTTGTCTTAAAATCTTTGAGGCGTATATTTAGATAGTAAAAAAAAAAAAAAAATATCCGCTCTGCCGTTATTTGGCTCAGAATGATGGCTCCGCCGAGCATTTCTGCTCCTGGTGTGAGCTCAACTCGATCGCCTCAGCGGGAACTAATGCGTGTCGTCCCTCTTCCAAACCAGGATTC
>NC_089782.1:40188821-40446321 GCF_040412425.1 Macrobrachium rosenbergii
TTAGGATGCAGTTCGAGAAACTAGACAAGCAACAGCCACCTTTTATTTGTGTATGTTTACAGAGAGAGAGAGAGAGAGAGAGAGAGAGAGAGAGAGAGAGAGAGAGAGAGAGAGAGAGGAGAGCGCCTGTATTGGACTGTGTACTGTCTTACAGTATGGACAGTTTACCTGGTAAAAAACCGGACATTTTACTTCAAGAAACTTCCACCATAAATATACAAGAGAGAGAGAGAGAGAGAGAGAGAGAGAGAGAGAGAGAGAGAGAGAGAGCAGACCTCTGTCAGCTGCATATTTTTTAAAGCAAAGTAGGCTTCCAGAACAGTTGTATTTAAGGGCGATTTTTCCAGTACTCTCCATCATTGTAATTATTGCATCATCACCTTGTATTTAGTTGGCAGATTCGATAAGATTTAGCCGGCCATATGCCAGCACTTCCCCTTGCATAAAAGCGGTCTGTAAATGTGGTTGTGTGTTCAATGGATTAAGGGGCCAGGTTCGGGCTCCGGTAATAGGACCACCAGTCGAGACTGTTGTTCAGTTTCAAGTTGAACAAGGCAGTACATATTGAGCCTCGTGGATTGCTTATAAAATTATTTTATTTATTTTATTAATTTTTGGAGACTATCCTGCTCAGCGCCCTTGATATAGCCTATAGTCGTACCACTAAAATTTCGGGTGATTAGCAAACTTGATTTATAGACTTTATGAATTTGTTGAATTTGTTTCTGTATTGCTCGGTGAAAATATTTTTCATCTTGCAATACGAAACAATATATATATATATATATATATATATATATATATATATATATATATATATATATATATATATATATATATATATATATATATTAAGATGTATATGCGTTTGCACGCGTACTTACTCCGATGTCACACGCTCTTTTGTGAAACGAAGAAGTGAAAACCCGTTCGTAATGGGCGAAATACCAGTAGGTCAGCCTGTGTGCATTCCAGGCATTCCGGAGTTGCTTTCAAATCGTTGCAGTCGTATTTCAGAAGTCTTCCGAAAGTTTTTGGTTCCGTTGGTCTGCCCCCCCCTTCCCCTCTCTCTCTCTCTCTCTCTCTCTCTCTCTCTCTCTCTCTCTCTCTCTCTCTCTCTCTCTCTTACAACCGTTAGGCAGGCTAGCTTTGCTTTCAGTTCCGAGACGGTCGAGGTAGAAAGCGCCCCCTTGCGGCACCACGTGTTGCGCAGACCAGACATGCAGCTCTCCTTCCGCGCACACCTGGATGTTGGATCGAAAACGAGGTTATAGTTGCTGCCGCCGCCGCCGCCGGTGAGATTTGCTCGTTCGCGGCTGGAAAGGCATTTGTCGCTTAGGGTTTTCGCTCCATGTCAGAAACTGCTTCGTAATGCACTTTCGAGCTGTCGATTCTGTCGGGTGGAAGAATTTTTTGATTTTATATTTTGCAGACTCGGAGAAACTTTCAGTTCTTTAGTTATGTTGATCAGTGTACATCCACAACGCTTTTATGTTTTATACAAGACTTCTGTGAGTTGAAAAGTTGTGCAGTACAGGTTAAAATTTTAAAAGTGTTGTTAAAGTTATGTATGAGACGTCAGTGAAGCGTAAATTGTTAGCAAAGGGTAATAATTACTCAGGTGGAAAATTCACTTGCATTGTAATGCGAAAAATATTAATAAACATTAGTATAGATATAAATTTTATTGGCCTTGTTATAAACAAGAACACGAAGCGAGCTATACTAAGAATCGAAGTTACATGAGTGTTCAACTAATGCCTTATGTGTAGTCTTATACAAGACCAATAATGTAGCGCTCTCTCTCTCTCTCTCTCTCTCTCTCTCTCTCTCTCTCTCTCTCTCTCTCTCTCTCTCTCTCTCTCTCTCATGCACACACAATAAGCTGTACAACGTCAAGGATTGTACGGAAAAGTGTATGCTGGATTTGCTTGATCGAATCGTAGGAGACATAATTTTTATGTCAATTTTACAGAGCGAGTGAGAATATTCGTTTAAAAAAAGGGCAAAGAACAATTTTTATGTCATTTTATAGAGTAAGTGAGAATATTTTTCTTAGATAAGGACAAAGGAACATTACCATACCCCGTTATGACAGCAAGGGCATGTCTCGTGCATCCACTCATAATATAGTCTTTCGAGACGAGTTCTAGAGCTCAGGCGGTTCTTCTCAGCGAAGGGAACGAGCGATATCCGGCCATTGCCTCCGGTGCATTGGCTTTGGAAGGGCGTGCTTACGTACCTGCTGCATACCTTTGCATTTCTGCTGAGAGGTGCCTTCCCCACCCCCACCCCCCACACACATCTCCGTCAACTCCCCAATCCAGTTTCTCTCCAACACCCCCTCCACCCTCCTCCCCACCCAACTGGCTACCGAGTCTCACTTCTCCCGCCCCCCCTTTTCCCGGTCTTCTGCCTTAGCATTCAAGATTATAAGTGACCCAGTTCTCGGCACAGCTGGTGGTATGCGGCTTTGAGAGAGAGAGAGAGAGAGAGAGAGAGAGAGAGATTTGGGGGGGGAAGGGTAAGGTAATGTGATGTGATGTGAATGTGAGGTGGATGGATTTGTGGAGGAAAATTTTGCCCTTTAACTTATTGGTAATCATGCGGCGTTGGAGGTGTTCAGTTCCTGGTAAATATTCTGCCTACCCACTGGCATTGACCTCTGTTCTTCGGGCCTGGACTCGTTAAGGGCATTTTGTTGCCTTTCCTGTTGTCTGCTGTAAAGCCGTTTGCCCTAACGATACCCCCAGAGAAAAAACAGTACCCCGGTCATAGCACACACTCATAATATTGCTTCTAAATGTGATTAATCCCTTGGGCAGAAACCTCCTATAGCATTATCCTCTACACAAGCCTACCCGGAAAGCTCATCAGCAATGCGTCGTGACCAACCACACACACACACACACACACACACACTCACACACTGCGACATTCACTTCTACCTCGCATGCACACACTCACTTCCTGGATATTAAGGCTCTTCCTTTCCAATAATTCGTTCACGCCATCTGTCCAGCACTTTCTAGGTCTCCCTCAGTTTTCACTCAACTCTTTCGAATTGTAAACTCTTCACTATTCTCTGTGATCAAACCATCTTCAAAGTGTGTGAGTCGTACTCTTACCTACGAGAACATTTTTTACCCTTACTGCTATTTCTCATAATTTTTATCTTCTTCCTACTTATACGTAACACAAGCAGTTAATCTCGATAGCTTCAACCCTCTGACATTCTCATTCAACAACCGTGTGTATATATATATATATATATATATATATATATATATATATATATATATATATATATATTATCTATCTATCTATATCTATCTATCTATCTATCTATATATATATATATATATATATATATATATATATATATATATATATATATATATATATATAATTTCCAACTATCCCTTTCTGTCTGTGTATCTGTCTATATCAGCTTGAAGCCTTTTCCTGAAAAAGGGCCTGGATATATATAATTTCTAATTATATCAGTCTGTGTACCTGCCTATATCAGTTTGAAGCCTTTTCCTGAAATAGAGCCTTGATATATATAATTTCCAACTATCCCTTTCTGTCTGTGTATCTGTCTATATCAGCTTGAAGCCTTGTCCTGAAAAGTGCCTGGAGATATATATAATTTCTAACTATCTCAATCTGTCTGTGCACCTGTCTATATCAGCTTGAAGCCTTTTCCAGAAAAAGGGCCAGGAAATTCATACTTTTAACTGTTTGTGTGGAGAAAGACAAAAACTGCTGGAATGCAAGTGAGGAGTCTTTCAAATTACTGTTGAGCTCGGCACTTGTTGGGAGTTTTCTCCTCCTCCTCCTCCTCCTCCTCCTCCTCCTCCTCCTCCTCCTCCTCCTCCTCCTCCTCCTCCCCCCTTCCGATCCTGACTTTGACCTTTCTTTCATACCTCTCCCTTCTCCCTTTATTTCCCTCCTCCTCCTCCTCCAATCTTAACTTTTACCTTTCTTTCATACCCCTCTACTTCTCCCTCCTCCTCCTCCTCCTCCTCCTCCTCCTCCTCCTCCTCCTCCTCCTCCTCCTCCTCCTCCTCCTCCTCCTCCTCCTCCTCCTAACTTTTATCTTTCTTTCATACCTCTCTACCTTCTCCCTTTATTTCCCTCCTCCTTCTCCTCCCTTTATTTCCCTCCTTCTCCTCCTCCTCTTCCCTTTATTTCCCTCCTTCTCCTCCTTCTCCCTTTTTTCCCTCCTCCTCCCTTTATTCCCCCCTCCCCCTCCTCCCTTTATTTCCCCCGTTCTCCTCCTCCTCCTCCTCCTCCCTTTATTTCCCCCCTTCTTCTTCTCCTCCTCTTCTTCTCTTTATTTCCCTCCTCCTCTTCTCTTTATTTCCCTCCTCCTCCTCCCGTATGTGTATTCTTCCGCACTTGTTATGTGATTTTAACAAGCATTGTATATATCGCATGTTGTCCTTGAGTAGGAAATAGTTGGCTGTCTATCATTTGCCCCGTGGATGAATAGGTAGCAGATTTAACTTACTTGAAATCACAGGGTTGTTGAATAGGAAGGTTATTTTTTCATATTGCAGATGCATTTAGACTCTTCTTCAATGGACGCCGATTATCGAATGGAACTCAGGGTTATTTCCGTCATTTTTTTGTACGCCCCTTTTATTTAGCATTGAAGTTCTCCCTTCTTTATCATAGTCGCCCTCCTCACCATCATAGCTTGAGAGGTTTTGGTTGTTCATGGAGGGTGGCTAAAATGTTGTCGAAAGGGGGTTCCGCTCCCCCAGTGGGTATGGGAAATATAACATTTTTGAGTGCCATGTTGGGGTACGAATCCCCGTTGAGATTGCTATTCTGAAAACTACTGAGGCTAGAGGGCTGCAAATTGGTATGCTGATCATCCACCCCCAATCGTCAAATATACCAAATTGCAGACCTCTAGCCTCAGTAGTTTTTATTTTATTTAAGGTTAAAGTTAAAGTTAGCTATGATCGTGCGTCTGCACCGCTATAGGTGCCAACAACACAGGCCACCACCGGACCGTAGCTGAAAGCTTCATGGGCTGCGGCTGAGAGTTTCAGCATTATACGCTGTACAGAAAACTCCATTGCGCCGAAGAAACTTTAGGGCATTGTTTTTACTTGTTTTTTTCCTTTTTTGAAATGATAGACTCCTTCAAAAGAATTTCGTTTTAGTTAAGATTCTGAAGATTGCAATACAATCGTTAAGGTGACTGACAAAGATTGTTTCTGTTGGAGAACCGACGGAGAATGATTTTAAATGTAGTTGAAGGATTGTATAAAAGTTTTAGATGTGTAGTATTGTAGTTTTCTTCTGGGCACGGATATACTGGAAGCTGTGATGTCAGTTGAACGTATTTCCCTTGTGAACTGTAATTTAGTTTCCTTTCCGAAGCCATTATTCATTCTTTTAGGGAGAATGCCACAAGCTGTCTAAGAGGAAGAGCCCGTGCTGGGACAACGTCAGCTCAAACTGAAACAACAAATAAATATGTAATAGCACATTTCCTCTCTTAACTTCTCGAATTCCTCACACTTTTTGGATGCGCTTGTCTCTACAAAGCCTTAGATCCAAATGCAAGAAAATGAAGTAATTCTGATGTCGTTAGCAGGATTCGAACCCGCATACAGAGTATCTGATCTAGCGATTCTGTGGATGTGTTTCTCCCAGAAAGCAACAGTAAAAAAAAAAAGTCCATCTAATTTCAAGAGTGGTAACCTTAGATAAATTTCAAGAGTGGTAACTTTGGATAAATTTCAAGAGAGGTAACCTTGGATAAATTTCAAGAGTGGTAACCTTGGGTAAATTTCAAGAGAGGTATTCTTGGATAAGTTTCAAGAGTGGTAACCTTGGATAAATTTCAAGAGAGGCAACCTTGGATAAATTTCAAGAGAGGTAACCTTGGATAAATTCAAGAGAGATAACCTTGGAGAAATTTCAAGAGGGGTAACCTTGGATAAATTTCAGATAACTTTCAAGAGAGGTAACCTTGGATAAATTTCAAGAGAGTTGAACTTGATAAATTTCAAGAGAGGTAACCTTTGATAAATTTCAAGAGGGGTAACCTTTGATAAATTTCAGATAAATTTCAAGAGAGGCAACCTTGGATAAATTTCAAGAGCTCAAGAGAGGTAACCTTGGATAAATTTCAAGAGAGATAACCTTTGATAAATTTCAGATAAATTTCAAGAGAGGTAACCTTGGATAAATTTCAGGAGAGGTAACCTTTGACACCTCGATTACAATCTGATGTTAAATATAGCAGAAGGTTTGAATTAAAGGCCTCGAAATAGTGCAGGAGTCAGCATGTCCCCCTAAGAAAAACGACGGCAGCAACGCTGGTGTTGATTCCATGTCGTCATGATGACGAGTAGCTATCCATCCATCCATCCGACGATGAGTGCTTGACCTTCAAGCCACCGGCCGGCCGTAGCCGACCACCTGGTTACAAAAGTCGAGAGAATTCCGCCGGTTTGGTTCTCTCGCGTTTCTGCGAAGCGGTTTTTTTTTTTTTTTTTTTTTTTTTTTTTTTTTTTTTTTTTTTTTAAGATGTTATTCAGTTTATTTACCCTCACTGCAATGCTGTGGAACTGGCTTGATGAGCGTAGCTCTTTTTGCTGCGATACTTTTCTGAGGGGCTGTTGTCTATTAAGAGAGCTTTGTAACTTGTTAGGATTTTCTGTTGCTTTATTTACAAGTTTACTGATTATATATATATATATATATATATATATATATATATATATATATATATATATATATATATATATATATATATATATACTGTATATATATAATTCTATTGTATATATGCATGTATGTATTTTCCAGATATATATATATATATATATATATATATATATATATATATATGTATATATTTATATTTAGATATATTTACTTGTTTATTTATTTATTTTGCCATCCACCTGCCATTTTCTTGACTTTAGCATATGCTGGTATTATTTTACAGCTGGCTAGGCAAGTGAGCCGCAGTGGTGGAGTATACTCACACACACACAAACTACATATGTGTGTGTGTGTGTGTACTTTCAAATTTCAAGTTACGAATAACCCATTAATACCGACCCCTCTTGTGCCTGTGAGTAATTTGCCCACTAAGGTTAGGTGTAAGTGTAACTGCTGCCCAAATATCAAACCTCCTACACTGAATTTCCTGAGAAACTGGAACGAGGTAAAATTGAAGAAGTGGGACGGCTAAGATGAAATAGGTTCAAGGGAATAGATGTACGGTAAAAGGGATATTGATTGTAAATCCTAAAAGGAATAGGTTGTAATCCGAAGGTGCAGTAGGATATTTGATGTTTATTATATATATATGTACAGTATATATATATATATATATATATATATATATATATATATATACATACATATATATATATATATATATATATATATATATATATATATATATATATATATATGTATTTTAGTATTTACGTTCCAACTTCTTTTATGTTTTGTGCGAAGGAATTGCTAACGGCCTGGACTCTCACTCGAAATACCCGTGTTGGGTCCCGACGTGTTAGAAATTTATTTCTGTGAAACAGGTTCCCCATGTGTTCATTTCAATATATATATATATATATATATATATATATATATATATATATGTATGTATATATATATATATATATATATATATATATATATATATATATATATATATATATGTATGTATATATATATATATATATATATATATATATATATATATATATATATATATATATATATTATATATATATGTATATATATATATATAATATATATATATATATATATATATATATATATATATATATATATATATATATATATATATATATATATATATATATATATATATATATGTGTGTGTGTGTGTGTGTGTGTGTACACACACACACACAACACACACACAAGTAGAGACAGTGAGCTTAACTCTTAACCACATAACCACGAGCAATCTTGGCCGTAGCACTAGATAGAGAAAGGAGAGTCATAAAAAAAGGAAAATTGATGGGTTTTCCGTCTATTGCCCGGGAGCAGCCCAAGTTTGTAATACAGGCGACAGAATCATTTTTCATCTTAATTCGAAGTTCTCAAGTCCTGGTAAATTGGGAGCGTCGTAATTTGCATTTGCTTTTGCAGGGAGATGAACGTGTAACACAAGCAAGCGTGCAACCTGGGTTATAGATGATGACGTTCTTTTTTTTAGCCATCACGGTTCCGGAAGTCCGATCAAGGCTGTGTGAAACTCTCTCTCTCTCTCTCTCTCTCTCTCTCTCTCTCTCTCTCTCTCTCTCTCTCTCTCTCTCTCTCTCACACACTGATGATTTTGCGATTCTTTCGATCCTATTACATTTCTCTCTCTCTCTCTCTCTCTCTCTCTCTCTCTCTCTCTCACAATTTTGCGATTAGTTCGATCTTATTACATTCTCTCTCTCTCTCTCTCTCTCTCTCTCTCTCTTTACACACTGATGATTTTGCAATTCTCTCGATCTTATTACAGCTCTCTCTCTCTCTCTCTCTCTCTCTCTCTCTCTCTCTTTTACACACTGATGATTTTGCAATTCTCTCGATCTTATTACAGCTCTCTCTCTCTCTCTCTCTCTCTCTCTCTCTCTCTCTCTCTCTCTCTCTCTCTGAATTTTGTGATTCTCTCTATCTTATTACTTAACAAGGCCAGCGGTTATCCGGTGGGGCGTCCGGGGTTCGTTGCTAGCATTAATTAATGTTTGTATGTGGTAAGCGCTAATTGAACTGTAGTTCCTTGCCTTATGTTGGGTTTCAGGTTCCTCCCGCGGAAAGAGAGAGAGAGAGAGAGAGAGAGAGAGAGAGAGAGAGAGAGAGAGAGAGAGAGAGAGAGAGAGAGAGAATGTTTTTCCAGTTGAGTACTAGGCATCATGGTTCAGTTCAAATGGCGACGACGTAAAAAAAAGAGAGAGAGAGAGAGAGAGAGAGAGAGAGAGAGAGAGAGAGAGAGAGAGAGAGAGAGAGAGAGGTTTCATTGTTGCTGTTGAACTGAGCGTAGATGTATCTGTGCCGTAAGTAAATGGAAATTTGATAAAGCCAATGGTATTTATTGTGAGGCCCACATGTAATATATATGTCAGTCTTACAATGCAAGTTTCATTTAGCTCTATATCAGCAAAAAAATGAAAAATAAGTTTATCAGGCATTTATAGTCTTTAGAAATTTATAAAATGTACTAATGGCTTCCTCCAGAACTGTGTAAATACAACGGTCACACAATGTAGATTTTACATTCTCGATCTAATTCATCTTCACACACAACGAAAACATTGTTGATGCAGTATGGATGGCCATGTTATGCAGTTGTGTAAGAGGGCTTCAAAGTGCGTCCCTCCCCGCGGAGGGGAAAGATGAAAGAAGCTGGTGGTGGCGTATGATGCGCTCGTTTCCGGTGCCTTAGTTTCTCATCTTGTATTTTGTCGTTGGAAACCTCTTAGCCTCTTGATCCATCCCATATGAAATCAACTCTGACTCTGTGTTATCATTTCTTAGATTTCTCGTTTGATATCTGTCGTGATGTATGATATACATTCCTACTGTGCTCGCCCTAATCGAATCTAGCTGCTGCTACGGACTGCTAAAGTTCGATCCTGTCACTTCAGTCCTCCCTTCCCTTCCCCCTTCTTCCCCCATCCCATCTCCCCCGCCCCTCCCACTTCTCCCTGTACTCATATCCCATTGCTAGTGTGCTGGTAACTGGCTCACCTGCTACCTGGATCCCCTAACCCCCTGACCCCGTCCACAGTCTCATGATGTCTTCCCTCCCCTCTTCCGTCGTCTCCCTCCGTCTCCCCCCTTATTCGTTTACCGTCCCTCCCACTTCTTGCCGGTCTCACATCCCCTCCCCCCTCCTCATCCATCACTCCCTCCCCCAACCAGCGCCTCCCACCCCCGGTAGGTGCCGGCGTTCCAACCCGTGTACATATCCGGTTTTCTAATTATGTATCATCACTAGAGAAAGCTCTAAATGAAAAGCGATTCGTTCGGCTTGTTTGTTTGTCTGCCATACTTTTTTTCTGGTGACTTGGTCGTGGAATAACCCCCCTCCACCCACCCCTCCCCCCCTCCTTTCTATCTCTCTCTCTCTCTCTCTCTCTCCCTCTCTCTGTCTTTAGAGGAATTCGTAGGAAATAACGCCTTTCTGTCTGGTTGTGAAGGTCGCGTTCCGTCGCTCGGGATTTAAAGGTCTCTCAAGGTCGTCCGGAGACTGGTATTCGCCGGGCTCTTGTCTC
The DNA here is from genome assembly GCF_040412425.1 of Macrobrachium rosenbergii. Classification (NCBI taxonomy): domain Eukaryota; kingdom Metazoa; phylum Arthropoda; class Malacostraca; order Decapoda; family Palaemonidae; genus Macrobrachium; species Macrobrachium rosenbergii. Next base: position 40,199,102 of record NC_089782.1, read on the forward strand.
CTCACCGTTGCTGGCGGAAAACGGACTCGCGCTCTCGACGCTGTATGAACGTGCCTCAAGGCTTGCCACTGCGGGGCAGGATTTCTCTTACATTATTATTGAAGCTGCAGGTTTAATGAGTGTAGGATTTATATATATACATTATTATTGAAGCGGTGCTGTTTGTTTAATGAGTGTATTATATATATATATATATATATATATATATACACATCAGTTTATTGCATATACTGGAGTGCAACTGTTTGGGGTTAATTATCAGTCAAGTCAAATCATTTCGAAAAGTACTGGATGGCGTATTGACTAGCGAGGTCAAATTAGGATTTTTAACCTGAAGTTCCCCCAGTTCAGGTCTTCCAGTTTGCTCTTCTGTGCAAAAGATTTTTTAATATCGTGGACCTTATTTGATAATATCATTAATGTCACTCTTTTCCCTGTTGTGAAGATGTCCTATATATGGGAGTAGCAATATATATTTATTATATATATATATATATATATATATATATATATATATATATATATATATATATATATATATATATATATATATATATATATATATATATTACATAGATTTATATTATATTTATAATGTGTGTTGTTTACATATGCATATATATACATACATATATATATATATATATATATATATTGTATGTATATCAAATATATATTTGTGTGTATGCATATACAGTATGTATGTATCCATAAATGCATTACTTCAAAGTCCTTTAGGCTTAGGCGACCTTGTACTTAAAGATGCATTATATTATAGCCACCATCATGAGAAAAAGATGGATGGTATTTCTCACAAGGAAGTGAATTAGGTGCTTTTTCATTTCTTGTTATTGATGATGATATTGATGAAGAGATGAAGAGATTGATGATGGTGACCATGATGTGGCAAGGATGATGGTGATTTGGTGATGATAAATTAACAGATGTCACAAAAATGAAAATTGTTCTATTAATAACATAAACTGCCAAAGCACAAATTAGTAATAATAATAATAATAATAATAATAATAATAATAATAATAATAATAATAATAATAATAATAATAATAATATATGAAGGTAATAGACCGTCTCCCAAGCAAGTTTTGTTAAAGAGAATGGCAGCATCAGTGGAATTGATTTTATATATGGTTTTCTCAGTTCTTCTTATTTTCTTCTCGTCAGCGCTGATATTTGCTAATAACTAGCCGATGTTCATAGTAATGACAAAATGATAACATTCACGCCCAAATGTGGATGCGTTAGTTGTCGAAAATAGGCCATTAACGAAGGGCGTCTGACCGGTACTATTCCCGGCCGCTTTGTGATTCATTCATCTTGTGGCCTGAATATGTGAGCTGATGCTACCTGGCTACTGAAAGGTCAGAAGCAATTTGTCTGGCGAGCCTCAAGAAGGCCGCCTTGTGTCTCCGTGAAAGCGTTGGAAAGGCGCGAGTGAATAAGCAACAGTTTCCGGTATACAGTAGTTCCTCGTTGGGCGAGTCGGTAGAGTTGTCGGCTAGCACTCGTTAGGCCCGAGTTCGAGTCTCCGGCCGGCTAATGAAGAATTAGGGAAATTTATTTCTGGTGATAGAAATTCATTTCTCGCTAAATGTGGTTCGGATTCCACAATGAGTTGTAGGTCCCGTTGCTAAGTAACCAATTGGTTCTTAGCCACGTAAAATAAGTCTAATCCTTCGGGCCGGCCCTAGGAGAGCTGTTAATCAGCTCAGTGGTCTGGTAAAACTAAAATATACTTAACAGTTTCTGGTAATTGCGATTGTTATACCAGTTGTTGTAGGTTTGTCAGGAGTTTGTGTGTATGTGTGTGTATGTTCATGTTTTCAGTTTATTATTATTATTATTATTATTATTATTATTATTATTATTATTATTATTAGAGGTTTTGTAAACAAAATGGCAGTTTCAACAGCATTTATTTTATATAGTAAACGCTCAATTGATAAGACGAATTGAGCGTTTACTATATGAAATAAATGCTGTTGAAACTGCCATTTTATTTAACGAAACCTGTATTAAAGAAGGTCTTTTTCCTATTATTATTATTATTATTATTATTATTATTATTATTATTATTATTATTATTATTATTATTATTATTATTATTTAATTTCTTAGTTCCACAGGAAGCTCTGTAACCCAGCCAGACTTTGAAAATCATTCTAATTCCAGGAGATTCCGACGATGTAAATGTGATTGTTCAATTTTCTTTCTTTTTTCAATTTTTTTTTTTTTTTTTTTTTTTGTAATGCTTGAAGAAATAACGGGTGCTGCGTGATCAGTAATTACACTCCACTTGACAATAATGACATTATCCGAATGACTACCTCTGCCTCCTGCACAGTAATTTTAATGTCACTATCAAAGGAGACCAAGTTAGAATTTTCACATGGAATATCAGTATTATACGGACATATTAGCTATTTCTCTGTTCTCTCCTGTAACCTGTACTATTTGGAGAATTACGTATTTGAATGATTGTGGATAAAGCCTTTTTATTTTAAGGTCTTCTGTGATGGTAATTTTTAAAATAACGACTCTTATCATGGAAAATATTGATGTTTGTAAAAGCTGAGAGAACTTTGAGTACTGTCGACAGCCTTTAACCATGATAGTTTCATGGCAACTCGCGGTAATTTTTTTTTTTTTATTTTAATTAGTTGTGCGAAAAAAAATAAACGTTTAGAAAAAATTCACAATTTTGAGATTTAGAATAACAGTTAGAGAATTATTATATGAAAATCGTTGTAGAGAGAAAAAATTATGGCGGAGAAAGAATGACAAGGGAGAAATGGAAAGAAATTGAATTATATTTGAATGAGAAACGATGAACTAAAAACTAAGGAGAGTGAATTGAAGTGATTAACAGTATTGGCATTACGTATACTTACATGGTTTTCATCAAGTCCTTTATCTCTTGAGAAACCTGTCGATATTTTTCCCCAAAATATGAAATTAATATTTTAGCAAATAATATACCATATCCTTAGGAAGATTGAATATCAGGTCAGTGGCCCCTGTGGGCTTGTTACATTTAAAGGGTTCAACTAGTGAATAATAATAATAATAATAATAATAATAATAATAATAATAATAAAATTAATAATAATAATAATAATAATAATAATAATAATAATAATAATTATTTGTTGAAAAGCATGCTTGAAAGAGTGTCTTCTTCCTTCCAACAACAACAACAGTAATAATAATAATATTAATAATAATAATAATAATAATAATAATAATAATAATAATAATATATTTCTATCTTCACTCTCCCACATCCAAACCATTTGTCACTTTCCTGGTTGTGAAGTGTTACAGAAGGACTGTCTGTTGATCCCGGTCGCTGTCTGCTGGTGGCCTGAAAGCCCCAGGGGCGACGAAGCCTTACCAAGGTAGTTATAATAGTTAGTTAGTTAGTTAGTTAGCTGTCTGTTGACCATACAGCTCCTTCGTCTGTGTGAGGGATTTTTTTTTTCTCTGTTAAGGTTAAATGGTCGTTTAGATTTTATATTGAGCGTTTTTTTTTTGTGTGCAGTCGAGAAACATGTACACAAGATTGTGTGTATTTGGATATATATATATATATATATATATATATATATATATATATATATATATATATATATATATATGTATAATATATATATATGTATATATATATATATATGTATATATATATATATATATATATATATATATATATATATATATATATATATATATATATATATATATATATATATATATATATATATATATATATATATATATATATATATATATATATATATGTATATATGCATATGTATATATATATAATGTTCGTGTGTGTGTAAGCATAATATACATACACACACATACAATCTTATGTGTTTCTCAATCGCATCGGTTAGATACCAGTCCTGTCGTACCGTATTACCAGTCACTCTGTTTAATACATTCTAGTGTTTTTTTTTTTTTCTCGTCCATTCTCTCTCGTTTTAATTAAGACATGCTCTGCAGTGCAAGTTTTGCAAATAGGGTCTTTGGAGACTCGTAAAAACGGATGAAAACCACAAGTAATATTGATGGTTAGAGCAATCGAGGGCTTTCGTTGGAATGTGTCAATGGTATGTGCCTGGCCTATTTTCTTCATAGCCGCGGGTAATCAATATGTGGCTAGCTAACTAGTGGCTCGTGTTCTCTCTCTCTCTCTCTCTCTCTCTCTCTCTCTCTCTCTTCTTTTGCTGATTTTGTGTTCATGAGAGATAGTCTCTCTCTCTCTCTCTCTCTCTCTCTCTCTCTCTCTCTCTCTCTCTCTCTCTCTCTCAGCTACCGATTTCCTCAGTGTTCACGAGGAATACATGTAGAGAGAAAGAATAGTTTGTGTTTTGACATCAAGACGTACAAGTGCCCAAACTTGTATGCATTTTTAAACTTGATTGCCTGTGATTACTGTTCGGTAGCCTCCATAACATGGCTTTCCACTGTTTTATTGGTGAATTAGTTTGCTGGAAGGTACACTCAACAGAGTTTTTTTTTTTTATTTACTTCAAGTGCAGCGTTAATGTCTTTCTTTTTATTTTAGATGCAGAGTTAATTTCTTTTTTTTTATTTTAAGTGCAGAGTTAATTTTTTTTTCATTGTAAGTGCAGAGTTAATTTCTTATTTTTTCATTGTAAGTGCAGCATTAATTTTTTTTTTTCATTGTAAGTGGTGTTAATATTTTTTCATTTTAATTGCAGCATTAAAGTATTTTTTTCATTTTAAGTGGAGCATTGTTTTTTTTTCATTTTAAGTGCAGTGTTAATTTTTTTTTTCAAGTGCAGCATTAATTTCTTTTTTTTCCACTTAAGGGCAGCGTTAATTTCTTTTGTTTTCATTTCAAGTAGTGTTAATTTTTTTTATTTCAAGTGCAGCATTAATTTCTTCTTGTTTCACTTAAGTGCAGCGTTAATTTCTTTTTTTTCATTTCAAGTACAGTGGTCATTTTTTTTTATTTAGTGCAGCATTAATTTATTTTCATTTCAAGTGCAGCGTTAATTTCTTTTTTTTATTTTAGTGCAGCATTAATTTCTTTTTTTTTTTCATTGTAAGTGGAGCATTAATTTCTTTTTTTTTCATTGTAAGTGGAACATTAATTTATTTTTTTTTCATTTTAAGTGCAGCATTAATTTCTTTTTTTTTTTTTTTTAAGTGCAGTGTTAGTGTCTTCTTTTTCATTGTAAGTGCAGCGTTAATCTCTTTTTTATTGTAAGTGCAGCGTTAATTTTTTTTTTATAAGTGCAGCATTGATTTTTATTTTTTATTTATTTACGTCGGGCAGGGGTAATTGGCGAGGCAAATTTAGTAGAAAAAGATTTCTTTTTATAATCATGTAGTGACATCTGCAATCAAGTATATTTCTAATATTTCATTTTCTGAAGATTAGGCAAATGCCATCTTGCCCTGATTGTGTGCAGTTTTTTTACACACTTGCAACTATTGTATGGATTCTCGTTCATATAAACTTTTTTTATTTTTCAAAATTGTAGTCTTCGTTTACAATTTTTGTTATTGTAGATTAATCAAGCCTTTTGCTGGCATGGGTTCTTGCTCGCGTGAAGTTTGCGATGTCTGGCTTAATGCACTGGGTTGACCTGGTTAGTCTTAGACAAGAATAAATTAAACTTTTTTTTTTTTTCCCAAGCAGAGAAACTTGTCAGGGTAGGTTTTAAGGGGGGGGGGATGGTGGGTATTATTATTATTATTATTATTATTATTATTATTATTATTATTATTATTATTATTATTATTGCTAAGAAATTCACAGTCTTGTGAAAAACAATCTGTGTAATGAAAATCCACAGTTATATAGGTTATTTTACATAGTAATATATTGACTATATAATTGTAGATTTTTATTACACACTACTACTACTACTACTACTACTACTACTACTACTACTGTAGTAGTAGTAGTAGTAATGTTAATGTTAATAAGACAAAGATGAGAACTTTTGTTTGCATGCGATCGTTTGTTATTGGGTTGAGTCGAGTTATCATGTAACATTTTAATTCATTTGAATAACTGATTTCGCTTGTACAGACTTGTTTTTGGGGTCAATTTATGTGAAAATAACCGCATAGTTTAGTTTATTCTCTCTCTCTCTCTCTCTCTCTCTCTCTCTCTCTCTCTCTCTCTCTCTCTCTCTCTCTCTCTCTCTCTCTCATGATTTATTCGTAGCTCGTTCAGCAAAGAAACTAACGTTAAGCTGTCGTTCTGTTTTTCCGTGTGACATTTTATTTTCAGTAAGTGAATTTTAATAAATTTTTGTATTGAATGTGTTTGTTATGCTTTTGGAAATAGATTGCGGTACCCAAAGTTTTTGGATAGGTTACGTACAACTTTATTTTGGGCTGTTTCAGGACCGGAACAATTTTGTCAGCTTGGTGCAGCGAAGCAGCACTGCTTAAAGTCTAAGGACTCGATACTCCCAGTATGACATAACTCCGGTTTTAGTAGGAAATTTATTTTAGCAGAAAATTGATCTTAGTAGGCAATTGATTTTAGTAGGAAATTTATTTAAGACTGATTGATTTGAAATTATTGATTCAGAATTGAATTTCATGACATTTGATGTGTACATTGGCACTTCAGTAGAAGGGAAATGAAAGCTGATGCTTTCTGTTATTTACATTTAATTTTAATCTTAATTGTTGCTGATCTGAAATTGTGTTACTACTAATGAATGAATGTTTCATTTATGAATTACCTTTAAGAAGTATACTTAATTTATGAACTACCTTTAAAAAAGTATATTTCATTTATGAATTACCTTTAAAAAAGTGTAAAGTTAAGTTTTAAGCAAACCACTGTAGATTACAAACTATTTCCCGTGACGCTGTTGATACTGCTTAACTTCGTCTTGCAGGATAGTTTTTAATCGAAGTTATGGGAAAAGTTCTGTTTATAGCTAATCGCAGGTTTAGCCAGCAGCTCCTGAAGTCTGGGAAGTTTATCTTGTACTAGACAGTCTCTCTCTCTCTCTCTCTCTCTCTCTCTCTCTCTCTCTCTCTTAATGTTCAGTATTGAATAACAAATATAACATTTGTTGTACAAATTATATATATATATATATATATATATATATATATATATATATATATATATATATAAATATTATATATATATATATATATATATATATATATATATATATATATATATATATATATATATATATATATATATATATATATATATATATATATATATCACATTGAAAAATTAAGATTTTATTTCCAGGTGAAAAAAGTTAAAACCTCTTATTTTATTTCCTTCACAATGGCTTGGAAATAAGTCAAAACCTCTTATTTTTCACCTGTGGTAATGTGTGTGTGTTATATAAATTTGCATATCTGTTATGTGTATCTATATATATATATATATATATATATATATATATATATATATATATATATATATATATATGATTATTATCATATATATATGTATATATTATATGTATAACTGAATCACGAAAATATGGAACGTGATGAATATATAAATAAAGATAAAATCACGAAGGAAACGGAAACAGTTGAGTGCTGTGAGGGTTTTGATGCTAGCTCCTTTACTTAGCAGACTCGAGTCTGCTAAGTAAAGGACCTAGCATCGAAAGGCCTCGCAGCACTCCAGTGTTTCCGTTTCCTTCATGGATTTTATCTTTATTTATGTATATTATATATATATATATATATGTATATATATATTTTGTATATTTATAAATATACACTCATATACATACATTACTATGTTTAAGTTTTGTCACAGGAATAACAGATATATTGCCACCAGGAAAGTGAAATGAAAGTGTGCAAGTTCTTTCACATTTACTCCAAGGCATTTCAAAGCAAACTACAACAATGGAACAAAAGATTACAGAGAAGACTTGCTTTACAAACAAAAACTTAAGATTAAAGGGGTGTATATCCATATTAATACATACAGAGGTCTTTACACTTGAATTATTTTTAAGTGAGGAACAGTTGTCTAGGATTAAGTCAGGTACTTGGATTGAACATTTGGGGGCAGAGGACATTAGTCAGGTGTCCTGACATGCTTTAGTTTCTCTGTTATATCTTCATCTAAAACCATGGGTAGAATAATGTCAAAAGTGTATAGGTCTGGCATAAATTAATATTATTTTACATTGTGAGTTGCTTCAACTCGGATTCAAGATTTCTGGGAACAGTATTCTACATCTAATAATTATCATTCTAAGGGACCAATCAGTTACCTGATTTCACACTTAGGTACATTTTACACTGAATATTTTATGCATTAATTTTATTGATTGAAAGCCAGTGAAATTACATGTAAAAATGGTTTCCAAAGATAATTCTTTCTTCCCCTCACCCTTATTATAAGATGTTTTAACAGCTTTAGTGTTGCAAGAGTCCAAAATATGAGCTGGATAACATGTGTCTACCTGTTTTCTAATTTTCAGTACTTGGTTATCCAGGAATTCCCGACTGGCAATACATATTTGTCGCAAAAACATTAAGAGATTTGGTCAACATCAATATTCAGTCAGAGAACTAGCCAAAAGAAAAGTGTCCTTTTTGTGCACCTAAGTGAAAATCACACACACACACCAGCTAAATGGACTTCTGTACCTACCATATTTTGATTATGCCATCCTTATCCACCATTTTGGATGTGATAAGTTTGTTACTATATATCTCTTAAATTGAAAGTAATGTGTACAATACAGCATAGTTTAGGTTAGGAACTATGAGGAATTGCAGTTAAATGTAAGATATCCAGAAAGTATTGAAAGGCAGGCTATAGCATAGGTATATATATATTTATATATATAAAATTGATTTTTGTAAATGTTAACATGCATTTTGGCTACAAATAGGTGTAGAATGCATTAGTTACAATGAAATTTTGAGTGGTATGATATCGTGTTATTCTAAATGTATTATTTGTATTTCTAAGATTGTGTAAATGAGATATTAACGTTAGCCTGTGTTACTATTTACTTTTTTTTATTTACTCCCATGCTACTTTTTTGTGTATATTATTTAACCGTGACTCTTACTTTTGTATTGCATATATTTGCCTAGTCTTCTATATGCTAGACATTGTAGGAAAATTTTGATCTCCAAATCAATCAGAAAGAGTTCTGATCCAAAAGATTTCAATTTGTGGCCCAATCATGAAGGAAAAGCTTGGGTACATCACTGCTCTCTTAATACAGTTCTCTTCTGGTACTGAAATCTGTTGCAGTAGTATGTATTGACTGAAACATTGAATTCCAAGAGAACTTACTGTGACTGCATGCTGTTCTCTCCTTCTTAACTCTGGGATCTGGGAATTTGAAGCTCTAAGCTGAAAATACAGTACACTGATAAATTTTCTACATTAATTGCACATGGCATATTCAGTTGCTTTTCTGCTTTATTGTAAATGCAGTTCTCTTCAGCATAACTTTTAACTGGCATGTCGAGCTCCAAGACTAAATTATGTTATGGAATCGCAATAGCGCATTTTCCAGATTATGTGAAACCGCTCCGTTCTAATCTTGAATTTTGTATATGCCCTTTTTGAATGTTTTCATCCATATATATGTAATCTTGGAAGAAATGTTGCTCTTGGATCCCACCTGTTCAGTAAGTATGGTTTATGGAATTTCAGGAAAATTGGATCTGAGGAAAATCTTTACTTATGAACGTACTTTTAACTGTCATTATAGTAATGAAGGAAAATACAGGATGTCTACATAAAGGAAACAAGGGAATGTTGAACTGCATTGCAAGCAGCACCTGTGTTCCATTTTGACCAATGATGGAAAGTACAAATATGTATTGCATGTGACTAGTGAAGAGCATTTTTGCATTTTTATGGAGTTATATCTCACTTGATTGTAGCGAATATGGAATGTTAAATTCACCAAGAACTGCTGAATTAAGGATCTTTTCTTTAATTTGGCTCGTACAGTATAATCGCAGGTTTAGGTTCATGTCGAGAACACTTCAATTAGTGCAGCTCTTGTCTGTCAGAATACACAAGCAGGTTCTAAATTTTGTGTTCCTTTTGAGTTGGTGTGATTTGTTTTACAACTACAGCATGATTTAAAATAGCAAATTCGTTTTAACTCTGGTCAGAATTTCCAAACACAGTATTTTAAATGTTTGTATTCCATGGCTTTTTCGAGCATATATTTTGTACAACCTGACAAGTGAATTGACATTGCTCTGCACATTTTTTGGCTTTGGCATTTTGCTAAAGCCAAGTGTCTAGTGATTTTTTATAACTATTAACAGGAACAGTTGAAGTACCTTTGTCATAGGAGCGTAAAATTTTTGAGATTGCATAATTTTTGTGTTGGTTATATTAGAAAAAGTTACTGTACTTGAAGAAAAGTTGAACATAAATAATTGGCAGATTTAATCTCACAGTATTCCATAAATCAAATTATTTTGCAGATTAATTGTATCAGAGACGATTATTTAGGAGATTCACTTCATTCCAGACTGAGGTAATCATTTGAAAGACAATTTGAACTTGAGCTTAAAAGTAATTCCTGGGTTATGGAACCTGGATCGAGATGATACAAAGAAGATAAACATTCCATATCCTGGAGTATTAATTGTGATCTAGTTGATGCCAGGCACTAATGATTTATTAGTTCAACTTACTGTAATGAAACCCGAGTTGTACTTTTCCCAGTAGCTAGACAAGGAGCATAGGGTCATTCATGTTATAAATCAGTGTATATATACTTCATATATATTTTGTAGATTACACCTGCACACAAGTATTATCATGAATGGTGGAGCTGTGAGTACTATTTCACCCATTGCATGTTAGTGAATGGTCATGGATACTTCACTAGAGAAATACTAGAGAAAGGAGAGGGGCAGCAGAAATGTGTTAAGTATGTTTTCTTTAGGCGGTAGTGTTTTGTCAGTTTGTGTTTTCTTAAGAGGATACTGTAATCATAGTCCTTTAGTCTAGGTATTTGTTGTCAGGAATCCTAACATGTACCTACATTGAGTATTATAGTTTAGAATAAAACAATACAAGATGGTTGATAGTGAAAAGAACTATCAACCAAGATTAAAATGGTTTGGGAATACGCTACTGTTCAAGTCCATTTGTTGACATGTTTGGTTATCAAATCGTGTTTATGGGGGAAATTGTTAGTGCAGTACTCATAGAATGACGTAAAATGTTAATAGTTTTGGTACATGTTTTGGATGTACTGGATTGTGTAAAATACGTGGGAATTAGCTTGCTGTGATGTTTTTATTTTTCTTTTTTTTTTATTCTGTGTTCCAGGCAAGTAATGGTCCTCGGCCTGGTTATCCTGGTGGTCATGCGGGGGGCGGTCCACCTGGCAAGGGTGGGCGACCCCCATCCAACCCATGTCAGGGTCCTGGTGTTGTACAGTATAGACATGCCCCCCACCCCCCACACTCTGCACAACCACAGCCACCTCCACAGCAGCAGCAGCAGCAGCAGCAGCAACAACAGCAGCAGCAGCAGCAGCAGCAGCAGCAATCTCAGGGTCCACAACAGGGTCCTGGCCCTCACCAAGCAGGTTCCCAACAACCGCCTCAACAAGGTGCGGGGACAGCTCAGTGGGTGGGGCCAGGACCTCAGCAAAAACCACACCACCCACAGCAGCAGCAGGCAGGCGGACCGCAGCAAAGTAGCGGGCCGCAGCAGGGTGGGGGTGGCGGGGGTGGAGGAGGGAGTGGAGGGCCACAGTATGGCACTGTAAGGTACCAAGGCCCCCACCCTGGCCCACATCCTGGCTCACACCCTGGCCCACACTCAGGACAACTACCTTTACCCACACAGCCTCCTGCCACTTATCCACCACCACCATCCACATACCATCACCAGGTATGTCAATAGTACGTAGTACCGTAGACAACACTTGGTGTCACTTAGTGTGAATAGGTATGGAATTGCTCACCGCTTAGCTTCAGCACAACAGGTCATTCCAGTTTACCTTTGTAGAAGGTAATAACATTTCAGGTAAGTTTATTTACAAGTGACAGTTCAAGCATTTCAGCATTTACAAGGCTCAAATAACTTTTTAATGGTGCTGCACATAAGGAGCTGCTGTAACGAACAGTGGAAAAAATGTAAGTAAACTTAGTGAATGATAACTAGTGTAGATTACACTGTTGTTTTCCATTTTCAGTATTTGAATATGCATTGGTAGTATCAGCAACAGTTTAACTATGATGTCACATTCTAGTTGAATGGTTATAAAAACCATTATTGTTTTCTGAAAAAAAAGGCATAAAATGAATTTATAATTGCGCTAAGCAGCTTGCAGATTGTTAGTACTGTAAATAATTTTTGTAAGAGTGGTATATTCATGAAAGGTAAGCAGCGTTAAGTACATTTATAAGTGAGAACAAGTCATAATGCTATGTTAAAAGTGTTAATGAAATGTACTGGTACTTTCACAAATATCTGTAATGAAAGAAAGCCTCTTTACAAACCTGTGTTGTTTTGCATGTTGCTTCTAATCAGAGTTAAATGTATTGATAAGGAAGCGTTAAATTATAGTGTATTTGCTTGTCAGGACTTTTGTCAAACCTTGACTTTTATTCATGCATTTTACTAATTATATTTGCTTGATGGTGATTATTATTATTATTATTATTATTATTATTATTATTATTATTATTATTATTATTATTATTATTATTAAAGCATCAGTATTATTATTATTATTATTATTATTATTATTATTATTATTATTATTATTATTATTATTATTATTATTATTATGAAAAGTAGCTTAACCAAACAATTTCATTAACGAAAGCTGTATTTGCTAAAAAAAAGAATGACTTTGGTCCTATTGGAATTAATATTCAGTAATGAAAATTGTAAAATTTTCATTTATATACAGAAATGGTTTTTATACAATAAGCTGTGTAATTCTCAAACTGTTGCTGAGATATAGCTAGATATGTACCGTAAGTGTAAATTTATGCTTTTCAGCTTCTTGCTGCCTGAATTTACGCTCCTTTACCCAAATTAATGTTCCTTTCAAAGTCATTTGTAACTGAATAGAATGTTTGTACTGCAGATCTTTTTTATTTAGTGTTATTGTTATGCATTTTTGGTCAGAATATATTTTAATAGCAGATATATTTTGCTCAGTTTGAATCTGTTAGTGCCATTACTGTTATGTGGTTCTGTGTAAAAGGTAAGGGATATGGTAGACCCTGTTAATTTTCCCTTTATAATGTCTTCAGCCATTAAATTTTCGATCTCCTACCGTAGTAGTTGAATGTAATCTAGTTTACTAAAATTACTAAGAGAAATTTTAACTTTGAACTGAGGTAAACATCATGTGCTGTACTGTACTGTAGTTGATTTTAACCTGGATTGCTGTTTTGCTTCATATAATTGTTGTTCTGTTGATAAAGGCAGCTGGAAGGCAGCACTGGGCCTGTCACAAAAAGAGCACAACTTGTTTGATGTTCAGCTCTGAATACTGTTCATATCCTAAAAACCTATTTCGAGGAGCGTCAAAGATTCCATCACATAGCTTAATCATGGATATTTGAGTTTTGTGTACACATGTAAAAGTCAGTTTCCTTGAAAAATGCTTTCAGTTCTGATAACCACTTGAGTATGTGCTTACAGCTTTATTTCCCATCAAGGTGATACTTCTCTTTTATTTCTTTTCGCGAAGACAGTTTTTCATCTTTCTTGCAGTCTGTTCTTTCATCAGTACTGTATTGCTCTTTTATTTAGAAATTTCAGAGGTATGGAGTATGTCTTTTCTTAATTTCCCCTGTACACCGTAAATGTTTTTCTTGCTTTTGTCTTTCCAGTCCTTTAATGGTGCGTTCTGCTGCCAGGCTTGGTTGTCTGTATGGTCATAATTTACTGTTAATATAATTTTAGACTTCGGTTGTCTTCCTCTTCACATCTTTACTTTTTGGTAACTTGGATTTTACACTGCATCTTATACAACTTTTCTGGTATTCGGACCGACAGACATATGTGGTAAAGATGATTTTTTCAAATAAGATGTAGAAAAATATATTTTTTTTTTTAATAAAATAATTTCCTATACAAACCCATCAATCAGAAATAGTGGTATTCCTTATAAATTGGACCCAGCTACAACTACATGAAAAGTTGACGGAGGAAAGTTCCACCATGCACATTAGTCAAATTCCACTATCAGTATGCAACATATCTCTTTCTATAGGTAACATTGACCTCAGAAATTTAAGTATTTTCTTGAAATAATTGATGGAATTTAAGACTTATACCAGAATAGCACACACATAGTAAATACGTATGGAATAAAGTTGGGTACTTGAAGAAAAACACACTGTTAAGGTTAAACATCAGAGAAAAGGAAAATGCTGGAACTCCAAGGGGTTGTTCCTGAGTTGGTTGAGGTTCTGAGAAACCACTGAGCTGGGTTAGGGCCTCCAAGAAACTTTTAACCGTACACAGCCAGGGAACCATGGAAGATAATGTGAAAGAAGTGTTTAGAGAGAGTATGATTCCAGTCACTCTAGAGATAGGATGGACTGGAGTGAGAGGGTAGGAAAGACAAGCTGTTGTATGCACAACTTGAGAGGTCCCTTTTATGTACAAACTCTGAGGCCAGCTGAAATTCCCTGCAAACTCCAGCAGTTTGGGTAGGGGAAAGAGGTATGATGTCCACTGAAGTGCATAGAAGAGGGAAGGGCAAATAGGAACACAGCTCTGAGAAGATGGTGTCTCAGAAATGACATGTGAGGCTGAGAGGACCACTGACAGGGAGTGATTCAAAGGCTCAAGGAATTCCTTGGAGCTATAAGCATCCAAGGGCAAACAAGCACGAAAAGTTCTGTTAGAAAGCCGTTCCTCCAGGGAAAGCCTGAAGAGCAGGTGAGTCCAAGACCAATAAAAGAGAAGGAAAGCCTAGTGACATTACTTGGTGAAAAGTTTGTATTACTAAAACGAAGATCAGTGTTGACAGGAGGCCTGTAAATTTTACCAACTTCAAATTCTAGCAAGAGTATGAAGGGCAAAGGGAGAGAACCTGCCATCGAGAGCCTGAAACCATCGTCACTGTGACCAAAAGGAAAAGGATCAGTGAGAATAATCTAAGTCCTAGCAACACCCACAACCTCCAAGTCTCTCAGCATTGCCCAAACAAGAAGGGGTGCAAAAATGCCTAACCTTTCCTTCGATCCAAGGCTTCTGAGTCTCACTGGGAAGAACAAAACTGAGGGAGCCCAACTGACAGGATTATGTCAGAGGACCAGTCTGGATCTCCTTTGTAATTCCATGGTACAGGCAGTCACCGGTTAACGGCGGGCTTGGTTAATGGTGATCTGGTTTTATGGCGCTTGTTTAGTGACGAAAACCTGCGATTTTTGGCGCCGAAAATTGTCGATTTCCTCTTTTTAGCGCTGATCTGCGATGTTTGGCGCCGAAAATTGCCGATTTCCGCTTTTCAGCACTGATGCATACCTAACAAAGGCACTGATAACTGAAAATTGGCACTTTTCTGCCCCGATAAGCCCCAAAACTTGCCGAAAATCGCCGATTTTTTATTAGGGGCGATTTTCGGTTATCATCACACCCTAAGAACGGAACCCCCACCGATAACCGGGGACTGCCTGTACTGTGCAGATAACTGATGGAACTATTGATGCTGAAGGAGGGAATGGATGATAGGGAGATGTGGGATGAACTGACATGGCTAAAAGCTTGTTGTATACTTCTAGAGAAGAAATTGAAAGCCAACAAGCAAAGAAACCTGACCTTTTTCTTTCTCAATCACAAGAAGCAGTAGTGAAGTGGGTGACCATAATCCTGACATGACGACTCAACAGGGGTCCAGGAAAACAAAGGAGTGTGAGAAGACTGGCCAGTGTAGGCTGCTCTGTACACCAACCAAAGGTAAAAGGAGTGCCTATGTTCCCAACATGTTGAATCACCGGGAACAAGAAAAGTTAGGAAACATTATTGTGGAACTGCCATCAAAAGGGATCTTTATGAATACAGTACTTACAATGGGAAGGATGTTGATGAACACGGGTCCCATGACCTTGCTCTGCATGGGACAAAATTGCGCGGAGGGATTGACCGTGGTGGCAACCATGAAGTACCAGATTCTTCATGGGGAACAAAAAGCTATCACAAGACATGCTGGAGGACAAGTTATCAGAGCAAACTCCAAAGGGTTATGGGCCAACACTCTGTTGAAAATGCACTTGTTCTTAAGGGAATATTAACCAATGCTTTTATAAATTGAGTTACAATTTACTGTAATGAACATCATAGTCTAGTGCATTCTGCCTTAAACATTCTTAGAACACTTGCTTCAGCTTACAGTTGGGCAAAATCATTAACTCAAACATTATTTTATCATAATGGTTTTGGTATCTTGTGTAATTGGTAGAACATGTATTGAAAGTGAAAAACAGAATGGGTGTACAATTACCCATGATGAATGCACAACGATGCAAACACAGGAACTGAAGAATGTTTGAAGACATAAATAGAAAAATGATGCCTTTTGAAGTGCTGAAACCACCCGTGACTTGGCTACAAACTGCTGCTTATGTGTAGGATCATTGATACTCACACCAAGGTCTCGGAAAGAATTCTTGCCTTACCCTGGATCATCAGTAGAATGAATGGAATACGCTTCTTTTCCTTGGAAGGTGATTGAGATTGTTAACTGTTAAAATGTAGGTTTATATGCAATGGGATTTATGGGCATGCAGCCTTCATGCTTGGTGATTATTTCAGGGTTCTCCTCAAGAGTAATTGCTTTAATACCCTAATTTCATCAGGAGCAGGAGAGAGATATGAAAGTTATGGATGCATAAAAATAGAACATAGGTATAGGAGGGTACCCTAAGAAAATAGTAGCAACACAAAACACTATAGAGTAGGAGTTGCATGCAAAAAAGTTAAGTATACCTTAGTTTAACCAGACCACTGAGCTGATTAACAGCTCTCCTAGGGCTGGCCCGAAGGATTAGACTTATTTTACGTGGCTAAGAACCAACTGGTTACCTAGCAATGGGACCTACAGCTTATTGTGGAATCCGAACCACATTATAGCGAGAAATGAATTCCTATCACCAGAAATAAATTCCTTTAATTCTTCATTGGCCGGTCGGGGAATCAAACGCGGGCCCAGCAAAGTGCTAGCGGAGAACGATATCGACCTTTCCAAAGAGGAACTAGGAGTTGCATGCAATAGCAACAGAGTGGTGGACTGGGAGATTATCACTTGCCCAGAAAATAATTGAGATTCAAATTTGAAAGTTTCTACTAAATGTTTATAATTGCTGTCACCACCATAAAGTTGAAATATTTTAAAAGAACCATCTTAACCCAGGGCATTGATTGTACAGGAAACCAAAGTGAGCCAGCAGAAGGGGAGAGCGAGCAAGGATCTCATAGTTCCAACATAGTGAGGAGGCCATGCTCTCCAATCCTTTGACGACTCTTAAGAAGACCCAAGTAAACCTTGATGGAAACTGTCAGGGGCAAAGTGAGAAAGCAGTGAAACCCTTCGGAGAGCCTGAGGATTGGGCCATGCAAACAGGAATCCTTAGGTTCGAAGAAGCATGGAAGTTATTCACACCAATATCTGCATGAACTCCGGAGGAAACAAGATGGGATGAATGCAGATGGCCCTCAAAAGCACGGAGATGCAAGGAAACAGCAAGACAATGAAAAGTGGCAAATATTCACCAACGACATACGGGAAATCCCCATGGTTCTTGCAGGAGCTGAGGTCTGCACACTGCACATTGGACCAAACCTAGAAGGGTGCACCTACCTCATCACAACCACAGAAGAATAGCCTAAAGAACCCAAGTCATAATTACAGCTGAAGGCAACTTTCAGTGAGAAGTGATTGATACACTTAAGCTCCTTACTCCAGCCACTCCTATCAGGACAAGATCTCATTGCAGGATGAGTGCAAAACTATTCATGCAGTAACCATTGATCAATCAATGGACTGATGGAGTGAACTGCCTAATTAATCTTTCATGGAAAGGTTCAACCTTTCCAAAGGGGTGAGCAAGTCTGGAGGAAGTGTTGCATCCAGAAAACCTCTTGAAATGAAGAGCAGGAAGTGGGACTAAATAACCATTTCCTGAAGGTCAACTAAAAAACTGCTGAAGCCACAATCTACAAGCACAAGAAGAAAATACTGACTTAAGCGTGCAGGAGAAAGCCCAACTCCACCGACTCAGTGCTCAGTTGTCAAACCAAAGGGCAGCAACAGCTCTCCAAGAGGATGGATGAACTAGTGGGAGAAGTTCAACAAATGTAGAGGTTATTTGCGCTTTCAGAAAGTGTCTTAACAGTCAGTTGGAACAGGTAGGCAAGGAATCACTTGAACTTTGGCAGAAACTGCAACCTTCTGACATTGGGGAAACTTGTCAACACAAACAAAGAGAAGTCAGGGCATGACCAAGTCATAAATAGGACTCAGGCATGCACTCTGCATGGAGGTTGTACAAGATGCAACAAAACTGGGAACTGGGGGTCAAGAAATTGGATGTATCAGAGAAAATACATAGATATTAAGGATAAGGGTAGAGAACTGGGTCAGAAGGATGTCATTGGAAAAGGGGAGCATTGCCATCCACAGCAGAACTTTAGGCAAACTAAGGAAAGACGAAACAGAATTTTCAGAATGGAGATAGGTTATGGTCCTCTGCCCAGTGTCCCCTGAAAGGATAACTCACGATTATAAAGAGAAACACTCATACACAAAATTTCCATGCTGTTCAGTTTGGGGATCAAACACTTGTGTAATGAATCAAGAGAACACCCTATCCCTTGCACAAAGATCCTAGTACTGGAATGAAGGAGCAGTGGACAAAGCCTGAACCCTGTTCCCAGTGGCAATGTGAATATCTGAAGGAAAGAGAGACAGAAAAGTATGGGACATAATCCTGAGGATTGAATCTCACCCACACACACCCCCCTATAGGAAGAAAATCAGTATCTGGATGCGATGCATCTTGAGTGAGACTTGAGAGGCACATACTGTACAAGGCTGCCTCAAAACCAGAGAGAAAGAAACTGAAATTGCAAGCTGTCCAGTACTGTCATACACATGCTGCCTGCCATGAGGGAAGAGCAGAATGCTGCAGCTTAAGGTAACATTTCCACAATGTCAGCATAAGAAGGGGGAAGCATGATGGTAACATGATAAAATACATAGATGAAATGAATGTTAAGACTGAAAAGGAGCGCAACGCAAGCATTATTTTTAAAAGTTAAATCCACTGAAACTCCATGCTTTGATGGTAGTGCACCTTGCTCATGTCAAGGTGTGTGGCAGTTTGTCCATAGGCCACCAAGTGTTTTCTTTTTTACATTCAGTTTATAGATTATAATTATTTGTGCATTTTTGTCTCATCTCATTTGCACAATGCGATGCATGGCATTTCATGATTTATTTACACATTGTTACTTTTGGCTGGTAGCTAGCAATGTTGTGGCATTTTTGTGAGTAGCCTTTGTATCCGGTTACTTCTGTGTATGTCTGATCCCGCCCTCTTGATTGTTACAGTGTTCTTGACCTTGGCTACCATGTTGTGTCTGTGAATCACCCTGCTCCTGTTTATCCTACTTGGGCAATCACAACTCTTGCCCTGACACTTGCCTACACCTTTGGTGTTAATACTTTATTACAGTGAATAAGGATACAAAGAACTTTACCTTAAGCTAACAATACATAAAAGCAGGAGACACTAGACGCATACTTAATATTTAGAAATGGTGAAAATCTTGGATAAGAGCTGAACATGGGCAAAAGTTATTCTAATCAAGTCAGGCCAGGATACAGAATAAATGAAAAAGGTTTTGAATGCCAAAAGAGAAATAGGGTGTACCCACTAGGTTGTGTTGGTGATATGACACTACGCTGACAACTGAAGCAAAAAGGGGCTAAAAGAAAATAAAAAAAACTGGGACAGAAGACAGTGTAGACTTAGGATGTATACTGCACATGTCTGATACAGTTTGAGATCGACAAGAGGATGAAAGATTTTGCAGGTGGATGGTAGACTATGGACTGGCCATGCTGCATGGAACTTTTTCTTTCACTGCGTCCTGTTGTAGCTAGGTCTGTTTTACAGGGAAAGGCTTTATTACAATTAATTAGGTTTTGTCAAAAAAAAAAAAAAAAAAAAAACTAGCAGTCCTTTGGGTTCAAGTTCAATGCTTTATATAGTAATTAAGAAAGTTAATACAGTAAACAGAAAAGAAGTGATGCTTGACCTTGTTTAAAACTAGTTCAGGCACAAAACTTTGCAAAAAAAGCAATATTTCGTTCCTTTTCTGTCTGAGTTTGCTAGGTAATTGATCTCTAATGGAAAATATCAATTATATGCATTTGTGTTTCTGACAATGATGAAATTAAATATTACAGTATACCATACTGTACCAGATTTGTAATTTGCATAATACAGTAAGAGTAGTGCAAACTGGAATGCCCTTAAATTGGAAATAAAGGAAAGGACTTGTTGCTTATTGTGTATTTTGAATTTGGTTGAAGGAACACTTTAAATCAGGTTTGACTATCTTGATTTTGTTCACAGGGGAATTTATGTACTGTATACAAAGTTGAGTCATTGGAGAGAAATGTTATTGCCATATTTGTGTGTCAGTATAGACCTTATTTTTTTTGTTTCCATAGCCATTTGGTCTGTGTAAGTTTTCTTTTCCATTCAGATATTTATCATAATCCTTTCTTTATGTACTGTATTCAGTATCCCATATCCCATGATTTAAATACTTTAAATTTGTAAAAGAGAATATGTCTCTAACAGTATTTTGGGATAAAAGACAACTCTCACTGTGCCAACCTGTTTGATAGGATGCATGGTGGTTTTAATTACACTGCTTCCATGATTCTTTTGTTTCTTGTATCTCAGGCCAAAGTAGAAAAAGGCCAGATTTTCTGGTCTCAAGGGATTTTATGTAAAGTTTTTCTGGTAAACAGGATAAGGATTTTCTAAATCTGTGGAAGCCTCACTTCACCAGTTACTTACTGAAGATTCTGCTGAAGTGGTAGAAGTCTGTTGATATTGTATTTACATTTTTTTCATGAGAATTTCACTCTCCAAGAAGGTATTCATGCTTAGAGATTGTATGTGATCATGTCAGTCTGCCTCCTGTGAGAGCACCTTGGAAGACCTAGACCTTCTTGGATGAGAACTGTGAGTCTGTAGGTTGAGGGTGACTAGTGATTTGGAAGCTAAAGTGCAGGAAGATACCAAGTCTTTAGTTGAAATAAGAGGATCTTAGCTGTATTTGGATGTATGATTGTTTTTGAAGAATTAGAGATGAGTGCATTCGTAAGACAGAATGTAGGAAATTCCTTGTATACTCTGGAGATGGAATGGCCTTTGATGCTGTCACCTAGTTATGGATGGAGATGGGAACTCATGTTCACCCACATTATAGAGCTCCAGAAAAACTGAATTGGGTGGTTGAGGAAAAGCAATTTTTATGCTTCTCTAAAATGAAATAATTTGCCCAATAAGTAGTTTGATATCCCTGATGATTATCTGCAAAGAAATTAATAAGAGGGCTTTGGCTGAAGAATATAATCAAGAAAATCTATGAGTATGGTTGGTTGAAGGGAAAGGAAGAAATATATTAGTTAATACAGTAATCTATAGTTGCCACAGGTCTATTGTATGTTCAATGTCATGATTAAGAAAATGCAGTTGATAGTGGGATAATAAAAATCTGGAAAGGAAATGGGTTCTGCAAATAGTTTGTGGCTTTATAACTAGCATTGTAATAACCTAGAATATAGATTGTGGCTGATAGAGAAGATTAAAGGGTTCTAATAAGCAGTGTAGCTCAGTACTTGTACTGATTACTATGGACTTGGAACAGTTTTTATACTTGTGCACTAAAAGAATATATATATATATATATATATATATATATATATATATATATATATATATATATATATATATATATATATATATATATATATATATATATATATATATATATATATATATATATATATATATATATATATATATATATATATATATATATATATATATATATATATATATATATATATATATATATATATATATATATATATATATATATATATATATATATATATATATATATATATATATATATATATATATATATATATATATATATATACTGTATATATGTATATCTATATACTATATTTATATATCTATCTATCTATCTATCTGTCTGTCTACTCCTTCAACACTGCATAATGTAAGGGGTCCTTTGTGAAATTATCCTGTTCATGCCTTATGTACTTATCTCCAACCTCTTTTCTCATAGTTCTCATCCAATCAGGTCTTGATCTTCTAACTCTCCTGGGGCCCCCACTCTCACTTGCTGTTCTCTCAGGGATTGTGTGAAGGACATGTCCAAGCCATCTCTGTGTCCCTTTCATTATTATCTCATCTGTATATGGAACCTCCATAGTTTTCCTTGCAATATCATTCATTACTCACTCTATCATGCCATACGACTCCTTATATTTTTCTTGAAGACTCATTCTCAAGTACGTAATTTCTTTAAGGCAAAATTTACAGTGAATTTTGCAAGTATTTTCTTTAGTTGTACAAATACCAAGGTGAGAAAAGAACAAAAAGCAGCATGCATACGAAATGAAAATACAAATCATACAAAGGAAGCTATTTAGTGTGAGTAATTAAAGTGCAGTGCGTGAACTGTGAAGTTTTCTCAGAGGCTTGATGCCGTCTCAGTGTCTTTAAGTGCTAAATCTGGAGTTTTCTTTTGCATGCTGGGGAAAAATATGCCTAGAAGAATTTAGGAACAAAATAATACAATTATTGTACAGTAATGGAAAGAATTAAACGCTAACAGTTTTTAGTGCTTAGTTTAAAGGGCATTATCAGCAGATGGCAGCACTGGTTACCAAATGATTTCTTGTGTTGCTTGTGCTGGCTAGATTTTCAGTGAGGGAACATAAAAAAAAATCCCATAATTTTGAGGCTTAGTGCACAGATACTTGAAATATATGTAGAAGTGACTAAGGTTCATAGTTTAAGTGCAATAGACCATATTCTTTGTGAAGACATCCTAGTACTTTACTGAATATTGCACATTATGATCTGTGTCCTAGAAGTTACCAGTTTTATTTTCTCTTCATTATCTTTGGTGTGAATTATTTTGAACTAAAACTCTTAGAACTGGACAAAACATGATTTTTTTTTTTTGTTTAGTGGAATCTTGTACCTGTTTGAGTCCCCCTTGGGAAAAAATATACCATCAGGGCTTAATGTACTCTCCTTGTATGGAGTCCAGGAATTGAGGTTCCCACTCTTGTCAGTCACAGCCTGGACAAAAGGAGAGGATTATGTGAATTGTTAATGCCTCTACTTATTGATTTCTTGTATTAGGCCTTATGATTAAGTTCAGTGCGAGCACTAGTGGGTCACATAAGGTCTACGAAGAGACTGAGAGTACTGTAGTGCATAAAGCTTTGTAAAGTGATCAGCGCATTTACTTGGGCTTTGGAGTCTGCAGAATAAGTGCGATGACATTGAACCAGAAACCTTTTATATTTCTGCAAAGATTGACAGCATAATATTGTACTGTACTCACAAATCATTACTGCTAAGGCAAAGATTTTGATGTTAAGGTCACATGACTCATTGCTTAGTACTACTGTGTGTGTGATGGGTATTTGTGTGTTATTAGGAAGGAAGGTGTACTTAGTAATTTTATTATTGTAAGGCTAGAATTGTCACAGTTGAAAGATTACATTTATTTCCTTGTTTTACAGTAGTGATCCTGTTTCAGTTTATACAGTAAATAGCAAGTAGATCATTTGAGGCAGTTCAGGTACTGTGAAACTTAATGCATTTGTTGTTTGAATAGTTTTTAAGCACTTCGATTGATCACAACAGTGTTTTTATATTCTTTTATGGTTTTTCAGACCTATAGTGGCGGTGGTGGGGGAGGAGGTGGTCATGTAACTGGCGTTTCCCCAACTACTACGCCGACGTCAAGCAGTACAGGTGGAGGGAGTGGTGGTGCAGGCGGTGGCGGCGGTGGGGGTGGGAGCAGCAGTAGTTATTCGGCTGCTTCTCCTTCGCAACACTCGCATGCCAGTAGCTATGGTGGAGAACAGCTTTCCAGAACCAACCTTTACATCCGTGGCTTAACTCCAGACACCACTGACAAGGATCTTGTTGATATGTGTAAAAAGTAAATGACAACCACTTGTCTTGTGTATAAAGGTTTCTCTTTTTTATTCAATTAACTATTTTATATGTCATTGCATAAGCACTGTAATTGCACCTTTCTCTGGTACAGTACTAATGAAAATATTTTCCATACACCTTTGTCTGCTAGTAGGCAGTGAATAAGGTCCATTTGAAACTGAAATAACTGCAATTTGGTGCCAGTGGTTTTCTCAGAAGAATAGAGAAACATTTAGGATTGGGAATTCACTGATTCACATCCTGAGAGTCACTTTTTATGTTTGCATTTGGAGTGCATTTGTTGTCAAGCCCTTGTGTAATGGCCTTTTCATTCTCTCGTTATATTGCTTTAAAAGTTCATTATGTTTTGCTGGTATCTTTTTTTTGTCATTAGTTTTGCTTGTATTCAGTAACATTTTATAGTTTTAATTTCGTTATTTAAGGAACTGCAGTGTGTTTTGTCGCGTACTGAACGTACCATCCATGCATAAGAGAGTAACATTAACTTTGTTTTGTGATACACTCCTCAATGCTGCTTTTGTTGAAAATGCATAGGATGTTCATTTCTTCCCTCGTTATGTCAGTTCTGGGGGAACAAGTCATAAATTTAGATTTCTGTAACAAACCCATCATTTATGTTAGTCCATTTTGTGGTCTTCTCGTATCATAGACATTCTGTTCCCAAATTAAAAGTAGAAGATTATTTGCTGGCAGGACAGTCACACTTGGCATGTGCCCGCATGGATTCTTGGATTCAGGCAGGTAAGAACCTCACTTCTTTTGTGTCCAGCTTGATGACAGAACTATATATTGTATCCTTAACTTCTTATTTTCTAATACAATTCTTATTCATACTTCTCTTTAATCAAGTAATTATTGTTTGCTTTTTGTCATCTGTTTGTATTTGTTTAGCAAAATTAGTGAAATCTCAGTGGTTTTCATCAACTTTTCTGCATGTAGTGTAGTGAAGTATGATGTTTGGTTGATTTCACAATAAACACTGCTTTCATTTAGCCAGTGTAACCTTTTCCAGTTCTTCATTCTCCAGTTATTTTTTAATTAATTTTGGCCTTTGAAAAGTTATTGATTATTGGATGTGTTAGTTGTTTCCTTGTTAACGCAGTTGTTTCTCTGCTTGCTTTAATTGGTTGATCATATGTTTGTAATGCATTAAGTGTTTTGAGGAATGAGTATTCAGTTCTTGGTCTCTGACTCCCTCCTTTGATAACTTGTTGCTGTGGTTATGTCTATGAATAACTAGTTAGCAAGCAGTAGTCTAGGTATTCTGCCTTAGAATTAAATATACATAGTGCTTTTATTGCAGAGA
The DNA here is from genome assembly GCF_040412425.1 of Macrobrachium rosenbergii. Taxonomy (NCBI): domain Eukaryota; kingdom Metazoa; phylum Arthropoda; class Malacostraca; order Decapoda; family Palaemonidae; genus Macrobrachium; species Macrobrachium rosenbergii. The sequence continues at coordinate 40,224,714 of NC_089782.1, forward strand.
AGAAAATATATGCTCTGTTCGTCCTTTGAATTTACTGTATTTTGCCAGCAGTTGTAACAAGTAGTTTTGTATGAGGTGCTTCTGTGGATAAATGGCTTTTACTTCACACACTAGTATGTGGGTTTGTAGTTTATTCCTATCTTTAACATTTTTAGCTTTAGTGAGATTTGGAATGATACAACTTCTACAGATGTTAGATGGTTGTTAGTTTTATTATTTTGTGGATTCTAATCATTGCTTGCTTTTCATAACAAGGAAGAGGAGGATGGTTTCTAAGGTAAATGATGATGAAAGAATTATCTCAAAAGGCTACTGGTCCTGTTTTCAATAAAGACGACCAACAGATGTGAACAAGGCCAGTTTAGGATCCCATGCTGGGTAATGTTGTTGACTTAGGATGTGGGCACAATTGGACTTTGATGCAAATGTGTTGTCTTCTATATCAGGATTTATAGGTTGTGTCATCTGTGCTACCAAGAGAGAATCTTCTTGATATCAAGAACTTGTATTGGTGCTAGAGAACTTTCATGATCTTGATCATTCAGAGAAGTCAAGACTGTGCTACAGATGGGTTTCAGGATAGTAGTATGATGCATGATGAAGCTTGGGCAGTATCTATCACTGCAGCAGTCATGCTGCTGACTATCTTTAGAGAGGGCCAGGCTCGTAGTTTGGAATGTGCTGCTATCAAAGGCTGCACTAGCAACCTAAGCCAACTTCTGCCCTGAGGAGTGTCACTTGAGGAAACCATTTGTCTGAGGCTGCAGTACATCTTGGCAGCACAAGGGACATAGTCAGTACTCTTGCATATGGAGAATGGATCTATGACTGGGCTGGCTTTTTCAGTGCCAGGATCCTCAACAGTGGCTGTGCATTGTGACTTGACTGTGTTAGCAATGGGTGGCAGAAGTGGGCAGTACTATCAGAATCCAGTTGCCTCCTTTAGGGCCAGGGTACAAGGTTGAATATCCTCTGAACTCCAGGTCAGTATGTATATTGGAACCATGCTGACTAAGGAATTTGTACTTAACCAGATTGGTTCAAACATGAAAGTTTTTCAACCATATTGGTTCAAACATGAAAGTTTCTCATCACTACAAGATTTTGAAGGGCTTGGGAAAACTACAAGCCTTTTCACCACGTACTTTTCTACAGGAAAAGCATGGTGTTCAAAACAGAGGTAAAATAACTTGATCTCTCTTCAAGCTTTATCAGTTAGTATGAAGTTCCATATTTGCCCAACACCAGATACTGTATTGGTTGTGTGCTATCAACCACAATGACATGAGGAACAACTAGTCCTTTAGTCTGTCAGTAGTGTTAGTTGTCAGTTGGTTTGTCCCCATCACAAGGTATATATGTGGGCTGTTAGGATTTCCACTTTTTTAAGTGGAGTCCTGTAAAGCTCTTCAGGTTTGAGAGGCAGCAGTTACAAGTGTGAAGAACTCTAATTTTCCATTGATCTTTCATAGACAATCAACCATAGAATGCTCTGCTGACAGGCACTTATATATCAGTAAATTAATATGATTTGGATTCAGCACCATAAAAACAAGACTTGTTCCAGTTGTTCCACTTTTTACAGTTTTCCTGGTCAATGTAGAAGGGCCTCAGTCTTAACTACCACTCTTTCAACCAATCAGATCAGTTGCTGAATACCTAAAGAACCAGTGACTGATAGCTTCTCTTGAACCAAATATCAATTCCTAATGATGTCAATGGAATTTACTGGAATCTATACTTTTTATCCAAATGAGACAGCCAAGCATTAGCAATGTGGATTTCATTAATCCATCACAATATCCTGTATGAAGAACTAAGATTTAATATCTGCATATGGTTTTCATGACCATATGCCACAACTGAGAAGCTGAGAATCTCACAAAAGCCAGCTCTGTTTTTTCTAACCAGGAAGCATATGTACAGTATATGTAAGAACCCTGACCCCTCGCTAAGCAGGAATTTATCTCCATGACATTATTTGCAGGAAAGGATCCATAACATCATCTGGAGGAAAGGATATTGCTTACCTGATCTAGGTAGAGTGGCTGAAATAACAGTAGGTTTCAGGGAAGGAATATTTAAAAATGAGGATGACTTTTTTCGTGTGATTCCAAAATCTTGGCTGGAACTTGTAGATGATTTGGTCCTTTTAGCATAGGAATTGAATTGATGTATTGCTGGGATTGGAGTCAGTTTTGAAAGCCAATAATGGGATTTGTGTGTCTGTCAACCAGGTAATGCTTAAGACCTTAGAGGTATCAATATGCTAGTCATGATAATATCTCAGAGACCTGATTGTCTCTTGAAAAGAGGCCCATGGATTCCAAAAGTGGTCTGGTTTTGTGGGACACCTAGAATTTTGTCTAGCTAGCCTATCTAGATGATTACATTTTTTTATTGTATTCATGTAATGTGCTTGGTCTTGTACATTTAAGCCACCCTCAAAACATTGGTGCCTTACTTTTGGATAGGGTAGGAGGATACATTTAGATGTTGACTGCTAATGGTTTCTTTAAGTTTTTCAAATATCCTTTTATTTTTAGATATTGGATAGATAGCCCTAAATATTTTAGATACCTTATTTTAGATACCCCTGGACCTTTAAAAGATCCCCAAAACTGTTGATGATCCATGGTGCTAATATTGAAGGTGGCAGATTCCTCCCCAAAGTATCTTGGTCTTACTTAAGATTACACTACAAGAGATTTGGCAGAAATTTAGAAAAAAATTATGGATTGTGCATAAGACCACCAAAACATGCTTTAGTAAATAATGGGCAATGAATGCATTATATATCTGGAATATCAAATACTACTAAGAAATCTCATGGAATATATTAGCTGTAAGCAAACCTTAACTCATACTTCAGAGAGCATTAAAGGAAAACAGAATTGAAAAAGTGTAAACTTTGAAACTGAGGATTTATACATATTATAATAAATGGTTTATGGTTGAAGACTGCCAGCCTTGTACTGTCATGGGCTCTTGCTCTTAAGGCAGCACTTAAGGAAAAAGCTATCCATTCAAATTTTATAATCAACTGTGGAAAAAAAATTACTAATGGCAAAACCAGTAAGAGATCCCAGTAAACAATCAAACTATAGACCTATAGCCTAACAAGTTTTCTCTAAAGTAATGACAAATTCAGGGGTGGCATTGTCCTTGAACATCAGTATCACCCATCCAAATAGGGATCATAGGAAAATAAACCTTCACTTGATCTCATAGATCAGTTAAGAGGAGCATATCCTCAGAGGATTTTAGTGTAGCAAATAACTATTTTTTATTTTGCATTATTTTTAAACATCCAAAAGCCATATGATACAATTTAGAGGCATGTAATATTAAAAACATTGCTTGTCAAAGAGTTACGAAGCCACTTGCCTTTATTTACAAAAATCTTTCTTACCAGCTGGACTTTTCAAGTACGAACATGATAGGCATTCAAACCTATAATAATTGGATGTTGATGTTCCAGAAATAACTATTCCTTACTTTTCAGCATTCAAAAGGAATGATACAACTTACAGATGTATTATATTGAAAGATATTGTATATCAGTGGTATCGGAGACCATCTACCTTTATTGTATTTATAAAAACTTACTTATAGATTGCACTTAGCATTTATGAATACATGATAAACATTCAAACTTCTACAGATTAGAAGATGATGTACCACAGGAAGTGTGTTAAGCAGAGTGCTATTCATCCTTGCAAGCCAGTTACCAAGAGGATTTAGAAATGGTTTATACTTGGATGATATTTCAGTATATTGCCTCAAACCTATGTCTTCTCAGTGTTGCCCTAGAAAAAGCTGACACACAGACCAGTAGGTTTCCATTTTTTGTAGAAAAAACAAAAGTTGTCATGTTTTATAAAAACTTTGCAAAAAATGAATTATATGGAACTAAGAATTAAAAGTGTAATACAACTTCGAAAAAAATGAATTATATGGAACTAAGAATTAAAAGTGTAATACAGTACTTATTAACCAAACTTTAAAAGTCTAGGCTTAAATTTTGGTACCCACGTGAATAGCATATGTAAAAGCTGAAAGCAGCAGTGAGTTTGACCTGATGAAAACTGTCACATACAATTTGGGGAATTTACAACAACCCTGATGTTATTGTAGAAAGGAACTGCCCTATATATTTTCAACCTTGGGATCTAAATAATTGGCCTGGCATTGGAGGCACCATTGACAAGTTTAGTTCCAGTCCAATGAAAGACCCAGAGTCCGTACTTGGGTATCAAGTTATCCTCAAGTAAATCGGTACAGGAGAAAGTGGCAAACCTCTTCTCCCCCTTCACTGAGACTTATTAGCCATAAGAAGTGCAATAAAGATTCAGGCAAGCGACCCACCAAGTAAAGAGTGTTTCAGTCAGACTTACTTTTTTTTTTGTTTTATAAACAATCATTCAACACTATTCCCAGTCAGAGCTAATAGAATGTTTGAATCAGTAAATGTGATCATAACGCTACCTCCAACACTAAAATTTCTCTATCCTTGGGTTATGTGTAACATTTGTGTCTGTATACACTTATACCATACAGCTAAAAACTGCATATACCCCTGAATGTCACAAGAACATACAATAAAACGTATGAAATGTAAAGGTCAAAATTATGCAATCTATACAGATTCATACATGTCTTCCTCTGGTGCTGGATTTGCTGTAGCATGTATTGTGCAATAAAACAAGCCAGTTTTCTTTACCCAGTAATGTATCTGTTTCCACAGCAGAGTTGTTGGCAATATGATCAGTAGTTAAGGTTAAGAACTTGCCTCTACAAAAATTTGTACTGTAATTTGAATTATGTTGAATAAGATATAATGTAATCATTATGAATAAACCCTCCCCACCAGGCCCATTAGAGTTAAGAATGTCAGTACAGTGGTCTATTTAAACTATTTATGATAATAATAATAATAACAACAACACCAACAGCTAGCTTGCAGTAATAAGTGTACAAGCACCAACCTGAGGGAGTGATAGAAAACGATCGGGCAAAGATCCTCTGGGACTATGGTATCAGAACAGATAGGGTGATCCGTGCTAATAGACCAGACGTTACATTGATTGACAAAATCAAGAAGAAAGCATCACTCAATGATGTCGTAGTACCATGGGACACCAGAGTAGATGAGAAAGAAAGAGAAAAAAATTGATAAGTATCAAGACCTGAAAATAGAAATAAGAAGGATATGGAATATGCCAGTGGAAATTGTACCCATAATCATAGGAACACTAGGCATGATCCCAAGATCCCTGAAAGGGAACCTAGAAAAACTAGATGCTGAAGTAGCTCCAGGACTTGTGCAGAAGAGTGTGCTACTAGAAACAGCGCACATAGTGAGAAAAGTGATAGACTCCTAAGGAGGAAGGATGCAACCCAGAACCCCACACTATAAAAAAAAACACCCAGTCGAATAGGATGACTGTGATAAAAAAAATAATAATAATAATTAATTATTTAATACTATGTACAGGTAACTAGAACCAAACTGTACATCCTTCACATTTTTGTAATGAAGAGGATCTTGTTGGTTGCCTGGGAAGAACTGTATGCTTTTCCCTCCAGTGATCCACATTGACATGGAAAAGTATAAGCTGTCCCTCTTACAGGTCATCCCTAGAAGCGCCAGCAAGAGATAAGTTGTTGCTTGGGTACAGACCTGTGTTTAAGTGATTGATGGCTGTGCTACATAGTCTTAACACGTACCCAAATAATCAGTATTTGCCTCTCGTGTGTCTCCTAGGGAAAAAATCCTGATGAGTTGCATGTTTTTACATACAAATATGCTAAACCTTTAGATGCATCATCGACACATGACTGACACACTAAATAAATATAGTATAATGGCATTGCAGGAGCTATGGTGTACCTTGATTTAGTATGCTGTGTACATACTGTGAAGCATTCTCTTTTTGTTTGTTTATTGCTCACTGTGGTGTTGTTTGTCCATTAGTCAGCTTGTCAACCTCTCCCTCTTTTATTTGGTTCCTTGACTGATACACCAGCTTATGGCATGTTCTTTTTACAGGACATATACATTTAATAAAGGTAAAATTGGTGTAAATTCTAAATCTACATGAAACATTTAATAAAGGTAACAATGGTGTAAATTCTAAACCTACTTGAAAATTCTTTTGGTAAATGTGAATCATTAGCTTTAGGTTAAACTTTCATGCTTAGCTGATGCATAAAGTTCTTAGATTGAATGGTTAAGGTTAGAATAAAAAATTATTTGTCGCATTGTGCTGAAAAGGTAATGTTTTGTGACCTGATGTACAGTAAACTACTTGTATCTGTATTTAATCAACCAGAACTCTCAAGCCAATTTGCACATTTTTCTTCCAACTGCCACTAAATTCAAAATGTCAAGAGAGGAGAGAGAGAGAGAGCACATTGTTTTTTGCCATTCTTTGGACAGCTTTTTTCTATTTTTTTCCTTTTAATCAGACAAACAGATTTGAAAGCCCTAATAGCCAATCATCTAATTCTTATGTTAGAAAATATATAGTAATAAAACTATAAAAAATAGGTACAGTAATAAAAAATATGTACAGTATTGCCTATTGGTAATGAATGACAAAATGACAGTTTAGGGTGCAGATTATTGCATTGTAGAAGGATTTCTCGCGTGGAAATTCAAATAACTGGCAACCCTTTGGTCTTCAGGGTGTTGATTATGAGAGATTTTACTGCAGTGGTTCTTGCTTAAGCTATGGTTCCAAACAAGTGAATACTGGATATGTCTTATATATGCGAGCCTATGTGGGCATTGAGCAGGTTTATATGGACAGCATTGACCCAAATTTTGTGTATTAATGTAAGGCCCCTCCACCTCATCTTCTGGTAGTTTTGTGTAGACTTGGAATTATGGATTATTAAGTTTAATATTTTTGTTGGGTTTCAAACTTGCATCATGACTCAGTTCATATTAGAGCTTTGGGTTCTTTGATGTTCTTAATTCAGGTCTTGGGTTCTGATTGGCTGTTGATAAGGGTTTCTAAAACAGCTTATTCTTCCAGCTTAAACTGTTATGATGATGGAGTTGTTTTGAAAATGTAGATTTAAAAAAAAAATAACTATTTTTATCAATACAAACCCAACATTTACATAAATTGTCCCACCTCCCAACCCGATTGCTCATAGTTACGACTTGGACTAAATGGGAAGTGAGGCCCTATCAGTGTGGAACCCAAGATCACCTAGGGCACAAGTGTGATGCTGCTGTCCATCTAGCAGGACATTTTCTTTTAATTGAGAAATGTAGGGTCCAGAATTTGGGAAGACCACAAATTGGACTAATGTTCTGCTTTTAAAAACTACATTTTCATATGACTAACTAGTGAAAGCAACCATTATAATGGGTAATCCCCTCACTCCTTCCTTCCTTCATCCCCAGTAGGGTAGTACTGTCAGTGCACCTCATGTGTTGCACTGTAGGTATTAATCATGGTTCGTTGCAGTGTCCCTTCGGTCCCTAGCTGCAACCCTTTTCATTCCTTTTACTGTTCCTCCATTCATAGTCTTTCTTTCATTTTGCTGTCCAACCTCTTTCTTTCATTTTGCTGTCCAACCTCTTTTAATATTTGTTTCATAGTGCAACTGCGAGGTTTTCCTCCTGTTACACCTTTCAAACCTTTCTACAGTACTCCTAATTTCCATTTCAGCGCTGAATGACCTCATAGGTCCCAGCGCTTGGCCTTTGGCCTAAATTCTATATTCCAATCTATTGCATTCCTTCCTTCATAGAATTCTGCATGTTCCTCTCAGATAATTTTTGTTTTTGTCAAATTTTGCCATGATTGATATCATTCATTGCTTTTTTGGTATTGTAGCATTCACACTGTTGATGATTTTAATTACAGAAATATTGCTACAGCTACTCTTGATAACCTACCTTACTTAACCAGTTTATGGTTTCATTTTTATTTTATCTCACACTATAAAACAAATCTCGTTTCATTTTTTGATGTTGTGTTATTGTAGGTTTGTCTAATTCATGTAATTTTCTAGTTATTTTACATGATCAATTCAGAAGATGCTTGCATATGTTATTCTTTTCCAAATTTGATCAATTGTGTTGTGTTTTGCTTTTTATCTTATTTAGCATATTCCCTTGAAAGAAGATGCTGACATATATCCTAAAGTTATAGTATGCTCATAGAAATCGTATAGAAAAGCAGTCGTTTTGGTAAGAGCTTTCATGTCATTATATGCATATTCCTATATTCCTTGTGAAGAGTTAGTAGATTATTGAATGATTTTGCTAATTGTCAGTCTTTCTGTTCCTTCAAGTGTTTGTTTTTCATGTGCTCCAATGCATATATAAAATTGGAGGGTTTTATTCTAATGTTAGTAGTTCATTTAAATATATTGTATTAAGTTTAATATTCATAATCCAGAAAGTGGCACCACAAACCACACTAACCTATTTTTTTTAAATCACCACTGTGGCACCAATTACCTTTGTCAGTTGCTTCAGCTTTCAATTTTCATATAATACATTACACTAGGAAATCTATTAAAAAGTAAAACTGTGATTGTAATGTAACTGGAAATTGTTAACACAATGATATTGCTAAATAGTAACTTAATTCAAAATTTTTATCAGCTTGAGATCACTAGCAGATAAAGTACATTTTGTTCTTTGTTAGAAATTCTTGTATACATTCTAAATTATTGCTATATCAGAAATTTTTTGGATTTCAGATATGGAAACATCATATCAACGAAGGCCATTTTAGACAAAAATACTAATAAGTGCAAAGGTGAGTTTTAGATTTTGTTACAAGTTGTGGTTGTTATTAAATAGTGTAACCATTTATTTCTGTAGCAGATTGGGAGTCTTGAATTTTGCCTAAACTGTTACATCTTGAAGACCTTGTATTATGTAAGCTTGAACCAGCACTGTAGGAGTAGTAAGTCTTTGATTTTTTCATTTGACCTTTTGTGCATTAAAGTTTATAAAGTACGAAAAGAAGGTTTTACAGCTGTTGTCAATTGCAGGAATTACAGTAGGGTATTATATAGCATACTGCTATGGATTTTTTATTTATAACTGAATTTTGAACTAAGAATTAAGCAGTAACACTCCTCAATCCCATGGCCTAGTTTTCATGTCTCCCAAGACATGTTCCTAATAACATTAGAGATTAGGGGACTGATATGGACTCAGACATTTTTTGGAGAGGTCATACGATAGCAGATTTATTTTTAAAAAGTTGTTGATGCAGTTGGTTTCAGTTTTGCTGCTTCTCCTCATTGAAAGGTTTTACCCACAGTTTGCCTTGCATGGTACATGAGATTGTGCAACACTGATTTTCATGGTTCCCATGTTGAGAGGTTCCATTGGTTTTAGGAACTCTCTTGTCATTTATTTCCCTAGGTCTTGTCCTACCTTACTATTCAGCACCTTTAACTTTGCATTGCACCAATTTTAGTCTCTCAATTGGGGCTTATTCTGTTGTACAAACCCTATGAGAGTCTACTAATGTTCCTGATTTCAGTAAGGGGAGCATCTGGTTTTATCATTGTCTCCAATACTGTATGCCACAAAGTGCCTCGAAAAAACCACGTCTTTTCTGTGCTTTCATTTTTACAAATCACATACTTATTTACAGCTTTCCATCTTGTGGTTTTCATTCAAATAGGTCTAGGTCAGCCAACTTTTAGTGCCCAAAGGACACTGTCAAGCACTGTACTCCTTAGGGTGGTGCATAGAACATGTCCAAGCCATCTCCAGTTCCCTGTCATTATTATCTTAAATCTAAGTATGGAACTTATGTCATTTCCCCTATGGTATCATCTACTGTATTAGTTAATGTATGAGTAGTCTGGCTGTTTATTTTGTCTATGCTGCAGCTTCTCACTCACTTCTCTTTTGTGCTTCACATCCCAGTGTGTTCCCAAGGTAACAGTTAAGCTCTACTACTTCTAAGATTGGCAGTCTGTCATAAGAGGGTTCCCAAATCCCCTTTCTTCCTGAATATATATGTTGTAAATTTGAGTATCTTCAGTGATGCCATCCATAACATTCAGTATACAGTAGAGTTCACTCTCCTGTACTTTTCCCTTAACAGCCACGTGGCCACTTCCTTGATAGTATTTTTCATTTATTTCCTATCCAGTCACCTTAAGCTCTGATTTGCTTACATTTATTTTCAGTCCTCTCCTCTCTATTCCGCTCTTCCACCTTTTCCTCAGATTCTGCTGTTAACACCAGGTAATCTGTATGTATAAGCCCTCAGGTACCCACTTTTGTGCACTCCTGTTAGGCAAGAGCAACATCACTAGCTTATTGTTTCATTTTGGTACCTTCTGCCTTCAAATTGCCCACTTAATTATTTGTCTAACTGTGATAAAAGTCTTTTAATAATATACAACAAGTATGTGGTACAGTCACTTCAGTTTTGTGAGGTATATTCCTGTAGTTGCATTATTATAAAGACTACTACTGTTGTTGTGGCTCTCTTGGGCATGAAGCTAAACTGATAGTTATTGATTTGATAAATTCCCAGGTTTTCCAGTATTTTCATAGCATGCTGAAGAAGTCTTATTCCTCTGTAATTTTGCAGTTTGTTTCCTTTTCCTTCTTATACTCTTACTGTAAAGCTCTTTTCCCTTGTATTCTGGTTCTTTTTTTTCCTTTATGATGTTTTCATATACTCCTTGGATTCCCAGCTTTCTTACTACTTTGAAGTTACCTGATATTCTGATATTCTAATATGTGCCATCTTTCATCTTCCTTAGGGTCCTTTTAACCTCTTTAGCTGTTCAGTTCTCTAGTGATCGCCTTTATTTTGTTATCTGCCTCTTCATGCCCATTTTCTGCATTCGGAAGGTATTCAAAATACTGCCTCTAGATTTTCAACTTTAATTTTCCTCTTTTCATTTGTTTTATATACTTTGACCCTTTTACATCTTTACTATCTTTCCCTAGGTGCTGTGCTATCCTGAACATTTTCTCTTTTCCTTCTGTCATGTTGAGATTCTGACTTCATTCCTACCAACTCCTCTTCCTTGCCCATGCCACCTGCCTTTCAGCCTCCCTTTTCTTTCCTTGTCTACATCACTATCCTCTTCCATGCTTGTCCTCAGTAAGAGCTTTGGGCATCTTCATTCCACCACGACATTTTTAAACTTGGGCTTACATTAAGGATTTGTTGTTCAGTTGGAGATGAAAGTTGGGCTAAAGGGTAATGATGCTGGACTGAACAACATTAATTGATTTTGGTGTGTTATAGGATATGGTAATATTAAAGATCTTAGTACCCACTTCAAATACTACTGTATTCTAGTGACAACAACTTTTCTGGCATTTACTGTCTCACTGCAGACTGGCACTGTTATCAAGTTGAAACATGCCACTAGTCAGCCTAAGCTGGTAGTTTTTAAGGGCATAAGTGGAAGCCTTATAAGATGGGATTTGTGTTTGTATTGAAAGAATTATTGCGCTGACTTATTTTTAACAGAGATGTGGTTGATAATCAAATTCCTATTGGTTTTTTTTTTTTAGTTAGTACTGGTTAAATGAACTGTGATTATTAAGAGTCTTATATTCAAACATCAATCTTTACTTTGATGTGACATACAGTATTTAAAGCAAATCATATCAGTTCTTTATAAATCCAAGTTCTTTGAAAATGAAGACTTATCTTATGCAAATCTGTAAGTGAGAGCAGGAAATTCAGTTTAATTAGGATGGAATGAAGTATTTGCTTCAGAGTTATAACAGTGTGGACTTAGCAAAGTTCATTGATTTTTGTAATATGTTTTCCTTCCTAAGATCTATAAATACTGTCGTATAGGTTTTATTTACACTGAATGTAAATGAAAATACTGAAAGGAATACTGGACAGCTTATTTCTCTTGACAGACTTATACTACTGTACGTTAAGATTATAAATTTTGTTTCCTCTCAGTAATTGTAACTTTATCTTATTATTTTAATCAGTTAGAATATTTTATTATTACTGTTATCAAGGTAAAGTAAACAGTTTGAAAAATAGCCTCACATGTAGGAAAATAGGTTGACTGAATTTCATTCTCTATGTCATTAGCCTTTTCATAATTATATAAAGTGATAGTGTAGTTATGTAAGGTGTTTTGATATTAAGGTAATTATCATCATTATCCAAGATTTGCAGCTTAAAAACATGATTTTAATAATAATAATAATAATAATAATAATAATAATAATAATAATAATGATATGTTTTAAATTTAAAGGTTATGGGTTTGTGGACTTTGAGTCTCCAGCAGCAGCTGACAAGGCAGTTAAAGGCTTACAGGCAGCCAACATTCAGGCGCAGATGGCCAAACAACAAGAGCAAGACCCAACTAATTTATATATTGCGAACCTGCCACCGCAAATGAATGAAGCAGAACTGGAACAACTCCTTGCCCAACATGGACAGGTCATATCTACACGAATATTAAGGGACAATAATGTACAGTCGAGAGGTGTTGGTTTTGCAAGGTAAGAAAGATTTTGGATGGATTTATTTTGATTCATTTGAATAATTTTAGATTACTGTTTCCTAGGGGGCAACAGGTTTATTACTATTTTGCCTTTCCCTGGATGATAGAAGAGTATCTTATCTCAGCCTGTTTGTGATAGACATTGGGCATCAACTGACAATTGTGTAACATGATAGCCACTGTTGTGGGGGCCAGTGTATTTCATACGAACCTTTTTTATTTAGGGACTTACAAACTTTTCTTGGTTGTCTTTAGAGTTGAGTTTTATTCTCTGTTAATGGCAAGTTTTATGATGTTTCTAGACTTGTGAAATCAGTTAATGAGATCCATGAGACAGCTGTTTGTTGGATTAAAGGATATCCTTCATAGATCCTTTTTCAGAACTTTATATTTTAATGCTGTGAATAGGTTATTGTTAGTACAGGCAGTCCCTGGTTAACAGCGGGCTTGGTTATCAGCAATCTGGTTTTACTGGGCTTGTCTAGTGACGAAAATCGCCGATTTCCATTTATCGGCACTGATAATTGGGTATTGGCACAGATACATAACTAACAGAGATTCCGATGACCAAAAATCGGTGCTTTCTGGTGTCGATATGCTGCAAAAATCTCTGAAAAAGTGCTGAAAATCGCCAATTTTCGGTTATCAGCAATTTTCGATTATCATCACACCCTCAGAACGGAACCCCACTGATAACCAAGGACTGCCTGTACTAAAAATGTTTTGCAATATTGCTTTTGTGGGATAATCTGAATGTAATGCAAATTGTTGAAGTAGAGACTAGTCAGTATGTGTACATGTCACCATTTATATTACGAATGTGATCATATGTACCTTGATTTTATTGTAATATATTCTGCTGCATATGGTTGATAGGTTTCCACACCTACAGTTTTCATCAGTTCTTGTGTTGCCTTATCTCATGACAAAATTCATATCAGGAAGACAGCACAGTTCAGCCTGATGTTTACTAGGGCTGATAGCACTTTTTTGTCATCTTTCCAGCACAGTTAGGTGCCATGAGTATTCCATTTGGTAGTGGGTCTTATCAGTGTGCATCATTGGTTTTCAGTGCTTGATTAGCAGTTGACTGTTAGTGTCTCCCTAATTAAATCAGGTTAAGGTTCTCAGTATTTTAACTTGCTGTTCCAGTGCATTTCCATTGACATATTCACTTGTCTGGCAAATGCCCCAAGTGTTATTCATACTATTGTTATTCAGAAGATAACCTTATTCATATGAAACAATCCCACAGGAGCCATTGACTTGAAATTCAAGTCCTCTAATGCATCAGGCATTCAAAACTCAAAACTGTGGTAATAGAATACTTAGTTTATGTTGATTGTCATCTCTCGCAGTACTGTGCAGAGGGTGACTGTATCTGTTTTCCCTCCACAATGTCCAATTTAGGAACATGTAAAATGACATGGTTTGTATAATGTAGAAATATGTAAAAAAAAGAACCATTTCATTCTTTTAAGAACTATAAAATATATATTCTTAGTAGATGACATGTTTTTCAGTATTTTAGCTTAAACTCCAACCTTAACAGACAAGACTCATTGCAATGGCTTCGCCTTCAAAGGAGCCAGGTTACTTTCCTGACTTGCTCCCCACAGTAGAATTCAGACACCATTAAAATTGTATTCAAGTTTAGGATGATCAGTAATTTACATATGATATTTAAGCACCTGTAAAGGTATTATAGGTGAAGTCCAAGATAAGTGCCCAAGTAATATTTCGTAAATTAAGAAACGAGATTCAGACAGGCTATTATGTTTCATTTTCATAGCTTATTCAGTAAAGTATGCATTTGTATTTTGAGATAAGGTTAAAATTATAGTCTTCTTGAGTTTTTTTTTATTTTTTTAAGAGAAATCTTTTACTGGTAGAAATGAAGTTATGAATTCTCACAAATTATTTTGTTCATTTTGAGCTCATAAACATTTTGCATGAATTTTGTATTGTACATTGTATGATGGACTGCCACTTACATGTTTATCATTGCCTTTCAGAATGGAGAGTAGAGAAAAGTGTGAATTAATTATTCAAATTTTTAACAAGAAGTTACTAAGGGGAGCGAAAGAAGCCCTTTTAGTAAAATTTGCCGACTCTGGTAATAAAAAACGGAATCAGTATAAGACTAAGGATCAAGCTAGTTGGGAACGCTCTGAAGTAAGTGACTCATTGATGAAAAATTTTTTACTTACAATGATTGCAGCACATTCTCCCCACTCTACAGGTTTACCTTTGGTAGGAAGATGGGTTTTATTTTTGCCTACCAAATTCATAGATTGTTTTGGTTTATTGTAAAATAATTCCTAAGGGTTTATGAACATACATTTTAAAGGAAAAATTCCTTTCTTCTTGTCCCATGGTAATGATAAATATTATTAGTTTTGTACTGGAACTTGTTATTCGTATAAGGTATTGATTCTTGAATTTGATAACTTAGATTAATTTTTTAAAGAATTGATATGACCTAACTTCTTTTTCAGCCTATTCCAGTGTATGAACAGCCATCTTTACTTCCCCAAAATGGTACCTTAATGCCCTCAGTAGCCCCCGGTACATTCCGGCAGTATCCCCCGTCCCAGGTGCCACCATATCAGCTCCAGCCACTTTACATTATGCATCCTCAAACACTGCAGCATATGGACGTATCGTCTGTAAGTCAAGTTGTTTGTGTGCTTGATAGTGCATAAGATTGTAGTTGGACATAGTCTTGACATGTACTGAACTCTTTATGTCACCCTCACATTTACTTTCAATTATACTTGCTGTTCCTCTTCCACTTTTGACCTGCTGCTGTATGTAAACAGGACAAGCTGTTTTAATATCTGTTCATCTTCTAGGCCTGTTGACGTAATAAAAAATATAGCTTTAATGCTTTCTGGTGTTTGAAATATTATGGAGCTTTATAAATATAGTCTTTGAAAATAAATGTTGAACAATTTATTTTCACATTCAGCTTTGTCAGCGATTTAAAAACCATTCTGTACATACTATTATGTGTAGCTTTACCTATAGTACTTGAAAATCGGGAAATTAAACCAAGGCTACAATTTTCAAAACACCCACAAGAAAAGGAGAAGTTTGTAGTCTTTTCTTGTTCCAATTTGTCCATAAAGAAATAACCCAAATAATAAATATCTAAAGGTGTTTGCACTTTGAAATTCTAGGTATATTATACTGTAGTTGGTTTTGCTGTGTCATTGATGTAACGTGCAGAGTAGTTAAGTCTATTTGATCAACACTAAAATTTTGCAAGCATTTATGTCATACTAATTTAGCCATGCTCGTACTTAAGAACAGAGTTAATTATTCATATAATAGAATTTATTGATAAAATACCTAAATTATTTACCTCTACTAAGTATGGTATATTTTTGGTCTGTTTTATTGTTTATTTGTTTGCTAGCAAGATTAATTTCTTACAGTGTACACAACCATTACTAGTACATATATTGTATGTGACTTGTAAGTATTTTTTTACAGAAATTATAAGAAGCACAGAACTAAATGTAAGCAAGTGTACTTTCTTGTGAACTTCACTGAACCTAAATTATTTGTTTGATCTTTTCACTGATCTATTCCTTCTTAACACACACACACACACACACATATATATATATTATGTATAAGTATATATATATTATATATATATGTATGTATGTATGTTTATATGTATATATACACACATATACATATATACTGTATATATATGTATCTATGTATGTATGTATAAATAGATAGATAGATATATAAGAATGCAAACTGCTGCCAAGGCTGAGCGTTTCAGCTTTCAAAAGGTCCTTTCTCCCAAAAGTTAGACTTTCATACATCAGCTTCTGCCTTTCATACATCAGCTTCTGCCTCCTTTATGCTTGTATTGTAAGATAATATGGATTTGTAGATCATAATATAATGTATTAGATATATTTCATTTGGTGTATTAACCTGAAATTTCTTATAAATTCCAGCAAATGATGCAGACGACAATGGACACTAGCCAAATTCCTTATTCGCCTGTAATACCAACTTTGACAACACACATGCAACAGTTGCATCTAACACCTGGCTCTGTAAGTTTAATTTTAAGAATTTTATTGTATACAAGTCTTTTATCATGTAGCAGAGAAATGTGTATAGAAATTTATACAAGTCTTTTATCATGTAGCAGAGAAATGTCTATAGAAATTTTTTGTGATGACTGGTGCTTAAATTTAATTCTGTGTAAAAGTTAATTCCGTGTAAGTACTGAAAATCTCAATCTCTCTCTCTCTCTCTCTCTCTCTCTCTCTCTCTCTCTCTCTCTCTCTCTCTCTCTCTCTCTCTCTCTCTCTCTCTCTCTCTGTTACTGCAATATTTTTCTCATCTTTGATTTCAAGTTGCATCTTTTGTTCTTCCCACACTTTTCTTGTTAGCTTCAGGACTGGGCTAAATGAAGCCATTGTGTTGCCTCCTGTATTGGCCTTTTTCATTAAAAATTTACAGCTGTATATGTAAATGGCTCTGAATCTGATGCTGGGTTTTAGTGTGAGGCTCTTTTCTCTTGAATGACTGCAGTGCTCCCTCACCCTTTTGAGCTTTAGTGTTCTTAGATAAACTCAGAGAGATCTTCATAAGTAACCTTTGTCTGTCCTTCAAAGTTAGATGTCATTGCCTTATTGAACATTTAATAATAGGACTAGCATGCCTCCAAAACTATAAATCCCTGCTCAGAGAACTGTATGTAAGGTCTGAGCATGTGTCCAGTTGCACTTTATACCAAATATTGTGTGTATACTCCTGAAAATCAGAAACAAAACAATAGAACATATAAGATATGAAGGTTCGAGCTGTGCACTTTATACTGAAAATGTCTTATTTATCCATTAAGAACAAAACCTACTGGTTAACCTGTGAGAGTTAGTGGTCTGGGTAAACTGTTGTTTAATAATACTGTAATGAGTATGTGTAGCAGTGTTAGTGAAATTCAGAAATCAGAACTAATAGCATTTGTCAGTTACAAGAAGGCTTTTGACAGCATCCACTAACTAATATTAAGGAAGGTCTTGCTTTACTGTGGCAGTCCCTTTGAATATTTAGAGTTGATATAAATG
This sequence comes from Macrobrachium rosenbergii, assembly GCF_040412425.1. NCBI lineage: Eukaryota > Metazoa > Arthropoda > Malacostraca > Decapoda > Palaemonidae > Macrobrachium > Macrobrachium rosenbergii. Next base: position 40,242,320 of record NC_089782.1, read on the forward strand.
ATCCATGAATGAATTGGATACAAAGCAAAGGTTGATGAAGTCTTGTATAACAGATTAACAGTGGATAGCGTTGTGCTACAAGGAAATGCTTTTTCACCATTGTTGTTTAGATTGGAGTAGTGAAAGAAAAGTGACACTTAGATTATGCAGATGATGCTGTTTTAATCTGCAAAACACCCGAAGATGTATTAAGTTTGTTTAGTAAAGTAATCATATTTGTAGAAACATGGAACTCAAAATATAGGATGAAGTAACCAATTGGAAGAAAGGGTTATTTGGTTAAATATCTTGGAACAATATCCCGTTCAGGTTATCTTGAGTTTGAATTTGGTGAAAGACTGAAAACAACAAATCAGACAGTGGTTAGGCTAAGTAAGATTAGAAACAATGCCATAAAGGAAATTATGGAAGTTCAGTATATATTAGATTAAATAATGTTGAAGGGGAGATGGAGAATATTACATGTTAGTATCAGCTAGGCTTTTATGAATACCACACGACCTACCTAACTATAGTGATTATTGTAGGATAAGAGAAGAGGCGAGTCATAAAATAGGTGAAGCCAGACCAGTAGCAGATGAAAGAGAAAGTTTAATGAGGAAAAGGAAGAGAGGAAAGGAGTAAAGAGCGAGAAAAGGGAGCGTGGCGGAAACGAAGGAAGAGCTTGAAAAGGAGGACAAATGAAGTATTAGTAATCCTTCAAGATTGCACACCTGTGCCTGAGTATGTTAGTCCAAGAAACCATTACCTTGGCTGGCTTAGAAATCTGTCAGTTTCAGTACTTTATCTGTGTGGTTTAACATTTAATCAAAATATCTTCCAAGGAGGCCAGCATTGTGGGATTGATATCAATGAGAGGAAACTGGAGAACGAAGAGAGAGGGTGGGAAAGAGTGGAAATCTGTGGGAAAATAAAGCACAGGAGAGACAAGAGTAATGAAATTTTCCATGTGCCGTTGTTCCCCACAGCATTGGAAGCAACGATGATGTTTTGAAATTGATCATTATGACCTTTAATAACATGAGTTTCTAAAATTTTGATATCAGTATCTAGATTTAATTTAGGTATAGGAAGAGTTTCTTTTCATAGAATTAGGAGCATTCATGTAATTTATTGGTGTTGCATCTTGTACTTTATTAGATAATTATTGAGCTGTTTTAATAAAAATCATAAATTTACAGCAAGGAGGGTACTTAGCAAGTGGGGGTTATGCGGCTTCACCATATGCACCTATGATGCAACATATGACCATGATGGATGAAACTGCTGCCCACTCCCCCGATGAATACCAGCCTTACCCCACGACCCCTGGCCCTGTTCAGTGCCCACCACAACCTAAGTAACAGTGTAAGTAAGATTAGACTGTGAAACAATGTGAGCTTATTATATCCTGTACTGTTTACAAACAAATACAAAAATGCAGATTTCTTGAACATGCGACTTACAGCATTCAGAGGGTGAGGTTTGGTTCGCAGAAAGACCAAAGCTTTCAGAAGTGAAAAAGTTAAAAGAAACTGATTTTCATTTTTTTGAAAATCTGTGGAAACCTAATTTCTTTACTACAGTGCCATTAATCATATTATGATGCTACTTTCCTTGTGTGCAATGAAATCCCAGTTGCACCAACTTATACCATTCAAGATTGAGAGGCCCTAACTGCATATTCCCAGGCATAAAACATTCCTTCATCTCTGATGCAACTTTTGAGAGTGGACATCTTCAGTATGTCTTCCCTTTCCAGGAATGCCATTTGTGCTTTATTACAGTTATGCATCATTTTCAATTTTTCATTTAATCCTCTAAATATTCTCTCATTTGTATCCTTTCATTTTGCTTTGTTTGAGCATAGGTTAAAGTTATATTCATATATTAAAGTTTTTCTTATATCTTGTGTGTAGTTTAGAGCCACCTCTGCTCTTGCCTCATAAGTGGCTGCTGTGCATATTCATTGAAACTCCCATTGTTTTCTTATTCATTTTTACCTGGCCAATTAAGTAAGCATTTCCAATGGCCCTTTCAGGGTCACAACCATGGCATGTGTTGATGCTCCAAATGGGACTTTCTCACATCCATAGACCTCAACTGATAATGGTCATAATAAATGCAAAGAAAAAAATATGTTCAATGGAATGCATGGTACCATGGGTCCTAGCTATCTTCCTCAGAAGGTGAACCATTGGATAATAGGTTTGTACCACAGAGAATCAATACTTGCCAGTTCAGAAGAGTCATACCATCCCTACAGAGCCTCTCCTAGGTACTGTACCTATCTCCAATAATTAACATAGAACTCACCACCTTTCCCAGAATAAAGGTGGTGGTGTCATCTTTGTCAGTTTTCTTCATTGCAAAACTGTTGAACCTGTGACAAGAAGCCTTGGATGTGGTACGGTTTCTGAAGGGCACTGGAAACTGGGGAGGCACATCCATAGGGGAATTTTTTTTACCCCTACTAGAATGACACCTTCAACTGCAGTATGGTATCCAAATGAATGGCAATAGTAGACTTTGCCAGAGTGAGATCAAAAGTCTTGTACCAAGACTCCTTATTGTCCTTTAGTCAATTACTGGTGTTTCATGAATGGGCTGAGGCTGGCAATTAATCTTGATGTTGCAGACTTAAAGGAGCATTTCTGTAAATGGTGTGTTGTCCTGTAGTGCTCACAGTTCTTAGTAAGTTCTCCACCTGACTTTCCTAATACAAAAACAATGTCCACTGCAGAGTTGATTATGGCCCCCTTAGACTGTTTAAGACTACAGGTAATTGACTTTCTGCTGGTCGCTATGTATGGCTTGATGGCATGCATTCCATAAGACATGCAGTTTTTTAGTGACTTACGGTGTAACATATGACTTGACACGTATGTGTGTGAATGTATATATATATGTGTGTATGTACATTAAGAAGGTATTTATCAATTACTATTATATAAGAAGTGAAGTGACTTATAGAAAAAGGATATGTAAATGAAATATTAAAGGTAAATCATTTTAAGAAATAAACCAAAGATATTGTAAGAAAATCTAATAAACTAAATTACAGGAACAAAACAACAATACTGTACAGTACAACATACAAGCCACCAGCAATGCTTGTACAGCTGGACTTTTGACCAGGTAGTTTTGAAATATATTTTTATCGGCATTTACAGGATATATTTTCATGTGATGATGCACTCATGCATGGAAGATTATTAATTGTTATGTTTTTCAATTAATAGTGTTATATAAGCAGGTGGAGATAAAGAAAAACTAAGAATTTCTGTACTCTTCACAAACCTTTCCTTTTATTGGCCAGGCCCTTTACTACGTCATCCTCTGATGCCCACTCTAAGTCAAGCTAAACCTCAAGCAAGGATCCTGTTTGAAATGTGCTTGCCTCCTGGGTCTTAAGTCCTCTTTTTTTTTTTTTCTAGGGAACTTCTCTCTCGTGATGTCATAGATATTAATTCAGGCAACTTAAATTAGTGAGTTGTAGTGAGCAGATGGTGTTTTTATTATGCAAAAACACCATTTTGCATGCAAACCCATTAATCATGTAGTACATTGTCTTCCAGCCCTGGCAGGGCACAATGGAATGAATGTAGCTGTTGAGCAGTGGGAGGTATCTGGCTCAATGGAAGGAGTGCTTTGTTTTCAGGATTAAACCAATGTGATTGGGATGAATTTTATGTGAAGTAAGGCATCTTATGATGTTTAGGTTTGTATAATGGAAAGCGTAACATTTCAAATGTTCTGGAAGGATGAATCCACTGACTAAGAAAATCTGTTTTAGGATGAATTAATAGTAAAAGGCATCTGCTAAGATTAGCTAGAGGGTCATCAGGTTTGGGAGCCTTTGGAGAAGATGAGCTCTTAACAGAAACAAGAAAAGAATGAAAGAGTATAGGAACCTACAGAACTTTTGAGCTTCTACCCCACATCTTCACAGGGAAGAGGTATCAAGGCAATTGACTTGATGTCTGAAGAGGTCCAACTCACTGGTAATGCAGCCCATGACCAGTAGTAGAAGAGTCCAAGGAGGCATCTATCAAAGTTCTAGAACAATGTTTATAGGATATTTTCCATACAAACTAGAACCAGTTATCAGTGGACCAATTGTTAAAGACCAGGCATGTCAGTTGAGGCAAACCTTGCTGACTCCTATTGGGTTGATACAGATGGGATCCTTAATGAGGGAAGACATGAACAAGCTGCAAGCTCTCATGTGCAGGAAACTCCATATAAGGATGCTGAGGCATGGTAAACACAGCAGACAGATGGATGACAGTAATCATACTTGCCCCAGTCACTAAGTCACAGAATAACAAAACTTACAAAAGCCAAACGGCTGTATTTGTATTTATTTAAGTTCAAAAGCAAAAATTCACAAATTGAAATAAATTGAAAAATGAGAAATAACCTTAGAAGCAGTTTGAGTACAAATTAAAAATCAAGTATGTAAAAAGTTTTAAACAGAGAACCAAAGGCTTCTGATCACTGTGAACTGAGAATGTGAAATGACAGTGAGATTACTAACCAAGAATTAACCATGTTACAAGAAAATCCTCAGCCCCCAAAAAATGGTTACAGGGAGAGCCTAGGTAATAGTGTCTGCAGAAAATTTAACTTGATGGAATGAAAAACATGAAAAACTTGAAAATTCTTGGTGAAAAGTTGGGATATAAGAAATGCCCACACCAGTGTTATGGGAGCTAGGTAAGCACTTTCTCAAAAACAACACCGTGGAATTAAATAAAAAATGTACTCTATACAAGCCAGTATTCACAGACTGAAAGAAGGGAACCAAAAATAAAAATGATGAAAAATGAAGGTATAATGGTTGACATCACAGCAAGCATGGTGTTGCCATGCAAGTGTTTACACCATCAAGTTGCACAACAGGATGAAGAGCAACTGAGGCATCATAGGAGGTACTGTACAGTAGCACCACAGCTATTGGACCTTAACTTAGCAGACTTCTGTACTTATCAGCTACTTTATTCTGGTTAGTTTTTGCTATGCTATCCTTTTTTGGATGTGTTGTATTACATTTTTAGATAAAGTGCTTAAAATTGAATGTTAGGTGTAAAGTACAGGTCAGTAACTTTGTGGAATTGCTGATATCTAGAAATTATTGAAGCGCAGGCTATAATTTAGAGACTTCGTTACTTAACACAATTTGTTACTTATCAGAAAGCCAGACCCCTAAAGTATCTGTTAAGTTGAGGTGCTACTTTATAGGCATGTTCATTGGAGGCCCCCCAAAATCTTGAACAAATTGATTTTATTTTTAAAAGATACAGTTTTATGAGATTTCAACAAAGGTCTGCAGTTAATATGACACCAGAGGCTCTGGTAATGCAAAGCATTTGTTTTGCCTCTTTTCATTCCCTCAGTTAATTTAGTCATAGTGGCAAATGTTGCTGAAAAAAAATATATAAAAGAAGTAATATATAGCACAGTGAAATTGTGTGTTAATCACTGTAACAGTTCCTCATCAGGACTAGTGTAACTTTCTACAAAGAATGAAAAATTAGTTACAAAACTAGGGTATAAAGTTGTAGGTAATCTAAACAAAATTGGAAGTTTAAAACTAAAAAAGGTAACGGGGGTAAGCATTGTACTTCATGAAAACATATGAACTGAAATAGGTAAATTATAGATCAATGTATAATTCAAGATCTATGCAGGAAAGAGATGTGCACCTCGGGACCAACTGAAACACTTTACTTAGAAGTTCATGAGCAAAAATAAAAATTGAAATTGGTACAAACTGTAATGTATGTTGTGCTGTAGTACAGAACTTGGACATTTTGTGACAAGTAATGGTAATGACTAAAAATTTTAAGGATAGAATTGTGCAATACATTTTTTGAATAGAATTGTTGCATTGCAGGAGATAGGGTAATACTTTACCAGAGATGAGCCAAAGTGGTGAATTGCTTCCCTGGTGGGGAGTATATCTCATGTGCCAGTGAATTACTCCAGATTACTCAGTAATTTTCATTTCAGTAAATAGCATTTGTTATAGTAATGATTTTTATACATGAAGCATGAAATTTGATTTAAGATTTTTATTTTTAGCTTGCTATGAATTCAGTAATTTGGAAATGTTCCTTTCCAGGTCTGAAGCTAGGAACTGTTATTAAAGGCTGCACTATCTTCTTATGCTACGGGAGAAACCTCAGAAGAATCACGGAGTCAGAACTGTGTAGGCTTAAGGCTACACATAACTGCTCGATTAAAAACACATGTTTTCACATTCAATTTAAACAATCTTCTCAGAGCAAATCCAATAATAAAAAAGGTGCATCCAGCGTTATACTGATTTATGTTTATTTCATCTGTGGTGAGCCTTGTTGTAGAAAATTGAGTAGTCCTTACACTAAAGTCTTTCTGAAGGGCTACTACAAGGAGAATAGGATATGCTGGCCCTTTCTCTCCCGGTTACCCCAATGCATACAGTGCTGCTGCTGATGCCGTGAGTCTTATGGCAGAAGTTAGAAGTCCTCCCTCACAGCAGCTGTTCTCCGGGTAATTACACTGTGCGTGGGGTCAGTGGAAAGGAGCTTGGGTGGTTGTAAGAGACCTGTGATTCGTAGAAAGAACCGTAGATTGATAGTGTAGAAAAAATTTATTCAGTGTTGAATAAGTGAAACCAACGGTATTTTTTAATGAAAGTGACAAATTTACTGTTTTGTTATACTGTAGAAAAGCTTTATGTAAAATGAAAATTACAGTACTGTAATTAAATAGAAAAGAATCAGTTATTGTTGGATACATAATAACAAGCTCATGAAGATGATTACACTGTGTGATCTATTTCTCTCTTGATTGCTGTAATAATTTTTTTCTCATTATCATTATTATCAGGAAGGATGTGCATGTGAATGATTTTATTGAGTGTTTATTGAGATGTTTCTCTTGAAAAAATCTTCCTTCTTGACGATATTTTTTATACAAGTGCTAGTGAATATAATTGGCTGCAACATGACACCTCATGTATAGCAGTTCTTTGTTAGTTGTTTACTTAAAGAATATTTAAATATAGCTCAAAATTGCCTATTATGCCATGTTCAACTGGTAGAATGTGTAGAATTACAACAAAAATCATTGATATCCACTGGAGGGTTACCGCCTTTGAAGTATTGTAGATTAGTGAAAGTATGCCAAACACAGTCCATTTGTTAATCCTAACAACTTAAAAGAATTTTATCTACTGTAATGCAGCATACTTGAAAATTGACTTCCATTTATAACATTTCCTTACAAGTAATATGCCAAATATACATTTATATAAAATATAGATGTGATGTAAAATTACCAGTTCTTATTAGGAATCAAGATTGAAACTAAAACTAACTCCCACTCCTTAAAAGTACTTGTAAATATTATTTCTTATTCAGATTTCAAAAGATTTTTATTTTCTGATACTTATCCATGAATTCATTACCAATTGCCCAAACACATTAGGTAGCATCATGAATCAACATGTTTTGCCAGATGAGAATATCTCCCAATCAGTTGCGTTCCATATCTGGCCCAGTGGTAGTCATGTTTTTATTTTATCAAAGTTAGCGATCATTTGATTAGTGACCTTAATTAGAACTATCAGATTTCTATTACCTCTTGAGTCAGAGTTTCCTTTCTTGCTTTGGTGCTAGAGATCATTGTCATTTTCTAGTGTAATATTTTTCTTTCAATGTATATTATGCCATTCAATACATACACTTTCAGATGTGAATGGCTGGTTTTATAAAATGGTTGATCATTCTTAGCCTTTATGATTAGGAGAAGACAGGAGGCAACAGCAAAAAGCAAGTGTTGTATTGCTTGGGTATACCATTGAAGAGAGAAATTAACTGGGAATTGTCTTTTATTGAGGCACTCAAAGAACTCTATTGCTGCAGTCTTGGACTGTTCCACATGTTACATTCCACTTCATATTTCCGATCAACCCCACTTAGTAGTTTGTTTAAGTAAACTTTCATCTGTCATTTAGTGCAAGTTTCCTACTTGAGAAGCTTGTAACTCTAGTTTGTTCCCAATATCCAAAGGAAATATAAAATAGAGGTAAATAAGAGTTTATTTTTAAAGTTTTGAAAGTAAAACCTATTCCCATTTTTAGATATGTGCCTTTCTTCAGAGACATAAATTCTTACAGGGACTCCAGTAGTAGATATCCATGCCAAATTCTCCTAGTGGATTCCGAAGGGAATGATTTCTGGGTAAGATAGATAGGGATGGGCTCTTGTGGCCGGCCAGTGATTGGGTGTGTGTGTGTGTGTTAGTGTACATGTGAGTGCGCGCAAGTATGTGTGTATCTGTGAGCACTGCCTTTGCCACAGATTTATTGGTGCACCACCACCCTGCTGGCCCCCTCCCCCACCTGAAGTTTTAACTGTAACTGCGAGAGAGAAATGCCAAGAAACCCCTGTTTAGTTTCTGTGGAAGAATGTCGTTGAGTGCCTGTTAAACCATTTTATTTTAATTTAGGAAAGATATGTATGGATAGAGATTTATTTTTATTTTAAGTAGGGAGAAATTAAATATCAAACAGATTAATGTGATATTTATAGAAGAGAATGTAAATAATGTATTGAACTTATCCCATCCAGGGCTTAGGCACAGCAAGAATATGGTTAAAGCGCAGTAAGTTGTTGTATAGTTGATCACATGTTGAGTGATCAATAATGTTATGCATGAGGGTAGCAATAACTTCTTAACACACATACACATATTTTGGTTAAAAGTGAACCAAGTAAAATTTTATCAGTTGTATCAGAAAGGTAGAGCTTATATCCTCCTTCTCTGGAATTGGTAATTCCAAAAAAGTATGTAAAATTTGCCCTGGTAATTTGTATATGATTACAGCTGGCCTTAGATAGTCATCATGTAATGACTAATTATGGTACATAAAAATAAAAGAAACCCGTTATAACCTAAATTCTGAAAATGGAAATAGATTTGATGAATCAATAAAGAATGAACAAACACAAACTTTTGTTTGTTGTGCATAATCAATTGCATTTTTTGCATAATGGCACCTTTATAACTGATCAGTCCTTTTATTAGGCTCCGTATCCTTTGTTTTTAGTTCCCCACACAAAAAATTAATAATGTTAAAAGGAATCAAATGATTCAGCAGACACTACTGCTGTAACCACTCTCATTGTGAAAAATTACCATGTCGCCTGTATTCACCACGTAAAGATAATTAAAGTTGTCTGATAAATGTTTATTTCTTTTATAGGTCCCGTTGAAATAAATATGGAAAACTTGATACAAACAGAAATAAAAACAAGGGTACAAAATTGAAATATACTGATTTGCTGCAAAATGTAGAATGAAATCCATCATGGGAGTGCTATATTTTTATACCAACTTGTGTGTAATATATATATATACATATATATATATATTATATAATATAAATTATATATATATATATATATATATATATATATATATATATATATATATATATATATATATATATATATATATATATATATATATATATATATATATATACATATTTATACACATATATTTATATATATATATATATATTATATATATATATATATATATATATATATATACACAGGCAGTCCTGGTTATTGGCAGGGGTTCCGTTCTGACAGCGTGATGATAAGCAGAAATCGTCGATAACCGAAAATCAGTGATTTTCAGGGCTTATCGGTGCCAATAACCGGGTATCGCCGCCGATGACCAGAAAGCAGCACCTCTGTTAGGTATGCATCGGCATCAATACCCGATTATTGGCACTGATAAATAGAAATTGGTGATTTTTCGGCACTGAAAATTGCCAAAAATTGCCAATTTTCATGGCTAGATAAGCACCGTAAAACCGGATCGCCAATAACCGAGCCCGCCAATAACTGGGAGCTGCCTGTATATATATATATATATATATATATATATATATATATATATATATATATATATATATATATATATATATATATATATATATATGTATATATATATATATACATGCATGTGTGTGTGTATATGTAACATACATGCACACTTGTACATACAACCCAGGTACCATTTCATCCTTCATTAGAACGTGAAGTGTTTGTTATTAGACATGGGTGTTTATTTTTTTTCTTAGAGCATTTACCCTTTCAAATTCCTTTCAAGTATTTCCAGGTACTGTAGAATAAAAGAAAGTCATTAATAGTTATTTTTCTTTAACAAAATCAGTTATTTTTACTGATGAGACAATTCACTGTACATGTAATATACAAATGAACCAAAGAGGAAACCACTTTAATTTTAATTTTGTTTAAGTAAATCGGACATTAAAAACCTTTATGATTGCTAATATATTATTATAGAAAATTGAAGTAGTTATAAACTTTCATGAACCTAATGGATGGATGGATGATTAAGAAATCCTTGTGTATTTGGAGGACGGCTGTGCCAGGCAGCTGGAATGGTGGAGTATCAAGATGTTCCTAATGTTTTGTGCTTACACCGCAGCCATGCTCACAGCAGGCACTGTCAGCGGGGACCAGTTCCCGCCAATCCCTGTGCCTACTGGCGGCTGCTGCTTCATTCACTTTATGGGACATGGCACTGGTGAGAAGCAGGGAAAAGTTGAGTGGAGATGTTACTGGAGGGAAATGAGATAACAACAAAAAATATCTATTCTAATAATGATTAGCGTTTAGTGTAACCAGTTTGATGATGAAGACTTAATAGTGTTAAAAAAGTAATTGGGATGACTGATAGTGTAATGTACAGCTAGATGATGTTATAAATAACCTATTGAGACTGTTGAAAGAATATAGGTTTATTTTGATAACAAGGCTTATTTTAATAAGGACTACATATACCTGACACAACAGTGTGTACATAAACTATGTATCGAAACCATGAACGTTATGATGACTGATATAGATTTTTTCTTTTTTAATGTGTCAACCAGTAATGCTACTAGAAAGGCACAGATGTAAATAATAATTTCTTCCTGTGTGAGTCGAGAAGTCACTGTGCATCAGGAACCAGCATCAGAGAAAAATGTGTGCATGCAACGGCAAGCGAGATACCGGAGACTGGGCCTGGACGCACAGCCCCAAAGAGCCATTCTCCTCCTGTGCACTGGATGGAAGGATGTGGCTTGAGTGGCACTGGCATTGGCAGAATGGATGACGTGGATGCAGTAGCATATTAGCTGTGCTGTGCATTGTCTCGCTTACAGCCAGCCTCTATATCAGTAGAGCTAATATTACTGCCACATGCACCTGAGTCGCAAAATGTGTGTGTGCGAATTGACTCACTTGCTTAGATTAGGTTCTGAAGTTGATGCAGTAGTTACAGTTACGTGACCAGCAAGTTTTGGTAGGCAGAGTTGGTTAAATTCTGTCACTACTTCATCATATTTAGAGTTAAGGCACTTCCAAAGTTAAGAAAATAAAAAAAACATGTGTTATTAAACCTGTGACGTTGTGTTTTGTGAAAGATTCTTTTCCTTTCTGTTCTTTTAGTACACTTTCTTCACTGTGAATTTTGTGCAAACGAATATAGACTTAAGAAACTGTAGGGAAGATAGGATTAAGGAAGTCTTAGATTTAAGTGTAACAATAGACCCATAACTGAGTAGTTTTGTCTATGGATATGTTGCAAGTTGTACTTGGGAATGCCAGCTTCATCCTTTCATATTTTCTGTCCCTTTCTATTATTCCTTTTCCCTTAACTTTTTATCAGCCATAGTTTTATCAAAATCTTATAATAACAATCTGGCAGTATGCCATTGTAGAAATGAAAAGTAGTGGGTATACTTTTTAGGGTAGAGGTTGTGGTGGTGACTAACAGTGAAAATTATAGCATTTAGGGCAATCCCTGCTCTTTGCAGATACATGCAGACTTCCTAGACAAAACTACTTGGTCTCATTTCCTGGGCTGTTGAGTAAGGTTAATCTTAAATAAAAAATAAAAAAAGAATGTGATTTTGGAAATTCTATTAAAAGATAAAAAACAGTTCTAGCAATGAATGTGCCCATTCCAAACGTCTTCCCTGTGCTCCGGAGGGGACAAATTAGGGAGACTGGTAAATGTGCTCGTCTCTCTTTCTCTCTCACTTTGTCTATCATCTATCTATTTCAGTGTACGGAGCAGCTTGGAGTTCCCCTTGCCTCCCTTAATGCCCCCCACGGCTCCCCTCCCACAGCCCCCTGCACCACTCCCACTGCCATGCCACTTCAAACTCCAACATATATATACACAAGTACTTATGTATATATATGATACACAGTATTTGTGATATCCGATGGTCCTTTTCTGAACTATCACACAAATTGATTTGCAGTCAAAAAGCCTCCTTTTCTTTCCGTGGCTCAATCAAGCGACTGATTTAAGTATGTGATATGAATGTTTAGCCAGTTAATAATATTTATCCATCAATCATGATTCAACTCGGACATTGCTAGGTTTAAGTTAATTTCCCTTTCTTTATCTCTAAGGACAACTGTATGCATGCGTATGTTAGTGGCATATGTGTACGTGACTTTAATTGTGCGTCCCGGAGTCAGGTGAGTTTGGGGATTGGGTTTTGTGAGTAAGTAATGACTATTGCCCATTAATCTGACTTAGATGTCTCCAAATACAGCAATGGAATTCTGTATAGCATATGAACTCTTTGGAGCTTGACAGTTACACCATTTGTAATCAGATGATTTTCATTACAAAATTTAGGTCAGCTTAATTGAGGAAAATTGCTTACCAAACAAGCTTCAATGCCCACTGCTTTTCACCACCAAACACAATCAGTACAAATCTGGTAGAAATAAAATGTCATTGTAGCTTTGTTATTATATACCGTACTGTGAAGTAAGAATCCATTATATACGTGATGCAGCGTTTTAAGTTATCGTCCATTAATTGGTAGGTGATTGTGGAGCAGTAGACTAGCTTATGAATGCAATGTCCTCCATTTTTGTATTTTCATTGCAAACAATCATGCATGTGGGAAGAGCACTGCATCTGTTGGTAGGTGGATGGGATGTAAATCATCCTTCAAGAATGGCATTAACAAAATCTTTTAGCTTAAATATCCAAGCATTTACTCTTTTATCAAGTCATTTGTCCCTTTGAGTAGCAAGGACAGTTCGAGTTTATTCAAAAATAAAAGAATACAGATATTTGAGTGCTAGTTTTACTCACTCATATAACGGCTAATGTTGATAAAATCTAAAAAAGATTGGGCTTATTTATAAAGCACAAGCGGACTTATTCACATTACACTAGTTAAAATTCCAAAGTACGTCATCTTCTAATTCAACTTTTTACTTACTTTACTTTTGTTCCCCCAACACCTGCTACTCAGTATTACCCTTTTTTCATAATAAATGTTTGTACATGAAAGCCAGTTAAAGTTCTGTACAGTACGTAAACACAAAAATTTTTGCCGTACTTTAAATGGCATCTCATTTAACTGGTATAACAAATATTTAGTGGTACTGAAACTTGCCTTTTATACATTATATTAACTTATGGGAAATTGATTAGCTAGTATATACTATTCAGCGTGGATGATACTCTTATTGAAAGTTTATTTTTATAACGAGTGAAATACCGGCTGAAAGATGGCCCCTTTTCAGACAGGGAAAGGGAGGGAAGAATGCAGAAGAAAGTGTCCAGGATGTATTATAGTAGTGTGCAAATGATTGGAGTTATACGAGGGGCACATCATTGGGCAAAGCACCATTTGTCTAAGGTGTATTTTATGCTAATTTTGTTATAAAAGATTGATTTGCTAGTGATAGTACCATACTGTAATCTCACTTAGATATCATGAATTTTTTATTTGACATTTGTTTTTAATGTATGGTACGTTTGAACACTAATATCTGATCTTAATTAGCTTTAGCATTTACATCTGTCAAAAATTTACTTTTATTTTCTGCTCAAATCTTATCTAGTTCTCTAGTTTCGGCTGCTGTAACTACTGAATATGATTTTGTAGCACTAATATACAGTACTTAGCTTGGTGTACAGTCTTTGCTGTTCTATTTTCTTCTGCAGAAGGAAACCCTTGAATAGTTTTTCCAGCCAATGTTCCTCATTATGTTGAAATAGATCAAAAGTAGACCATTGATGGAAAATGCTTTGCCTCAGTGGGTGGTGCCTATTTTAAAAGTTACTTTACAAAAGGAGTTTTATCTAATACTTTTGCATCATCACCTAGTCCTTAATTATTTAGTTTTGAGTGATAGATGACATGCATATAGCTTGTACGTAAATGAAATGCATTGCAAAGTTGGGCCAAGGATGGCAAGTGGTGGGCAGGGGGTGATGGCTGGGTGTGTGCGGCGCTACCACTGTTCAGGGCCCTTGTAAATTTGAGATGGGCAGGGAACAAGTTATACGCACGATGCCGTTGCCACATTTCTGAGTGGGACTACTTGAGGCAACCCATGTCTCTTACTGGGACACATGTCATGTCTAACTCAGGTGACTAGTGTAAGAATCTTCGCCTTATGCCCCGGGTGTGTGGTGGCGCCTTACCTGCACCCTGCCCTGCCCTGACTCTCTTTATCTACATTCATTCATTCACTCATTCATTTGAATATTGTTAAACATTTTCTTCTGGTAGAAATGCAGCATTCTTATCAGAATACACAACTTTTTTTCATTTTATTTTTTCTTATACTGTGTGTAACCTATGCTTAATGCTGCATGCTCCTCACATTTGACAAGAACTATGCTTATATTGCCCATTACTTACTTGATATCCATTTTCTCAGTTAACCATCTGGATTGGTATCCTTACCATGCAGTAAAACATGCATGTCAGTGACATTAATAACAGTACTTTTGTACAGTATAAAGCAGTTTTAAACTTATTTTTCTAAATATTTCAACCACTACAACTTTTTCAGATGCAGCTGTGAAGTTTTATGGAAAAAGTTGAAAATTTCTGGTCATCCAAAACTCAAGATCTTTTCCTTTCATTATATTCATTGCCATTTGATTTCCGATCTTGAAACTGTTAACAGTCTAATTCTTTCACCTAAATCAAAGATTGACATTCAGTTCATGTATTCTGTTGTCTTTATAATAAAGATCATGTCAGCTGATTGTTAATCTCAGATTTAGGGTTGATGCTCCTATCCTATAACCCCCCACCCCCAACCTCTGACCTGCCGCCCAGTTATTAGCCTACCTTGGGTACCTGTATGCTAGGCCGCCCCACCAGCCCAGCAACAAGTGAATAGATGTCACTTTTGCTCGTAGCTGATAGGGGCTCACAATTCCGGAACTTTAATTGACTTTAGGAAATTACTCAAAAGTAAATGACCTCTTTAATTTTATTGTGTTAAGCAATTTAATATTAGGGAATGTGTATCATAAACGATGAAAGGTGAATCATGAGTGATGTGATCTTACAGTAATTACTGTAAATGGAAACCAATTGTAGAAGTTGCTACATTTTCTGATACTGTAGTTGGTTTTATCTGATGCTAGAGGTAGTTTACAGTGAACATTCGTGAATATTGTTGAAAATAATCTCAGGTGTACTTTCACTTCTTAAGAAAAGTAGGACAGTATTGTATTAGCATGGTTTTCATTTACAGGTTTTGTTGTAGAGGTATGATAGCTAAGTAAGGCCAAGAGGCACCTGGTGCCCCAAAGCTTTAAGCAGGCTTGCACTTTTTAACATGCCCTCAAGTCGGAGCCAGTTTACATTAAATTATTGCTGGTGTGTACTTGATGGACATGTCTAACAACATTAGATTCTTAAAAGGATATTTTTTGAAAATTCTTTTATGTGACAATACTCTGATGGATGTTTTGTATCCTTTTTAATGGAAATCATTTTATTTCTATAAAAATTGTCATGATAATTTGAAGTATATAGCAAAAAAAAATACTACCATTGATTTTGTATTCTGTATGGACACAGCCTGTCGTGCATTGTTTCATCTGTTCACTTGTTTTGCGCAACACCAAAGCCTCACCCGAATAGAACTTTATTTATCCTTGCTGACCCTGTATATAGGATTGTCGTGAACTTTTTTATTTTCTTTTCTTAATTTATATGAAATATTTTCTTGACTTACGAATGACTGGAGTAGTCATTAAGGGGCGAAGTTTGTGAATGGTTAACGAGGTTGTCGGTCACTTATGCAAGAACATGTGAAACTGGAACCCTTCTTTATATTCTGTCATGGATGTGAGGAATGGCATGGAATATTATGTATAGTGATTCAAAGTTCTTTATGTGAAGTTATTGTTGACAGATTGAAAGGAATAAATAAAGATTTTATGTTTGAAGGTGGTTTACATAACCCCTTTGTTATTGTTTATTTTAATGTTGGTGGATGGTGTACAAAATTCACTTTGTCACTAATATACTACTGTAGACATTTGTTAATGTAACTTGAATTTTCACTGAAGACTGTAAAGGACAGGTGAAATGTTAAAATGAGGTATTGAACTTTTACAGTGAATAGTAATGCACTGTAGTGTTTACACAGGTATGGTTGAGACACATTCAGCAGACCTATGAATCATGATGAATCCAAACTTTGCCTAGTGGTTAATAGACTTCTGTTAATTTATGGACGGCCCGAATCTCGTTGACAGTTGATACTTGTACTTGTGTTTATTAAAACCAAGACTGGCCATTACATGACAAACATACTGATCACTAGGTCGTCTTGAAGAATTACGGTATGAAGAAGTAAGTTTTTTAGTGTTCTTTTAGGGAATCAGACTTCACAACCCAATTTTAAGAATACAGTATTTTGAATCATCATCATCGTCAGAATTCTATGTCTCTTATGACATTGGTGATCATGAACTTCCACTTGATTCCCTTTCTTGCCTACTAAATCAGTTTTGTGATAGTTTGTTTTCTCTGTCACTCTTGGTACACCTCTATATTATCCTTTGTCTCATCTTACCCTTTCCCCTTGATTTCTCCTACCAAATGTAATGTATCCAATATTTCTCTTGTATATTTTGATTAGTATTTACTGAAAAAATGCTAACTAGACCACTAAATTTAAATTCTTGATTCTTGCATGGCTGGCTCAGAATTTGTTCAAGGTAAAATGCCTGAGTAATATCATGTCTGATAAAGGTACTGTGTTCAATTTTTATAACTGGTTAAACTGATGATTCTGGCCAAATTTGAATTTATTTTGAAAATTTGGGCTCGAAATTAAAAGAACACTACAAAAGGAGGCCCTCTCTTTGATGTTGATTGAAACTGATCATACACACAGAAGTTTTGTATTTACCTCTACAGAGTGTAACTGAATCATTGGACCATTCATGTCTTACTGTATTTTCCACATGGAGGGACTAATTATAGGTCATTGAGAGTGGCTATAAAGTAGCAGTTAATAGGTTTAAGAGTATTTTTCCATGTTTCTTTTTGTTCTGATGGATGCCATAACCCCTTTCTGGGTTTAATTGCCTTTAATTTCTGATAATCAGTTTATTTTATTAAGCCTGCCGTTCATTTGTTACAGTATAATGGAATTTAGTGATGCTATATAATTTTTAATAGGAACTTTAATCTGGTAATTAGGGCTGCATACATTTTCACTTTCTTTAATGCCTATAGAACAGGTATTTGATACACTAGATGAAATTTATAGGACCAAAATTTTTTAGTGCCTCTGTGGCACATCAAAGATCATTATTAATGACAAACATTTATTGGGGTGGATTTTTTACGATATTAAGAGCATATCAAATGACGTACTATTCTTGCTCTGAAACGGAGACACTGTTAAGTAATGGAAATTGTTTTCCTGTCTTGAGGTATTGCTGGACCTCCAACACCACATGAGAGATTTGGAACCCCCATAATAAATTGCATAGTGTGGATCTCGTTGGTGTGTTTTACCGTATGATGCTTACGATGCTGTGAGGTGTAATGCATATTTTTAAGGAGTAAAAATGCACTACGTACATAGTATAATTTAGTGGTACAGTTTTATTATTCATCAGTAAAAAATCAATCAATTCCATCACCAACGCTGATTTTAGAACAGAATTTACTAGTTTTGTCGTTAGTTCATGTTTCTTCTCAGATCTTACTTGTTGCTAGGACTTTGTATGGGTTAAGATCAATTTTAATTAATGAGCTCGGATTTGGCTGTAGGAATTTTCTAGAATTAGGTTTTTTATGATTTTTTTTATAATATAGTTTATCTTTTAGTTTTTCAGGTTTATTGAAGATGCAAATAGATTCTGTAACATACATAGGGAACTTAAAGATCTGGAAATGTTCCACAAGAAAGCGTTATATTGAGAAGGACATAATTCCCATTAGCAATCAAATACATTATGAATCAAATCAATTACCTAGTGTTTTAAAGATAATGTATGCAGAAAATAGATGACTGTGACATATTTTGCACTGCCAAAAGCCTTCAACACATCCAGTGTATTCTTAGCACTGCTACGATAAAAGATAACAGTGCCTCTTCAGAAGGCTTCTAATTTTCTGTATTGTATATTAAAGAGAAGTGGGCATATTTCATGCAATTACAAGATTGAAAGACTTACGATCTTGAACTGAAAGTGAGAAACATTTAGCTAGCTGTGTAAAAACACTTAGGCCAGAAAGCACGCAGAGCATACCTAAAAGCAAAAAAGAAAACATTGTTAAATATGACAAAAAGACTATCTTATATAATTTAAGGAGCTGGAAAATAAGCCCTTGATTTTATTTTAGAAAGCAGATGTTCTTTCAGTTTTAGTTTGTGGAATCCTTAGGCTCAACTTCAAAGACCATTAAAAAGCTTTAATCTAATTCACAGCAAAAGTGTAGAATATGAAACTGTGCACACTTGTACTATTTTTCAAATAGTTTACACCAGTTAATTTTGTATAGATTGTTCCAAATCTCTGTTGGGTGTAGGATTTTGTACCATATCTTTCTTAACTAATCATACTTTTGTTTTCAAAGAAAAACTGTCTGCTAGATGGTCAAGCATACTATTACAAAAGTGTGTAATTTTGAGTAACTCAAAAAGTATGTTAGAAGCCCTTTAAAACTACAGAATTGTCCTGAAAACTCTTTTGTTCAACAGATAAAGATTTATTCCACAAATTATATTAAGTCAACATATATGCTGGAGTATGTTGAACATGTGCTCACATAGGCATTAAGAGAAATGAAGATGCTGATAAAGCAGCCAGTGCTGTATTTAGATCAAATATTGCTATATTTGTCAGTGAGTCAGTGAATTGTCTCTACTGTAAATCTCATAATCCTTAATGAATAACAAGCCTCAGAGAATGATTTTTTAATAAATCAAACTTAAACCCATTTTTAGAATGTGGCATTCATTCATTTGGATGAGAACTCCACATTGTATTAATGTTATCATGTCCTCAAGCTTCTCATTGGGCCTATGGGTATTTTATGAATAAACCACATGACCCTCTCCCAGAATGTAGATAAACCATAACAGTTAAACTTGTGTTCTGTGACTGGCCAATTTTCAGTCAAAGATTATCAATTCTGGAAAGGAGTCCCTTAACCAGACTTGTCTGTAGCTTTAACGTTTTTAGTTTATTCAGGTATTAATTTTTGAAGGGTTGCAATTAAAGTTATACAGGTAATATATTAATAACAAAACCTTGGTTGCTACTCTGTAGGAGCTAAAAATAAGAATGATCTGGTTAACAATGATAATAATATTTACGGTAGGTTCTTTAAACATTTCTCCCAAAGATGGATATCTAAACCCACTTGCTTTTAGTTTCAGTTTAACTCCTGTACCTGCTATTTGAATTCTACTTATACAGTATGTGATTTTGGTTAATTGTTTTAAATGAGGAATAGCCACTTGTCAAGGTGTGATGCTATACTGTATACAGTTGATGCAATTAGTATTTGAGTGTTAATGGACATTATTCACACTCAGCATCCTTGGGTTATTATCATGGGAAATGACTTCAAAAGGGATATCATTAGACTTAACAGTTTATGGTGGAAATAGTAGAAGGTTAGGGACCTCCAGCAGGGTGGAAGGTTGGTTGATGAAAGCTTTCTTCAAAAACTGAGTACTGTACTGTGATTAATAGCTAGTGTTATAACTTTTATTTCTTGGTGCACCCTTTTTGTTATTTTCAGGGCTACTATTACAGTTGAGTTGGCATTACAGTCGACCTCTGGTATTCGCGGGGGATGCATACCACTATCGCCCACAAGTAGCTCAAATCCGCGAATACTTAAAACCCCCTCTCAAAACGCTTATAACGGCCTGTTTTGATAGTTCAAAATAATTTAAAAATGCATATACCTGAATATTTTAATAGTTTTATCACAAAAAGTGCATTTAGTTACGAAAATATGAAAATACAGTAATTGGTGAATATTTCTCTATGAAAAATACTGCGAATAGGCGAATTTTCCATGAATACAGTAATGTGTATATATGTTCCACAGAGAAATCCGCAAATAGGTGAAGCCGCAAATCTAGACCCATGAATAGGCAGGTATCCACTGTATAGTACATTTATGAGAGATATTTGGCAGCCACTCTTGTCTTCTTAATTTGCCCAGTATGGATGACTTCTCAAAGGGTTTAAAGAAAACAGTTCTTCATTCATTAATACTTCCACAGTGTTCTGTAATCAAGCAGCCTAGTGGAAGAGACTGTAGAGTAACATTAACAGTTAAAAGTTTTTGTGTCTGAATCTAAATGTCCTTAATATAAATGAAAATGAATGTCATGATTTAAAAAACAAATCAGTGCAAGGAATTTTGTCAGATTCTCCATCATTTTCGAGCGACCCTATTAAAAAATTTATAGGGAGCTGTAATTTAATAAATAAAATCTAAACTTCTTCATTAATAAATTTAAACCCCCTGGGCCAGCCCTTTCAGAGCTACATAAGTTGTTTCAGTGGTCTAGTTAAACTACTTAATAGCAGTTCATTGTAACTCCATTAATCATAAGTATACCTGAATCACTCAGTTATGTTGTGATGAAGAGATGCTGAATGACCCAAGTCTCTGGTAGCTCAAAGGTTTGCACATATTAAGGTCAAAACCCATCATATATAAGATTAAGGAGCTTGTACCAGGTCCTAAGTCTAAGATTAGGAAAGGAAGTACATTCCCCATCAAAATGAGATGTAGCAACCCCAGTTGTCTGTCTGATAACAGTGCCATGAATTATGGCCACCTGTGACTGCCAGTCCCAGGGAATACACATCCATACATTTATGAGAAATGCCTCTTAAATAGATGGTAGTAAAAGTAGACTGGCATTGCCAGGTACCTGTATGGAATATAGAAGACAATTCCAAATTATATATAAAGATAACAAGATGTAGAGAGTGATTTGACTTTGCAATAATTCGCCTATACGTTTTCTAGATTCTAATTTGTAAATGGGGAATTTCTTTTAAATGGTTTTTTCAATCAAAGGAATAAAATATTCCCTGTGATTTTCTTGAATTTGGTACTTTTCCAGTAGTGCTTTTGCTGAACTGAATTTTCTTCCATGGTTTTCATTGCAAGATGATCCTTTGTTTCTTTGTATAGTTATGGGTATTAAGGAAGCTTTCATTTTTGAGGGAGAAATCTTAATTCATTTGTCACTCTTGGTGTCTTTACTTCAATAACCTACTGTCATGTACAGTATTTGTAAAGGTTTCAAATTGTTGTTACAAAAGTTGCAGTTTGCCTGCAAAATCCTTGTGGGTAGAAAAATCATAGGGCGCTAGGACAATTTGTTACTGGACAATTTGGTATTAGGACAGTTTGGTACCAGACAATTTGGTACCGGACAGTTTGGTAATAGGACAGTTTGGACCTAGACAATTCGGTACCGGACAATTCGTTACCACCAATATTTCCTACTAAAAAGATAAACACAAAACCACAATGTATACATATTGTTTAATTATCAGTGATAAAAAAAGACGACAATTTATAATGCTTAGAAAATTTAAACTGCTATTAAAATCTATGTTTAATAAAATAAATAAATTGACAAAATGAATTTTTCCATTTATTATTCAACACAATACTAAAAAAAAAAAAGATCTTAAAGCTAGCAGTACAGTATTTCAAAATGTTCATCTGTATAAGCGATTTTCACAACACCAATATATTTTTGAACCACCAGCATTTTCTTTATGTTTATGGTAAATAGTTTTCGTTATCAACCGATTTCCTCACTTTTCCAAATTTACAAACTTGCAAGTGGCCATTCCATACCTCATGGGCTCATAACTGATACTAAAATTCAGTTAAAAAAAATAATTGACCACAGTAACAATGCAGCCTTGCAGCCTCTCTTTTTTCTTTTACTGTACCTCCGTTTATATCCTTTTTATTCCATCTGACTTTCCAACCTCTATTAAATTGTTTTCTAGTGCAACTGCAAGGTTTCCCACCTGTTACACATTTAAAACCTTCTTACTGTCAATTTCCCTTTCAGCGATGAACGACACGACAGGTCCCAGCGCGTGGCCTTTGGCCTAAATTCTATATTCTCTATTCAAATGAGTAGTTTAGTTAAAAGCCTTCCGTTACTGAATTGTCTAGTACCAAATTGTGTACCGGACTGTCTGGTACCGAGTCATCCAGTACCGAATTTTCCGGACGTCAGATCATAGAATTAGTGGGGTTCATTTTCACTCTGAAAGTTCTTTCTTCGTTCTATAGATAGATGTTTGATTATACACCTGCCCTTATCAGATCCGTGTCGCAATAACTAAGTCATGTGATCGAAGTTCATTTAACTGTGGACCTCTGAGGCATATTGATTGGTTGTCAGTAACCTCTACATTTTACAGCTTAATTATGAAAATAAATTAAGAACTTTCTCCTCCGTGGTGGGATCAAACACCCGAATGCTAGTTAGAGTGAGGTTGCCCTAACTTGTTAACCTCACTTTGAACTAGTGTGTGTGTGTGTGTAGTTTTGGATCTCACCACAGAACAGATATCTCAATTGCTGGGTAGCCATGTCCAATGGGAGCTTTTTCCTCTCATAAGGGAGGACAAGTTTTGCCCATTACTTGGTAACACTATCAGATACTGGGATGGTGGAGACAAATGGCTTTATATCTGCCATGAACTCTCTCATTTCCCAGTCACTACAAAATTCTGAAATTCCGTCTTCACATGGTTGATTGTTTCAAAAGTGAATAGACAGAAGGCTGATGCCTCCCAGACAGGTCATTGGTTCTGTAAAATTGTTTTTGCACTAAAAATTCCATTAAACTGGAGAAAGGTTGCTTCTATGGTTTTCAATGATATGATTGCTTCTATGAATTTCCTTGCTATATTAATAGGCAGGATAACTGTCTCCTTCGATGGTTTCTGAATTCCTGTTGATGGAGGGACCAAGTGCCATTCAGTATTGGGAAAAGCTGCTCTGTCCCAAAATTCTACACCAACCTCAATCAGTTTTCCTTTCATTAATGAGGTATTTTCCATCGGTGAAAGGATGCACATTGAGGTGTCTTGCCAAGGGTTATCGGTATCATTCTTGGGCAGATATTGGTGCCCATACTACATTCTGATTTGAGGTTTTATTGTCTGATCTGGTCTTATCATTGTTACCAGTCAGAGCTCTGGAATTGGATAGGCTGTCTCTTATTACCAATTCTGATTTCAATAATGATCTAGACAACTGATTCAGCCTCTTTTTGGACTTGGGTTTTTATTAAATTGTTCCCATGACCTAAGTTTTTTGGTGAGGAAACCAATCTCTGCCTGGGCAGAGATTGTGCAGCCTCTCTATGAAGATGAACAGCGGCTCCCAAAAATAGGTTTTTCCTATATTAAAAGCTGTTATTTATTGCCCATTCAGATTCAGCATTTGTATTGTGGTGATGATCATAATAAAAAAGTAGGGAAATTGAGAGGTGAAGGGACATTTGTAGTGATAATCATACCCAAAAAGTGTGAGAAAATGTAGACATGAATTGTTGCATTGATAGGCTAACCAAAAATTATGAGGAAATCAAGAAGTTAAAGATCACAGGGGCTACTAAAAATACATGCATGTCCAGTGAAAGTGACTAGCAGCTTCTGTATCCTAAAAGTGATAGCTTGGCACGTAGGACCATATTAAAACTGTTTTTGAAATTTTTTTAGCTTAAGATTCTCTAAATGTGTACTTTAAGAGTCCAACCTGCTACTGGTAATTTGCTTTTGAATTTGTCAACTTTTTCCACCCAAAAGATGCCATGCCCTTCATTATTCATCCTGAAGGAGAAGATATGTTTTCATTGTAACTTATCACTCTGTGAAGAGCAAGTCTCTTTAGAGGGAGGAGGGAGCAGCAAAGATTAGTTAAGCATCACAGGTGGTATTAAGTGTCCTCCTCACTCTGGCCTTGTAATTCAGAATTCTACCATATTTACTTCAGAATTAATCAAAGCACTTTCCAAATTTTTGCATCAAAAAACTCCCTTAAAAGTCAATGGGAAGAAATGAAACAAGAAAGATTACAACAACCCTTTATTAAGTAGTCTGTCACTTTTACAACCAGTGACAAAAATGGGAAAGACTTATTCGTCGCCATCATCATCATCATCATCCTCATCGTTGTTGATATGGAAGTAACGAATTTCGTAGGTGTCCTTCACGTTAGGCGGTGCAACCACTCTCAACCAGTCACGGAGATTGTTCTTCTTGAGGTACTTCTTTGTTAGATACTTGAGATATCTAGAAAAAAATATAACAAATTCACTAACGCAATCAACATTTGTTGGTAATTTTCCTCAGTAGTCATTGTCTTCTCATCATTAGAAAGGTGAGTAATGAGGTGTAGAAAAAACCATACCAAAGTAAGTGTATTCATTATGGAACCTTTCTCCAATCACCTGCTTGAATGCTACCAGTTTCTTTAAACAGGCCTCAACCTTATGGAATCGTTTGCATGAAGGTCAAGCATATCAGGTAAAACTCCAATTGATGCCGTCTCTTGCAGTAAAAATATGTAAAAAATACTCTGTGTAAATGAATCATGAGCACTTACCGTTAAACAAAACACATAGCAGTTACTGTATAACATACTTAAAGGAAGTTTACTAACCTTTTTGAAAACTGGACTTCGGCATGAATGATGATCTTATCTTTACTTCGTTCAAGTCTTAGTTTATTCGATAAATTGTTTTTCTTGCCATTAATCTTGATGTGGCCAAGCAGGTAGGTTTCCTGTGAAGGTAATGGAAACACGTAAGATAAATTGCAGATCATCCAATAGATACAGTTAGGGTAGTCAAGGGTAGTCAACTATAATATGTGACTTAGCAGATTCCTCCCAGTTCAGTATTAATAAAAAAAAAAATCCCTGACTTATTTGCCAAGTGAAATCATTGTTTTTCCTTAGGAAAGACGACCCTGACAATTAGCAGATTTCTCCAAATCCACGATGGTCTTGGAAACGAGCATTTGGCGACGAAAGGTAACTAATTCATAACTGAAATCTGATGGAAATTAAACACAAAATAATGGAGAGTGATGCGTGTCCAAAATATACTTGACATGGAATACTAATGTACGTACTTGACTGTATCTCTAGCTATCTGTTCGTCTTATACATGACTTTCTTTACCTAGTCTCAGTAATCTTGTACTTAATGTGTTCTTAATTAAGAGCTAAATTAAGAATATGCAATGATGAACCATGTACTTACAAAATCTGCAGCATTCATAATTCCGTCCTCCACAGGTTGTCTGCAGTCAATGTAGAATTTAAAAGAAGCCTTCTTGCGTTTAGTTACTCTACCGGTCTTGCCCTGAACACCCTTTAGAACTTGCCCCTTCTGGTTCTTGGCACTTGTAGCTGCCTTGCTGACTTTTGTGGCTGTCTCCTTTTTGGAAGTATCTTTACCCTTAGCCCCTTTACTCTTTCCTGCAGTGGTACCCTTTGATTTTGGGTCCTTAGCAGGTTTTTCGCCTTTGTCGGCTTTCTCTGAGGTTGCGTGTTTCGCTCTTTTCTCCGACTCCGTTGCCTTGTCAGCCGCAGGACGTTTCGCTGCCTTCTTCGCCTCTGGTTGTTGGAGGGTCTTCTCTGCAGCTGGAGTCTTTTTGGCCATTTCTGAGCCCTTCTTTCCAGACGAAGGAACGTTTGTTCCCTTAGCCTTATCACTAGCGGCGGGGGCTTTCGTCTTATCACTAGAACTGCCTTTACTCTCCTTGGCAGTTCCCGCACTTTTTGTTGGCTTCGGAGAGGCTGATGCTTTCTTGTCGCCATCAGCGCCGGATTTCGCTGCCTTTTTCTGTGATTTACTCTGGAAAAGTACAAAATGAAATTACTGTAAACGACTGTGAAGGTGATGTTACTCAACAACTTACACGTGGATGATGAACTGGAAAGTATAATTACCATGAGGTCCTTAACTGCAAAGAGATTGAATAAAATTACAGACACATTTTTTGTATTTTCTAGTTTCCACAGTCGGTATTAGCCTGAAAAGCATCAACATGTCATAAGAACAAATAAAAGCATCAACATGTCATAAGGATAAATAAATTTATGTAAAAAGATTTAACAAAATTATTTAAAAGATTGGTTTATCCTTCGAAGGGACATCTTAAAAGTAATCCCCCTCCGCACTCCCCTCTTTTCAGAAGGAAAGGAAATTACCCACGCGGAAGCTCTGTAAATACTGTTAACGATTTTGTGGGTCTTTTCATCTATACCCCTTAGACACTCGAAATAGGTTTTTGGCTGTTTTATTTAGCAATATATTACTTCTTTCACTGAGGGAGTTCGGCAAATTTAGTAATGATATAGAAGACAGTGTTAAATTCAAGATTTATCTTAGCCGAGTCCATACAGAAATCAATCACCAGAACTCAAAACCCAGTTGGACTGTTTGGTGATCGATCACCATTTTGGCAGGAAGGGAAGAATTACATTCACTCAGGTTATTCAGTAGTACGGTCTTTGTGGTGGAGTTTTATGGTTGTCAGTGAAGTCTCCTTTACTGAGTGGCCTGGAAGATGGTTAGTCTTGACGGATATACTGGTAAGTGAAAGAGTGGACCACAAAGATGGATTCCTTAGAAGCAAATCGTCTGTCCGATTCTCTCTTAATTATGAATCAGTTGGAAGGACTGCGTGAACGTTCACGGTACTTAATGGATATAGAACCTCATATTGACGAATGTAAAATATAAACGGATAAAAAAAGAGACTCGAAAAAGTCTGATCAGTGACAAGAGAGGAAAGTTCAAGTAACCTCTTTCAACAGGTGATGCTGAGGAAGAAACTTCAAGAGGAATATTTCTCAGCAAATCTTTCATTCAACAGATGAAGGTGGTATAAGAAAAGTCAGAACGATGCCTAAATCATCAGTGGTTAACAGCATTTTGATTGTAGTACAGCGAGAAGTAATGGTTGAGGGGGAACTTTCATCAAAGCAATTGGTAGTGACTTGTTTCCCAAAAGATGGCAATAATATACTAATGAAAAAAATACTGAACCATCTGCAGTTTTCAAGTTCTTTGGCTATATTTATTCACAACTTAGTTGCTGCGCTTTTAAACAGTGTAAAAATCTTTCGCACACAAAGAGTACATTGCCATCCTGCATTCAATGTTCCAGCGCTTATCAAAGTGCCAAAAAATAATTGTAATCATGTTTTGGTTTTGCAGGTATTGATTCTTATGAATAGATAGAGAAGCTGATATGTTAGAGCACTGTGCATTATATTATGCTTTAAAGTTCACCCCCGCCCCCACAAAAACAAAAGAAAAGATAAGAGATTTGTGATGAATGATGTAAAATTAATATGACCAAGAAAAAATCTGCTCAATGAGGCCTTTACTCAAAGGCTTTTAAAGAACAGAACAGTGACTGAAAAATAATGAAAATGTTTCTCAATATAACCATGCACAGACAATATAAATTATATAGAGATATATGGTGACGGATTCCATTGGCATGGAAATGAAATAACTGTAATAATCATAATCATAAGCAGTCATGGGTAGCTATATATATGTCTATTGAAAACAAAGGACAATTTTATACCAAAGCAATATAGACAAAACGAGAGTGAAAGTAGAAAAATTATAGTGAAAATGGAGATCTCTCTATTATATTTTAGACCACTAAGCATCAGCAGAGCGTGAGAAATCTCAGAGTTTAAAAGTTATTCAGAGGACACTAAACCGACAAAACAGCTGAATCTCGCGTTCACAGTCTCCGATCGGCATCTGCCAGGAAGAATGTACTACACTGATTGAGAGGTAAGGCGAGCAAGTCTATCTCTTCACATTACGCCTGGTTTCCTAACTTACGTTACTGTCACGCTTACACACTACCTACACACACACACAACAATATCACTCTACCTAATATATTTTCTATCACGCCAACCAGTCGGCCGACTGGTTGGCGTGTCACTGTGTCCTAATTCTCCCGTCCGTCGCTGGTTCGATCCCACGGGACGGTGGACTTATATATAAAATATATATATATATTATATATATATATATATATATAATATATGTGATAAATAGTATATATATATATATATATATACATATATATATATATATACATCATGGATGTAACGAGTTATGAAAAAAGTGCAAAAGAGAATGTTTGGTTTCAGCAACTGATGCATACTCATCTTAAAGAGATTACATAATACGCTGAGAGAGAGAGAGAGAGAGAGAGAGAGAGAGAGAGAGAGAGAGAGAGAGAGAGAGAGAGAGAGAGAGAGAGAAACAAATTACATAATGATCCACATGTGAAAGAATAAATTACTTATATAATATATATATAGTATATATATATATGTATATACATATATATATATATATATATATATATATGTATATATATATATATATACATACATATACATACAAACATACATATATGTGTGTATATATATGTATATACTATATACATATATATATACAGACATAATTAAACATAATTAAATGTATTGTATTGTTTGCTCACTATATATAAACTGTGAGTCTAAATGTGTGTATGTGCATGTGTATGTACGTGTGTAGGCCTATATGCAAGCATGGCTTCAGTATACGACAGACCACTTCCTCATAACCAAACTCTTGGGCGTGCAGGAGTAAATTTTAAAGGCGGGCATGGAGGGGCGAAGAAATTCGAAGGAAGTCCGTAAACTGGTTATTGATCCTTCCTCCTCGCCAAAGACTATACGACGCCTTCCTCCAATCATGGGCCCAAAGCAACTTCTCACTCACTTGCCCGAATCGCTCCGATGCTCGCGAGAAATGTGGGCTTTGTTTTGTTCGTAAATTAACTGTATTGGTTAACAAGGTGGTGGTGGTGGTTTTGGGGGGGTGGGTCTCTTGGTGTTCCTAGAACCAGCCCCCTCCTCTCTCTCTCTCTCACACTTGGTACATTTAAGTCATTTATTCTTTCACACGCGGAGCATTATGTAATTTACCCCCTCTCTCTCTCTCTCTCTCTCTCTCTCTCTCTCTCTCTCTCTCTCTCTCTCAGAGTATTGGGTACATCTCTTTAAAATGAGTATTTATTAATTGCTCAAATGAAACATTCTCTTTCGCACATTTTGTTAACTCGTTACACCCCGCCATGTATATATATATATATATATATATATATATATATATATATATATATATATATATATATATATATATATATATATATATATATATATATATATACACACATCCGCACATAAGGATTTTTTGGAACTATGGTCTAGGAAACAAGCCTTTGCGAATGTACTCCCTCAACTGTGAAATTGTGTCGTCACAGTCTCCACCAAAAATTATTAAAACCTGAAGAAAATTGTATGTCTCCTTTCGTGAAGAAAGGGGAATACTTAACCCTTCCTTCCCAATAATAATAATAATAATAATAATAATAATAATAATAATAATAATAATAGGAAATAAAGCTTACAAACGGGACTGCTTAACGGACAGGTTTATGATCCTTCAAACGAACTAATCACCTAAGATAAGGCAGGTCTTATCTGATACAGACATCATGAAAATCTCGTTTGGTCAGCAAGCGATAAGGAAGGCTCTCTAAAGTAACCCGCATACTAGACTCAAGCCCAGATTAAAGGAGATAAAACGATCATGATTTGTAAAATAAGAAAATAAGTAGTTGATTTAAACTTGAAGGAGATCGTAGCCATACGTTACAAATGACAGTAAGTCCCAATTAGACTAGCAAGATATACGGGCTGCTAAAGATCAAGAGCCCGTGCTGGCCGAGCCAGCTGAAACTAAAAGAAGAAGACCAGAAAAGCCTACATCGTGAGGTTACGAAAATCTCATATTTATGCCAAGCAGGATAATATATACAAGCTCCCGTTGACTAGGCGAATGTCATAACATTCGACGATAAGATTTCTAGACAGTTCTCATAATTATTGACCGCTATATTGCGTGAAATTTGTCCCCGGTTTGGTCCCTGGCGTCATCGTGACCTTGAGAACGTTCCGCTGACACGAGACTGGAGTCTCTGAATATGTTTACCAACGTCGATCGGGTTCGAATCGCTTAAAAAAAAAAGGTCAGCATTGTGCAAATCTTGAAGATGGGAAAGGGAAACGTGATACAGAGACGACCGCACGCCCACGAAAGATAGGAGCGTGTGTGGGTGGACTAGCAATCCAACGGCGGTATTTGCAGCTGCATCCACTGCATTGTTGTCGAATTATGACGTCGAACTCATTAGTACCGTTTCGTATGTGTG
Source organism: Macrobrachium rosenbergii (assembly GCF_040412425.1). Taxonomy (NCBI): domain Eukaryota; kingdom Metazoa; phylum Arthropoda; class Malacostraca; order Decapoda; family Palaemonidae; genus Macrobrachium; species Macrobrachium rosenbergii. The sequence continues at coordinate 40,273,015 of NC_089782.1, forward strand.
ACACTAGGTGACGGGCCTAAACCCTCATGAACTGAAAGGCCAAGAAGAAGCAAATATAATATCCGATGAAATTTTTATCAATATTATTATAACCGAACGGGACGCGTCTCTGTAGAACCAAATTGAGCGTATATCTACCTTTTTGTCATCATCTCATTATCATTATGGAATAAGCCAAAATGGCATTAACTTAACAAGGAACGTACGAAAACAATAAAGCAAGAGCCATTTTACGTGGTATGAGAAAATCCGATAGACAAGTTCACTACAGTTTGATGATGGAGAGAGAGAGAGAGAGAGAGAGAGAGAGAGAGAGAGAGAGAGAGAGAGAGAGAGAGAGAGAGAGAGAGAGAGAATGTATTTGCTTTGGCATAACCATCTAAGCTTTTTTATGTGAAGAAGCAAAATACGTCAAACACACGTTATGTTTTCTCTATCATGGTCGGCGAATGTTTCCATGCCATGAATTTAGATTAAAATCATAATATACGCACGCAATGAATATAATGGGAAAAGTAAGATTTGATGGAGGTAATGTGCAAATTTATTTAGGAAGAACAGATGGAATTGGTGCAGGAGGAGGAGGCATGACCTTAACACCGAATACAGACAAGACAAGGCATCAAGGCACCAAATGGCTGGAGAGCATTGGGGATATAGACTAACTGCAGGATGGCCTGTGAGCTACTCCACCGAAATTATGGTGCATTTTACTAATTTATGCGCTACAAATAATTCGGTAATTGGAAGTTTTCTTCGCCCCCAAAAAAAAAAAAAAAAACCCTACAGCCATAAATATACTTGGACTTATCTAGAAGGCAGTCACCGAAACCAGTCGCGAGAGGAAAACGAACAGTGATTGATCTTAGAAGCTACGAAGGGGCAGATGTCATCAGTGATCATCGCCACACCAAAGCTGAATTTAAAACGCGCCCCGCACATTCTTGACAGTATCTAGGCCTAATACAATAAAATATCTTGAAGATGAACATCAAGAAGCTTTTGCACGAGAATGTCGAAATCGATTTATAGTTCTAGAAACCACATCTGAAGAGGAGCAGACAATCAATGAGGACTGGTTTAACATCAACAGAGTATATCAATCGCTGGAAAAGAAGCACTGAGATACTGGCTAATAAAACGTACACTTAAACAAATCTCAGGGAGGAGATGGGGAGCTCAAAGCAGAGCATGCTAAGTACCCAAGTCTAGACAGTGACGTAAACCGAAGACCAAAAAGAAAAGAAGGGAGAATACTTTGACAAAAAGGCTGATGACGTTGATAAAGCCATGAATTCAGGGAATGGCATTTGTTTTAGCGTCGCCCACATAATTATTTATGAAATATCCATTGGTGAAAAATAAAAGAGTAAAATACCCATCAAAAGGGAGGAATGGATAAATAATGTCACGAGGAAAAGAAAAGCAAATCAGGGCGGAACATTTGAGTGATGTCATGAATAAAAGATTTGAGGGTAATAATTTAACTGGTGAACCTGAAACGGACGAAGATCTGGATGTGCTTATGCATGAATTCACCGGTTCTGAAGTAGAATATATAATAAACATAAAATATGGAAACCACCAAGTTATAATGAAATTCCTGCAGAGATGATTTTAAATGAAAGAGAAATGATACCTCGTATAGCCTAACCTGAATATGGAATGAGGAAGCAAAGACTAAATGACTGATAATTGGTAGACATAGTCAAGACACCAAAGAAAGGTGACCTGGCTTCATGTGGTAACTTTAGAGGCACTGAACTAATATTGGTTGTAATGAATATATTCAGCATACAGATTTGCTATAGGCTGAAGAAAGAAATTGAAAAAATCTTAGAGATTAACAAACTGTTTTGGAAAAAGAAAGAAAATGCAGTTCTGACAAATTTGATTGATTACGAGAAGGCATTTTACATCTTCCACAGACCAATATCATGTCATCCCCGTTATATATGGAAAACTAACAGAAATTAATATTGATGGGGTCGGTATAGTAAATTTGCAGTAAACAGTAGGGTACTATTGGAATGTTGTGTCAACATAGCCGTTTATTTTTCTTATAGATTTTATAATAAAAAAAAGGATGGTTGTAGATGGAAGAGAATTTAGTGTGGAGTAACTATATAACTTAACAGATTTAGCATATGCAGAAGATGCGGCTTTAATCAGCAAAACGCCAAAAGATCTGCAGCGCGTCTATAGTACCATACATCACATATCTTGCCGGAACTTGAAATAAATCTAAGAAAAACTGTATGCTCAAGGAATTAACTGACATTAGATGGAGAAAGAATTAATTAGTCTGAATATTTCAAATGTTTAGGAACAATGACATCCAGTGCAGGTTCTCACGAGTTTGAATTCAGTGACGGACTAAAATGGGCAAATCAAACAATTGGCAGGCTGAATAGCACGAAATAACATAGACTGAAATTGTATACGGGCGTAAAATTATACACAAGTCTGGCACGATCTGTGTTGCTAGACGGACGTGAATCATGCTATGACCGTGAAGCTATAGCTAACAGATTTTATCGATCTGAGGAAAAAGCGTTCAGAAAATTATGATGAATAGGGTGGCAGGATAGAGTTTGATATACCTTAAGGAAAGTTACGGAAGTTCCATAAGTAGATGAGATGATGGTAAAAGAGAGGTGGGGAAGGATTGGGCAACAGAAGAGTTAAAAGACCCCCAGACGTACTTGGATGAGAACTATGAGAAGGGAGGCTGGAGATGAGCAGAAGATAAAGCACAGGAAAAACTTAAGTGGTTGAATTTCACAAAGACACTTTGCGTTTGCGGTTTTAAGGGAATGACAATGACACACACACACACACACACACACACACACACACACACATATATATATATATATATATATATATATATATATATATATATATATAGATAGATAGATAGATAGATAGATAGATAGATAGATAGATAGATAGATAGAGCGCGAGCTTTTTTCTTTTTACTAAGAACGCACACAAGGAATCCATCCATAAGAACAATGTGAGTGACCTCTGCTCATGGTTTACGTGACCTACAACACTACTAAGACTTACGGGATACTTATTGTGTTAGTCGTACAATGAGTTAACCTTGTAAATGACATTTCGTACTTTTACCGTTCCCGTTTTGAAACTGTGTATGTCCATGGCAATTACTACGACGAAGTATTGAGTAGATACGTCGTTGGAAATCTTTGATCCCTTATCAGCCACGTACTGTATTCTAGACCAACGGAATCGTGGTTATTAAAACGAACGGTGTTTGGAGAACCATTTTCTTCCAGTTTTTTACTAAAGTGCTGTCGACAGAATTTCCTAAATCGGGTTAGTAAGCATACAAAAATATTTGACCGATAGACCTGAGGTAATTATACGTTGACGGAATGGAGATACGACGTTCGTCATTTATGAATGAGTCATGTGTGTTGATACGCTCATGTTGCCATGTTCGAATAAATGCATGTTTTTTTCATATCCTAAACGATAGAAAAATGACATCATTTAGAGCCTAAGTCGATTTCTTCACCTCACTGAAAAGATCACTAAATAATCTTCTGGATGAAATCAATGTCTTCCGATAGTAAATAATACAACCGGACATAAAGAAGTCTTTCTCCTACAGAAAACCATTTCTGATTAATGTAATAATTATTCTGTTTGATAACTCTCATGCTGCTTCTAGAAAATACGACCTTAAACAGATACTCTTTTTAAAAACTGGAAATATTGCATAACAAACAAAATATATGAAAAATCGAGTAAAATGAATGGTATTGACAAGTTGCAAAACATTGACCAATCAGAGACAAGGAAGTGAGGCTCTGTGAGTGTGTGCGCAAGCTCTAGTCACCCTCGCAGTGATGCCAGATACAAGAAATTCTCTCCTCTTCTCTGGGGACTTGGCGGAGCAAGTTTGCATGAAAGGGGAAAATGGCTTTCTGATTCAATTCTCATTTCCTGGAGAGATGTCGCGAAAAATTACACGCTCATATGAATTTGAATGAGTGGAACGTGGTTTCAGATAAAAAGAAAGGAAATTGCGGTTAACAAAGAATAGGTAACTGTAAATAAATTTTATCTTGACAGGTAGATGGCTAGCTATAGACAATGATCTTTTCCTTGCGTATAAGATTTGTACAACCTAATATTAGCAAGGTGCATGAACGAATTACCATCTGGTTGCTATACTACTTATTCGAGAGAGGGAAGTAATTACCGTTAATTATCAAGGACGTTGTACTACCCCATAAGAATCAAATGAATAATAAAAAAGGAAGCAGTCTCTCTCTCTCACTCTCTCTTTCTTTATTGAATCAACTAATTTTATTAAACGCTCGTGAGATACACGACTGTAGGCTCTTAAAATCCTAGAATATACCATATGCTTTTTCTTGACAATTCTTTGATTCATCGAAAATGAAAGTCGCGTTATACATCACTATTTGAAGGAGACATCTTGAAATTAATATATTCTAATTACACTCTCAATGTAATCATTTAAGAGATTAACTTGCTATCGTTCCAAAATCACTTCATTCGTTCAGGTATAAAGCAAAATCTAAAGATCCTATTCACACAAATTATAATTTTTGTTTGCTTTAGTATTACTAAAAATAGCCGTGAAAATCCACAAGATTCGTGGATAGTTTAGCTTTAGGATATTGGTGGTTAATTAAGCTGGCAGGTAATTATTTTTTTCGTGTTTTCTTTTTCTCGTTTTTTTTATTCAGGAACCTGTTTTTTAAATTGAAGATGTGAGAAACTCTACGGGATATTCACTACAATTTTCACCAAGCGTAATGACATACCTACAAATAATATAAGCACACATGATATGGAACTATCCTAAAAGGTGATTAGTAGAATATCCACACGTGAAAAAAAAAAATAGAAACAAATTCAGTTTTCTTCGAGTTTTTAATGTTTTCATGTGTGCGGTGTTGTGACATATCTAAATGCGGAACACTCTTTTTGCAGGTACGTTGCCTGAACTTTCATGATATTGCTTAACTGCTCTTCGTGCATGATGTATGTATGTATGTATGTATGTTTGTATGTATGTATGTATGTATGTTTTACCCGTTTTTACTGTGCTTTCTGTTGCTAATATATATATATATATATATTTAATATATATATATATATAATATATATTTAATTTAAATATATATATATATATATATATATATATATATATATATATATATATATATATATATATATATATTGGCATTCTGTTCTGTTGTCCTGTTGGAATTTTGTTTTGAATTATTATTATTAATTATTATTATTATTATTATTATTATTATTATTATTATTATTATTATTATTATTATTATTATTATTGGGCCTATGGAAAGTCTTCTACGTCACCATAACAGACTGAAAGGTTACCTTTTAGTTTCACAGTAACCTTTCGAAACAGGTCATAAGTGAATTCATAAGGGAAAATACCAACACAAAATAGTAAAGAATAATATTTTATAATCTGAAGGGTTGTCTGGAAACAAACTGTACGTCAAGTAAGCTCAGAAAGAACATTAGAAAGCACGTAACAGACCAACTAAACACGTAAAACTCTTAATCTGGCAGAGGACTGATTGACTGCCTTTAAAACACTTGCGCTAAACTGTCAGGGGTCGCCGAAACTGAAAATGTTTTTTGGACTGCGAATATAATATCATTTAAAAAAATGTATTGAGCTTCTGAAATCATTAAATGCACAAACATGTAGTAGAGCAGGAATTGCGTCGTTGTCAAGAATATAAAAATATAATGAAAGTAGGTTTCAGTCAGATTCCTCGAGAGAATTACCGATGCATGAATTTTTTTTTTTTTTTTTTTTACAAATGTGGCAGACAATCTTAAAACATATCCTTGCCGCGAGAGCTTACACGCTCTTGCCGGCACCCAGCACGGGTAAAACAGGAAGGTTGGCCGCGTTGGGTTAACGTCCAACGTCTTTCGACATAATTTACCCGTCTGAGGCGAACAGCAGAGGGTCATAATGAGGCCTGAAAGCTGTGTGAGTGAAATCTGTAAACAGCACTGCATTATGGGTAGATGGCGAGAAAGCGTGCAGTGAATTAAATATTTTTCATCCTGTGTTGTTGGATGTCTGCCAAGGTCGGTGACGGCATGTTATACCTCCTTCCATTAATTTTTGGGGGTCGGGGTTTGTGATTAGAGCTTTTCTATGCGAAGGTCGAAGCGGGGCGGGCAAATAATGTCCTTATGATGCTTAAGATATAAGGGAAAAAAAGGAAAAAGTATACTGGTTGTTCACCTTGTTACCGTCTAAGCTTTTCTAGCGGAAATCTGGAAAAAAATGGTCGACCAGCTCAGTCCACTGAGACTGTGGAGTAAACACTCACACCCACACCCACACCACACACACACACACACACACACACACACACAGAGAGAGAGAGAGAGAGAGAGAGAGAGAGAATGTGATTATGATGGCAAACAAGAAACATACAGTGAGGCAAATGATAAGAGAGCACCAAATGTTGCAGAAGAAATAAATCAAAGCAATTACACTCAAATGAAAATAAATGTACGATATACATTGCAGAATGAAATGTTTATGACAAAATATTATAAACTGATAATGGAAAAAGTAATTTTCAGCTGTAAAAACTGACGCTGACTGAAGGAAAAGCAATGCGAAATGGAATTTACCAGAATATATAACATGGCGCAAGAATACTCTATTTGAAAGGAACCGCGTGACAACTGAATACTTAGAAAAATTATGCATTTGATGCTACTGCAGAGGGTCACATAACATTATATATATTTCAAAGGAGGAATATACATTAATAACAATCAAATCTTTATCATTAACGGTGCTTTAACCAGGCCTGGCGTTCTTAGCACTGCTAATCGGATATCTAAAGTCGATAAGCAGCGGGTAGCGTGACTCAATGTTTTCTGTGGATATACGAAGGTATGCATACGCGCACTAGCATAAATGTGTATTGACTGTCATGCATGCACAACACGGTTGCTCGCACATGTGCATATAAACATACCTATGCGCATATATACAGGATAAGTCATGCACCGCATGTCCGTCCAGATTTTATTGTGAATAGCCTTTGCAAACACAAAACCAGTTTTGTGGACTTCCAGCGAAAAATGTGACTAATTAATTCAATTACCCAAAATAAGGCCTCGAAGCTAAGTGGTCTTCCATTTTCTAGTCCCTAGGCTTTGACACAAGTACCATACATCCCTCCACTTGTCCTAAATTACCACTTGTTTGCTTTATTCTTGACCCACTTCGGCAACATAGGACTACAGTAAATTTGTATTCCCTAACTAAAACTGATACAGTCCGAAGCCAAGTTTAAAATCTGCTTGTACCAATTTCTATTTTTTCCTCTTTTATTGAGAAGCAGCATGTTGCTCGTTTTTAAAATTCTACGTTATTTTTAAACGCTGTGCCTAATTGGCGAGCAATTAGAGTGTTCAATATGAATAGAGTCGGTTCTGTCACGCAAGCCAATCATAAGCTATATCGAATGAGTCATAAAGTATCTGAACAGTAAAAAGATAGTGAATTATCATCGGCTTCGTTAAATATTTCGTCAATGAAATTCGTTGTCTTTTTTTCCTTATTTGATAATGTGTCAAAGAAAGATTTAAAATGGCGTATTTTCTTGTTAAAGTACCCAAGTACTTTACTTCCCTGATTTACTTTTAATCTGTTGTATTATTGACGAACTACACCTCCTATTACACAATACCACAGCCATTATTGACTTGTAATGGTCAAATAAACGTAACACCTGAAGAGTTTATTTATATGAGTTCAGACAGCTGCAGATGTGACCGTCTAACTTTTAGTTTACATTAAATTCCATTCCAATGCGGATTTTTTTTTTTTTTTGGCCATAAGGCCCTTCCCCAAAGGAAGGCCTCTCACCCCCTCCCCCTATTCATTTTGTATGCGTCGATACCGCTAGTGGAAAGGTTTAAAATGTACATCATGAATATGGGGAAACCAGTATCACTGATGATTATTTTTTTTTATTCTTTATGTGCTGCTATACTATTTTGACATTTTTAATTTCCTTCTCAAAACGGGACTATGCTTTGAGTATCAGTAACATTTTGGACGTCTTCCATATGAATGCTCACTAATAATATTATTATTATAACAGTAAATTCATATTGAGATACTTAATTTAATTTTACAGCTACCATTTGCTATAGCAGTCTAATGCCAGATGATAATATATACTCCTACCACCATCACGATGAATGTTAAAGCCTCAGAAAGGAAAATGGATACGAATTTTGGAGAGGAGATTAATGATAATGAAATTCGCAATTTAATTGCTTGATTTAATTTTAGAGCAACCATTTACTATAGTAATCTAATGCTGGATGATAATATGTACTCGAGCACCATCACGATGAATGTTAAAGCCTTAGAAAGGAAAATGGACACGAATTTTTGGAGTGGAGGAGCCGGAGGTGGGGGCGGGGGAGGTGGGGGAGGAGGAGGAGGAGATTTTCCCCGTCCCCTCTTCTTCCTCTTTTTCCTTCCCTAAAGTCGCGAGCTCTGGCGAGTCTCGGCTCCCGGGATCTGGTAACACTGCAACCACATCAGCAGCTGGCTGGCCATTTTCGTTTGTGTACCGTTTAATTTGGCAACTTTAACGGGAAATGTAAGTAACCTAGTGCTAACCAGAGACACAGTAGGGTTGTCGAATGCTAGAGGAAGCCCGTCCGGTTGAAAAAAGGGGGTTTCCGAAGAGACAAAGCCGTGAAATAAGGTCTCGTCGATAGGTGTGGGTGTCTTGCATCGATCGACAGAGTCTGGAGGAGGCGAAAGAGAAACAACTGTCAAAGTCCTCTCTCCCTCTCGCTCTCTCATTTCGAGGTGGACTTGCTGCGAGGAATTCTCCCTTCTCTTTCCGCTCGACCCAGGAGGCAGGAAACATGTAAGCCGTCATTCCGTGCTCTCAGAGAAACCGACTGCGTGTCCGAAAATGAAATATTCTGGTTTTCGACTTGTGCCAATGGTGGGCATGGAAGGAATATTATTCGTCAGGTGTTACGGTAGACGTCTCGGCCTGGCCCAGGCGATGACCGCTTCTACGCCGCTCATGTCTCTCGCCAGTTGGTTTTCTGTGGGAAATTGAAGGCATTTGGCCGACAGACCTTCGGTTCAGTGTGGACGGGGTCGACTTCCTTATTGGGTGCAAATGATGTCGAGGTTGACAGGAGTTGTGGGAGTCGAGTGGGTGTGGCATGACTTTATACCCCATGCCGAATAGATTCGTCATTTTTAGAGATTTGTTTGAATAAACTGGTAGTTTCGAGTGGAAATTTTCTCGTTCGAGAAGGTTTAAGGTCAAATCTGCCCTGGCCCACTACCGGTTATGTTAGGCTAGTGGCCCAGGTCATGTTTGGTCAGTCATTGGGTCCGGGGTTTGGGTAAGCTAGCCTGGTCCTGTCGTAGGTTGGTCTTAATTGGTATTTTTGCATTAAACTTCAAATATCGTGAACCTGATATATGTTATATGAGTTTAATAATTGTAAGGCTGAGAGTGTGTTACAGTCTTTTGAGTTGTGGTCTGTTTTCCAGTTTCTCGTTGTTGTTTTGTCGTTTTGACTCGTCATCAGTATTGTATCGGCAGATTTAGCCAATTGTCTTGCGTGTTTACTGACAGAAAAATTTATTTTTGTGATGAAATTTGATCTGTTGCATAGCCTAGGTTTTGGGATTTTGCTAGCCTGTGTTGGCCATCAGGCCTGTTTTAAGGGTGGGTCTAAAGCTCAGCTTATTGAATAACCATGTATCCTGTGTGATTGGTTATTTTTAAGCAAAATTTTCTTTACAATCTGTTAAATCTGGGTGTGGCATATTTTCGCGAGGTCAGTCGTGCGTCTTTAGATCGAGTTCGGAGCTTCGGGTTGTGGCTTAGGGGTAACTTGAGCAGTGTAATAATTAATAGCACAAAGGAAGATAATAGTTATTTATATGAATTCACTTTGTGTACTCAGTTTGTACACCCTGTGTAAAAGCAGACAAAAAATTCAGCAATTGAGATGAAGTTGGAAGAATAGGATTAACATAATGTAGACATACAGATTCTTTAAAGCTCTCATGATGTGGTGATATTCATTTTCCTACATAGTAAAATATATTACCAAATATGTTGATATTTGTCATCATTATTAGAAAAAAATTCCATCTAATATATTGGGCTTTTGTAATGTAACGATAAGGTTAATACCAAATTTCTTTTGAGTTTGTCGCGCCCCATTCACAGTGGTATATGTAATGGTATGGTGAGCTTAGTACACTGTATAGCTCTTGTGCTTGTCTCTACCGATTTTGGTGTGAGTGTTGAAGTGAAATACAAAAACTTTTCTTGAGTTTTAGACATAGGAAGAGATGGGATGCATATGAGCTTGAGTTAGAATTCAGTGAGGATGACTGAACCTAAGTTGAGGTTGACCTTTTGTTGTAGGTATGTTGCCATATTGTTTGAATGTAATCTGGAGAAATCAGTGTTGAGGAAAACCCAGCCTAGAAATTGCAGAAGTTGGCCTTTAGGAGAAATCACCCTCCATATTTTGTGAAAATGAAAAAATTTTATCCATATACATTTGGAGATAAACAGAAGTAATGTATGAGATGTCAGTTATCCATTTTAAAAGGGGATACAGTTTTCTCTAAGACTTACCACCCCCTTCAACAAAGTTATATGTAGGTTAGGTTTTCATCCATTTTTTGCCTGATTTTTGTTTGTTAGGCAACTCAGAAAGCTATAAGCAGCTTTATTATAAGCAGCTTTCAAAATTTTAGATAAAGGTTTATCTAGTGTAAGAGATAAACTGATCAGGTTTTTTGATGCTGGTCCATGATTTGTTCAGATTTTTTAAGACTTAGAAAATGATCAAAATTTTTTTTCCAAGTTCGTTGTATAGTTGGGGGGAATAGTTTCATGACCAAAAATTTACATGACAGTTGCATTGGCAGGGTAATACACCAAGTGCCATCTAGTTCATATAAGAAACAGCACAGATAGGTTCCAGAAGAAAATTAAGTAGGGCATACTTTAGTTGTCCAGATTGCCAGAGAAATAAACCAGATTGAAGATAATTATTGGTGCACCTCCTTATCAAGTACTTGTACTTATCTTCTTATCTTATTACCCACAAAAATTTGAAATGATGCTGCATGTTTTGATTTACCTTCTTCCAGTATGAAAGAAAATTTGGGGCTGCAGTATAATGTTCATATTGTAGTACTTAATGGTTTGATTAGTAAAAGATTAAAGTCTTGGTTGGAAAACTTCCTAGCTGGGTAGGTTATTCATGGAAAAAGCTTCTGCCAAATAATTGTAAAAAAATACAGTAATTTATAAATAAATCTCCGTCACAATAGTTGCATCAACTACTCTAATAAGAAAACCCAGTGAGCTAATTAACTGTGAGTCGATTGTGTGTGTGTAAGTTCTTTGTAAAGATATCCATCAAGACCAGATTAAGTAAACTTCAAAAGTCTATACTGTATAGGCCTGCAAAAAAAAAAACCATTTGATTATGGAACCTCTTTCTTATTGTGTACCCATGAAAATAATTTAACCATTGTAGACCAGGCAAAGTTGTTTATGACCCTGCACAATATCAATTAACCTTTGTTGGTTATTTAGAGTCTTAAAAATATTATTACTTGGTTCTTTGACTAAAAATGTTATTACTTGGTTCTTTGACTAAATTTAGGAAGCTCTTAGCCACCTTCACTGATACTGTACTGTATAAAAATATATGCAGCTGTATGTACCTGATTGTATTGGGAAGGGCTTTTTATTTATATAAATATCTTACAATTATCAAGTGGATAATCCAAATTAATTTCTCACATGTAAAGCATAGTAACCATCTAACATATGCATTAGCTTTCTTCAAGATTTAAACTAGTTATCTTCACGTTATAATCATTTACAAGTAAGACCGTACCAAAGTTGTGCAACGACAGTTACCACTCTGTGTTTGTTTGTGAGGTCACTGATAATAGCAAGAATGCAGAGACCACACTTGAGATAAAGTGGATTTATGTTCTGCAACAGAATTCATGATAGCTCGAATGAAACAAAAGATGGGAGAAAATGGAAATAGAGGGATGGTGTTTGTTTAAGAATAATAAATAAGATGTCAAGTGGGAGAGTAATGGAAAGGTTTAGGAATGCTGAATAAGAAGCTTACTTTTTGTTCATCATATGATGCCTGCAGCTTATATTTTCTCATGTCTTTTTTTTTATTATATTTAGCTGAGGCCAAGCTCATGTAAGATTAGTCGTCACAGAGGCCAACTTTTCCTCGAGGTGGGCATTTTTAAGAAGGAACTTACATTTCTTTGAATTATTGTGAATGACTGAATCATATATTACTTTGAATTACTGTGACAAACTGAATCATATAATACTTTGAATTGTGAATGACTGAATCAGTTTTTATTAAGAGGTGATTAAGGCCACTTACTTCTGGGAGCTGGTATGTTGGAGGACAACTTATATTACTTTGTATTATTGTGAGTGACTGAATCATACTGTATTACCTCAAGTTGTTGTGAATGACTTAATAATCATTTTTGTAACAAAGTGAATAAGGCTTCACAGCATTTTATTTGGGTCCACATGCAGTACAAGGACTGGTGTGTACAGTGTTAGTGGCTGCACAAGATAAGAGTCTGAAGTTTTGGTCAAAGTATGGAATGCTAGAATATTAGTAAAATGGAAATGGTCAAAATTCGATAAGCTTTGCTATTGAAAATGAAGACACTGAGTGTCATTTCATGGCAGTATTTGTGGCTTCCGATATTAGTTTTTTGATGGATATGGTCAGGTTAGCATAAACCATTTTATACTTCATCTTTTTATTTTTGTTTTTAGGATGCAATTTAAAATTGTAAAACTTAATTTCTGTATACTGTAGCTAATTTTTCAAGTGTACTGTATATTGTTTTATGTATTTGGAAAATTTAGCTTTAGGGATTGGCAAGGTAAAGACAAGATGACAGGAAAAGGGGTTTGAGTCTTACTTTTTCCTACAGCTGCAAAATGTGTTGGGTGTAAATGTATTCAAATGGATACAAATGAATTTGTATCCACAAATCTTTATATAACTTCTGTTATGAATGTTATAGTGAAAAATTGTTGCGTAGGGTCAGAATTTGGCTCTCGATGAATTTTTAGAAAACTACTGCAGATGTGATTTTGAGTTTTGACATTCTTCCTTGAAGAAGTGGTAATGAAATGATCAGTGGGAGAGAGAAGTCGTTGTTGTAGAATATGAGAAATATAGACGGGTTACAGGTAATTTTTGTGAGTGAAATATTGTGGGTGGTTATACAAGAAGTTTGCCTGTTATGACAGGTTGCTTTAGAAGTGCCATGATTGCATATTTTGCCCGGGAAACCTGATTCTTTGGAATGAATTTTGTTCTGCATCAGTTGGATGGTCATTTCTAGCTAGGTCATCAAAATGTTTGGTTTGGTAAGTTGAGGGGACATGTTAAATCATCTAGTACCCTTCAAGCACCTCTTTTTCATATTGTTCTCCTGTCATTCAAAAAGTGGTGCACATGAGATCTTGTTGATTGGAGTAATGTAACTACAGGTTTATTATAGTCGTATGTAACTGTTTTTTTAATCAGAGTTGAATATGACCAATATTTTTTGAACTCTCTGTTTGGTTTGATGAATTTAGGAGGATTACCTGCTGTCTATGATTGACAATTACTTCTTGTTATCTTCAAATGTTTCTACTCCTTAGAACTGCAAATATAGCTCAGGATGTCTGAAAGTGAGAAAACTGAGACAAATGAAAGTACTGAGCCTAAAGCTGAACCAGCTGAAGCAGCAAGTGGAGAACAAACAGAAGCTAAAGAAGGGGAAGGAGAAGAAAAGAAAGATGACAAGGCAGAAGGTGGAGAGGGAGAAGCCAAACCAGAAGGCGAAGGTGGTGAGGAGTGAGTGTGCTCGATCCCTCAGAATAGAATGAACCGTCTTGCCTCTAAAGTCATTTGTTTTTGACAAAAATCCTTGATCATGAAATGAGAGGAACAAAACTTGAAAAAACCACATCTGTAACAGCTGATTGTGGATTTTGTTTTTGACGTACTGTACGTAGCATTTTGAGACAGTAAAAGGCACTGGAGACTTCAGAACAGTGCCATAATGCTGCAAGAATTAATCCTTGGAAGTTCTCTTAACAAGTTTTGTTGTTAGCATCTTTTCTCTGAATGGCTCATGAAGAAGTAAGTTTTGTTCATGAGGTACCACAGCTTAAATGAGACATTTTAGCTGCTTTTCTACACCAAGATTTGGAGACATCAGTTGTTTCTGCTGATAATTTGAAGTTATTATCGACATTTTATATTTGTCTTCTTAGACATCAAAGTGGAATTCTTTAAAACTGAAATTCCTGGATAGGGACTGCTGTCTGATATGCTGATAACTTGCACTTCTATATTTACCAAGTTTGCTTGAGGGTAATTTGGAAATGGTTTCCAAAGTCAGTTTGTTTTTTCTGAGATGGCACCTTGCAGAAAGCATGTTACTTTCTTTTTTGTTTTTAAGGCTATTTTATCTTATGAAATACAGTATATATAAAAGATTTACTGGTACTCTAAGAACTTTGTCATGAATAAGTTTACTTATACTATATACGGAATGGAAATTTACCAAGTAAGGAAAACAATTTTTGAGCATGTGTATTTTATTTGAGAGGTGAGGGTGAATTTCTGGGCACTGGGTTATGGTATTGTACTTCCTGTACAGTGCAGATGTTTGGATAATTTTCATTGCATCTTGTTGCATAGCATTGTTTGTCTAATATCTGTAATGTCAAAGTCATAACTAAAATTTATAGCAGAAGTACTGTACAGTATACTATACTGGTGAGTCATGTGGAGGAGTATTGGTTTGTATGACAACTCAGTGCCTTGTTTATTGGTGTTTAGTTTGAAATTTTATTGAATGCATCATTAATTTTAAAATTGTATACATTTTTTTTCTAAATACCTCAGAGATTTTGTGTAATGCTTGCACCCTTATGTTTATTTGTGTTGCTGATACTTCTGGTATTAAGGTTTTGGAATAGGTAAAAAGGGTCATTTTTAATTGCTATGCAATGTGCAATAAGATCATTACAAAATATATTGTCTGCTTTTTGTTTTATTTTATAGTTTCACAAGACTTAAATAACTATAATTTGTCTGCATGTTCTGAAAAACCTGCTTTTCCAGTATGTTTCACGATGTGCAGGTATTTGCAGTGTTAGAGAGATATTGTGTTTGTATATTCATAGTTTGTATGAGTGAGCATTATTCTGAACTACTCTTTATGAAGTGGAATTAGGGTTAATTATAACATTTTCAGGTCTGTAATTTTAGTTTGATTTTAACACGTTCCTACTCAAGTGCAAACACTTACGTACAATACCTACACATGGGTCTTTTTATAGTCAGAGAAATGGAGCATCCAAAATTGAAGTAATCAGTGTGGACGAAAATTCTGGATAACCGTTTTTATGGGTGTTTTCCAAGTTAGCTCTCCAGCTACTTCAGCTTCTATCATGGTGAAATTTTTGTGTTCACATTTATGAAAAGATCCTTCGGTCAGGCCTTTTGAGAGTCAAAATGTGAAGTGTTGGTCTCATTAAACTACTTGATGTTAATGCTGTACAGTAAAAACAACAACTTGCATGGAGTTTGCAGATGGTTTGTGCTCTTAGTACCTGACACTTTCTTATTCCTTTTGATGTACAGTATTGTCTGTCTTGAGTTTATGAAATTCCTCTATTTTCAACTATTTTTATTGGCATTTGGTAATAAGTGTGGGGTCTTGATTATCTTAACCCCTTTTGAGTTTTGAAGAAGAAACATGTCTTTGATTTCCTGGTTTCTATTGGAAACTGTGGAGGGTCTCCTTGGTTTAACCTGCACCCCTGAGTTCCCCAAGTAGCCTAAGCCATGAAAGGGCTTTTCTATAGACCTGGAGACCTTCGGCTCCTTGCAGAATCCCACAGAACTCTGTTTTAAATAGTTTTGAATTCATTCAATATTATTACAGACATAGCTAGGATCGTAGTTCCTGAGATTGCTTGAAGACTTGTTCCATTCTACTGGCAGTTCCATCACTAGTAACTGAGCTAAAATTGGAGCCAACTCCAAGTCTGGTGCCAAAGAGAACCAGAATGGCCTCGAGACTGATTTTCAAATGGATCTATTGCGTGGAGAAATTGTGGAAAGGAGGAGCTGGGTCTTGTCCCTTTTGTTAATATTAGAGAAGATTACATAGATGATTGAATTCAGATTTTTTGAAGAGAAATGGAGAATACAAATCATGAATACAGTATAGATAGCTGACAGTGCATTTATGCTTGTGAAAGGGGCATGGGTGAGTATTGTCAAGGATTATTGATTTTTGTTTTGTCCTGATTCCTCTTGTTGTGTGTAGGGGAAACCCTCCAAATATTACTTGTACTCGACAATCCTCGTCAGCCACTTACAGGCTTCTTTGCTCATAGTGACCTTGCTCTTTGGTTAACATACAGAAAAGTATTTGTTGAAGGAATTGGGAATAAGGTCACTCATAAAAGGTTAGTCATCATGGAGACATCAGGATTATTGAATTCTTTCCTTCATTGTGAATGATAAACTTGAGAGGTTTTAGATTTTACTACACTATAGGAACTTGTTATGCAGATAATTTTTATCAAGCAGAGGTCAGTATAGGTATCTTTGTATTGTACAGTACTTATAAATGTGGAGAGTTGAAGTTTTTAGTTTTTCATGTCAAAGGATTGGACTGAGGAATAACTTTGAAGTTATTTAGCAACTGGACATTAATTGTGCAGATAATGGTAACATATGGAGACATAATGATAGAACTACAGGTTTAGCAGTCAGTAAGCAGGGAATGAGGCCGACTCATTCCACCACCATTGAAACCTAATTGTATACTACTTCATTAAACTCTTCCACACATCTCTCACTGAGGGCACTGAATAGTTAGACTATATGGTTCCACAACTAAATGTGAAGTATGCCTGACCATACAGTTTGGTTATCCATAGTCTTTGCTAGCCACACTCTAGGGTTAGAAGTGGTCAACCACAGCTGTCCAGTCTATGGGTTATTGTAAAAAATTGACCAGAATTGTGTTTTACCCATCTTTTGAAATGAAAATAAGTTCAGTATTTAATTGTTAAATGTATGCTAAACATAAAAAAATATTTTTATGTTAAATTAGTGAATATAGTACAGTATCATTGGCAAAATTTTCCCCAGTCAGGTCTCTCCTTTGCAATTTTCTTTTTGTAAACGGTTTATTTTTTTATATAAATATTTCTTTTTCATATAATAAACAGTACTTTCAAAAGTTCCTCAAATGTCAAATGACATTTTGCTGAACCCTTTACTCTGCAATCCTCAACTTTAAAGGGAGTGAGTTTTAGCTAAGGTGCATTTTGTCCAAAATTGATGGAAGGGTTTCTGTTTGGAAATAGTGTTCCAATAATCAAAAATTGTTTTATTCTCTCAGAAATTTCCCAGCTGCACCAGTTTGATAGATCTGCATCTACACTCTGAGCAGACTTAAGTTGCTCTCTTCTCCCATGTTACAGGGAGACATGTTTGTCTACAACATTTTATCATAGCTGTTAATGTGCCCCTTCCTTCCCCACACGTTTTCTTGATTGTACTTAGCTTGGAGGAATGACTGGAGGCCTTCTGGGATGCTGAATGATTGTCTGGGCATATGCAGAAGGGTCTTTCTTTTCAAAATCTAAAAAGTTGGTTTAGCTAGGAAATGTTTCTATGGAATAATTCTATTTGTGATTCATGTATATAATTTATTTGTGACTAATGTAAAAAAATTGTTATTGATTAATTTAACCAGAACAGTGAGGTCATTTATTTTGCTCTCTGAAGGATTTGTCTGTATTAATGATGTACTGTAGTTTTGATTTTACTTATTCAATTAGGCTTTTGATGATTTTATAATTGGGCTAATTGAATTTGATGGAGATTCCAACAGAGTTTTTGATTTGGCTTGTGTTTATTATGTGCAATCTTTAGGGTTTATTGCTGAAACAGTTCAGAAGTATTTTCAAGTATTTGAATTTAAAAATGCAGTCTGTAGGCAATTCTTCAGGATACCGTATACCGTAACTTGCCTTTATTGATCAGTTTTTATATTTAGCATACAGGCAGTCCCTGATTATATATTGGTGGGCTTTGTTATCGGCGATCCAGTTTTTCAGCGCTTGTCTAGTGACGAAAATCTGCGATTTTCGCCGATAATCATGTACAGTATTGGCACCGATAACTGAAAATTGGCGATTTTTGTGTATCGTCACGCTGTCGGAACGGAATCCCCACCTGATAACCAAGGACTGCCTGTACTGCATATTATGACTATACTGTAATAGCTTAGTATACTATATATTGTGACTATAATAGCTACCTTTCACAATCTTTGGCATGCTCCATTTTTCTGTCGGACGTTTTTTTTATAATATTGTTTTGGAACAGTTTTACCGAGGGCCCCTTAACTCATGGCCTATTTCAAGTTACACAGAATTTTGTTAATGGACATAAAATTGGTGCGGCGTGAGACCGGAGGTATAAAGAACAAAATACTCTTGAGATTTTGATCTAACTCCTCTTCTGCCTTGTTAGGTCGACTGAGGGTGGTGCAGCAGCAGCGCCTGGGGCTGCTCCAGGGGAGGCCCCTCCCACGGGGGAAAATGGGGAGATTGTAGGAGGACCACGCGGACCACAGCAGATAGCAGCATCCAAAAGACTGCAACAGACGCAAGCACAAGTAGATGAGGTAGGATAAAGTGTCCTCTTGATGTGGAGAGAAGACATCAGAGGCTTCAAGATTGTCTTGCTTTTGAAATCTAAATTTTTTCCTCCTTTTTTCTTATATGTTATTCTAATTTCATCCTCGAGTGTATCGTGTACATGAGTATGAGTGTTACCTGTGTGTGTACGTGTGTTTATGCGAGTAGTATTTAATCTGTTGAAAGTGTTGTGAGTACAGTATGATATTCTGGTATGTAAATAAGTTAGTTAAATGTAAGAAATTGTGCATGCTAGTCTGTGAAGTAGTTAAGTGTAAGAAATTGTGTATGCTAGTCTGTGAAGTTGCTTTTATTTAAAAACTTAATTTTTTTTTATACAATAGATGGAAAGCAGCTGCCCAACAATCTGTAAGGTTGAATTGGAATTGAACAGTATCCAAGTAATCTACTAACTTGAAATGTTTATTTCAGCTCAAAACTTCATTTTTGGTGAAGACTGACAATAGAAAATAAAATCTCAGCATTACATTAAGGATGCCTTATGATTTTGTTTATATTGTATGTAGTTTTGATATTGTTGATTTTCATGCAGGAGAGCACGCAGTGACATTTGTTGAAACATTTTGACAATCCTTTTGCTGAATGAAGTAGAGACTTGATGTAATATGTAAATTAGAAAGGGATTTGGTGACAGTGTCACACATAACATTGATCCAAGTGCCACCTTACCATCAGCATTGCATTGTACATTCATTCATTTAGTAAACATCGTTCACTGTCTCTTGCGCACTGACAGGTAGCAACGATAATGCGTAAGAACATGGAACGGGTGATGATCAGAGAGGGGAAACTGTCAGAATTTGAAGCCCGAGCAGGTAGGCCAGAAAAGCATGCCTTGGGCTTTGGGGTGTTGTTTTAGTGATAGTTTGGCTTTTAAGCAGTGGTGTTGGGATTATTTTTCATGGGTGAAGAACAAACAAACCATTTAATTCTACAGATTTTGTAAGCGTACTGAAATTTCTGGTTAAAAAATTTACAAAGCCAATATTTGAAATGGTCAAGTACATGATGAGGAGATAGGGGTAAATTAGGGAACAGCAGGATGAAGACCCATCAAAACATGAAGATACTGTATGTCATAGTTAAAAACTGTGGAGTAGTCAGATATTAAGGTAGCAAGTGCTTAGGACAGGAGAAAGTGGATAACTCACTTCAGGTCTTAACCTCAGACGTGATAATGTTTCTGATAATATGGGAATTGAGAAAATAAGAATGTAAGTTTTGGTAGAATTGATTATTCCTAAACTCGGACATCTGGCATTTGTGTGCAGTACAAGTGAGTTGTATGCTACAAGTAAATGGGAGAAGGTACCAAAATGAATTTATGCTTTATAAAGGACTGACAGTGATTTTTTTTTTAGCTGAAAATAGAGGAGTACTTGATTCTACGTGGTTTAGGAGATTACAGTCGAGGACATTTTTATGCTAAGGATAGAGTAATAATTTGTATCAGTGAATTACAGTTTGACTTTTATAGTACTCATTGCAGTATTATTACTATTATTTTATTAAAATTTTTACTTTTATTACTGATTCAACCAGTCACTTGACTCTTGGGCTGTCCTGAAGGATCTTGTAAGACAAAAGGAAACTTGAAAAGCAGACAGTTCAATTTCAGGGGGCCAGAAGGTTAGGATAAGTTAGGTTTTGCTATGTTGAGCTCCGTAGACATTAAAGCTTTCTATGCCACCTATAATGTTTTGGTTGTTGGGTCAGTTTTTTTATTAATCATTTTTCTGTCAGGGGTCTTGATTCTCTAAACCTTGTACTCTGCTTGGTCACAAGGATCTACCTCCAGCAGGTCTATGCACAGGGTGCTTACTTTAAGATTTAAATGTTTTTCGGTGCACTAAAGCTTTAAAGCTGCTGAACACACATTGAAGGCTTAGATTGTTAAAAATCCGCTTTAAAACAACAGAGCTGCACTCTTGAGGAGGAAAATGTGCAGTATGAATTTGCGAACCATTTTTTACCCAATTCACCATTTGTTCACAGACAGACTTTTCTCTTTCATTTTCACTTAACTACTTTTTGTGTTATGTAATTTAGCAGCTCTGCTATATATTTTGTCTTTCAGCAATCCCCTTTTCGTAAGGTACTAGTTGATTATCATCTTCCTCCTGTAAGTATACCTTTTTGGTGTATAGCCTGCAGGTCTTTTCTGTTGCAGCATACAGTACTGCACTGTATTACTTTTTGGTTTTCTTTTTCTTGTGTCGACCCAGTTTTCAGTTGTGTACGCCATCTTTTTCTGCTGGCTACTTTTTTGATATGTAGGATATAACACCATTTGTATTATTTTATACTCTTGGGAATGTTTTGGTCTTGGGCTTTTCATGAGCCTTAAGCCATTTCACTGGAAGTTGGTTGTGTTGATCAGGACTTCAGTGTGCAGTGTCTCAAGAACAGTAGGAGGTACACTAGTTTGTGATCAAAGTTAGGTTTTTACCTGAAGCTGCCTGTTTGGCAAAGGTTTTTTTCTTTTCCCAGCTTGGAGTTTCAGAAGTTGCAGTACTACTTAGATATGGAAGTTTAGATACAGAGTTAACAAGGCAAGGAGTGGAGTGCTTTCTCTGCTGCCCGAGAAGTGGCTGTATCATATGATTTGTGGCTTCTTAATGACTGGTTTGTCTTGATCACGTAATAATGATAATTCACCATTGTTGCTCATGTCTAGTGCTCTTTGTCATAGTGAGATGATTCCTTTAAGGTAGAGTGTCAAGAAATCTACAAGTGTGTAGTGGGCCATACATGCATAAAATATGCATACATACCTGTCTGTTTTACCTCCAAAGTACAGTACTGTACACACAGATTAATTGTAGTATTAAAAATGTATTAGAGATTAAAATTACGCTGTAAATTCTTTAAGGTACACAATTACTTTTTTAATTTACTAACATGAATACCGGTATATATACAGTAAATGTGAACCCTTTAAAAATTAGTTTGCCAAAGAACTGTGATCTGTACACTGTGTGTGGGGGAGGGGGGGTTATGCCAGCAGCTTTTTCTCAGCTCCCAGCTTCACTCATGTTTCTCAAGTAGTGGTCAATGCGGTAGATTTTGTGGCTCATATCTTTAGTGCAATGCAGCTGAAAAATATCTAATCCAGCTTTGCAGATCAGGGGGTAATAAGTATGTTTAAAGCCCATTACACACTGTACTCATTGAGAGAATTGTTCAGACTGTACTCATTGAGAGAAATTGTTCAGACCGTGGAAGGTGAACCCACTAAGAAAATTTAGTGAGAATTTTGAAACTTTATATAATTGCTGATGCCATAAATGTCGCTGAAAAAGCCATGCTGTCAAGTTTGAAACAATAAACTCGAGGACAAAAACATTGGCAAGAATGTCAAAACATTAGCAAGAATGTGCCAATGACTTCACTGGATTTACCATAGAGCCTGTCAAAGAAGTAATGAAAAAAATTGTGATTATGGCAAAGAAGGCTGGTTGGGAAAGGTTCAAACTGTGGATCTTGAGGAAATTCAAGATTTAATTGATACCACCCCAACTGAGTCACCAGAAAGAGATCTGAAGGATCTACCCAAAACAGATGCTATATCTGATGAATAAAAAGGAGCAGAGGCAATGAGAGAAAACAAGTAGATAGTAGATTGCAGAAGGATGGCAATGGTTCACTTCTTTCATGATATACACCTTGAAAGTGAAGAAATGACTAAAGGAATTTTTAAAGAAATGCAAAGGCAAAAAATTCTCATAAGTCACGTGTATTTCCTGAAAGTAAAACTCAGGATCCCTAGCCACCTCTTCCACCCTTGCAATCGTGAATACTGTACGGTCCACTATAAAGTGTGTATTGTATACAACTCTATTGTTCATAATTTGGTAAATAATCAACTGGTTATGTTAAATTATAAAAAAAAAAAATGTGTTCAATAGTACACATAATACTGGAACAAGGTTTGGAAGGTCAGCAGTTATTTGTGAATTTTCTATGTTCTTGGGGTTGGTGCCCCTAACCCTTACAAATTTCACAGAACATGAAAGCAAAATACTCTGAAATTTTCGATGAATAGTCCACACTGTTGAGTATAATTAAGAATCCGAATCTCTCCCAATATGAAAATTCAATTCTCGTAACTTAAAATGGCCTTAGTTCTCACAGCACATATTTTTGCAATATGTAAGATTATTAAAAATGCACCTCCAAAGATGGTTGTAATTGTAATTGATTCCAGAATTGCTGTGGAAGCATCGTCAACAAAACCATAATCTGGTATATCAAATTCACATTTAATATTTTTCACAAAAGATGGTGTTAATTTCAAACTAAGGTAAAAGAGCTAAGTTTGCAATTAGTAGTGACGTTATCAAACCATAACATTCCTCGAAGTGATTTTGATATCACTTGCCCATAGTAAATGGATAGCGCCTCAGTGGCGTGGTCGATATGGTGTTTGCGTTCCACCTTGGTGGTCGCAGATTCGATTCTCGGCCATTCCATTGAGGAGTGAGAGATGTGTATTTCTGGTGATAGAAGTTCACTCGACGTGGTTCGAAGTCACGTAAAGCCGTTGGTCCCGTTGCTGAATAACCACTGGTTCCATGCAACGTAAAACACCATACAAACAAACCATAGTAAATGGTATGAGTTGTGTAATGGTAAAGCTTATTGAAACCACAGTATTTTTGTGGCAGGCATCAGTACTAAAAGAAAGAAATGTAGAAGTAATTGGACACATCTGCTTAATGCATAATTAATTGATGCCCCCCCCCTCTACCAGTTCCCTTTTCAAGGGAATGCAATACAGCACTTACAATAAAATATATTTTGAGTGAAATTGTTTCACTCTTCAATATTTGCACCCTATCCAGCTGTGAAATTTTAACAGCCATAACTTGGTAGATAAAATTTGATATTCCTTTCATCAGAACAAGCCCTTTTGGGCCATTCCTGTAAGAGCTAAGAGTTTTAGCTCACTGGTCTGGTTGAATGACTTTTTCTATAACCAGCTGTGAGGGAGCTGTATGGTATTTTTTGCTTTTTGTAACCCAGTACACACACCATTGTTTTGTGTATAGTACATACCATTTAATTTCACAGGTTTGAGTGCACAATCTAAAAAGAAGAAATTGAACAGTTTTTCAAATTGTTGGAGGTCATTTTCCTGTGTCCATTCAAACTGTATTTTTACATTTCTTATTGTCTCTTGAGCTTTTGAGCTGTGCATTTAAACTTAGTTCGGATGATTATGATTACAATAATTAGATAGTGGGTGACTTAATATCAGTATATATTAAATACAGTGTATTCTTTTTGTTTTTCTAAGGTCAATTAGTTGTCAGTAATTTGCTAGACACTGCAGATGACATGTATCATTAGTTAGCATTCAGGTATGAGTTTGAAATATCAGTCAAATAGAGAATTAGTTAACCCTTAAACGCCTGTTGGATGTTTTAAACGTCGTCAAAAATTGTCTGTCGAATGCCGAGTGGACGTTGCAAACGTCGACTGAAAATGCTTTTTTTAAATATTCGCGGAAAAATAATTATAGGCCTAGTTTGCAGAAGATTTCAAATCACGCGCCTTGGCGGATGCTGGGAGTTCACGGATCCAGGTGTTGTGTTGTTTTTGAGCGTCACCCAGACGCGCATGCGCGAATTCCCTCCTACTCATGCCAGATAGCATCAGCGTTGGACCTTGCGGGAGCGATATTTTGACGCAGACGTGTTTTGCAAAACTTTGGCGAGTGTTTGCGTATTCGTGCTGCAACAGGACGTTTGTAGATATGTCACAAAGGCGTCAGGACCGTGAAAGGCGCATACTGCCTGTCGGAAGTGAGCGTGAGGCGAGTTTTAGACTGGGATGCTGGAGAAGGACCAAGCAACCAAAGTGAATTTTAACATTCGGTCAACTTTGACTCGACCGAAATGATCGAAAAACGCATCCATAAGCCATAATTATTACATTCGAGTAACAATCAATCATTTACCTTCATTTTTCAACAAACGGAAAGTCTCTAGCACAATATGTAGATTTTTGGTGAATTTTTGAAAAAATTTTCCTTAAGCTCATACATGACTCCACTGAAAATCCTGTCATTTCTTGCGTCAGCTTGCCGTAATTTTTTCGCCGTTTCATATTATTCGTTACATAAAGTGTTATACATCAAAATGTGCGCAATTTCATGTAGAATACAACAAAAAATATATCATTCCTTTAGCTCTTCACAGTTTTTTATATTTATATCGAAATAACGATAAATAGAAAAATATCAACCTTCGGTCAACTTTAACTCGATCTAAATGGTTCAAAAATGCAATTGTAAGCTAAAAACTTACAGCCTAGTAATATTCAATCAATTTCCTTCATTTTGGCACAATTGGAAAGTCTCTAGCACAATATTTTGATTTTTGGTGAATTTTTGAAAAAACTTTTTTACGTCCAGCGGCGTTACAAATTCATGCATCATTTTGTGATAATATTTTCTCTGTGTTGCTTTAATCGTTTTACAATCTGTTATATACCAAAATCATCGCAATTTAGTGTACAATACAACTAAAAAAATTAACTCATTAGCTTCAACCGTTTTCCTTACAGCGATTTGTATACAATTATATATGGTTTTTTTTTTTGCTGTCATATATTCCAATATTTATATATGATAATGGTATTTTTTTTATTTCTGATGGTTGCATACTAAACTTCAGGCAATGAGAAAAAAGGAGCCAAAATGAACTCTTAATCTTGAAAACTAAGCGCTCTGTGATTTTTTGAAAAAAACTTTTTTTCCGCTTCGGCGCTACCTCTCGGAGGCCGCCGTCATACTGGAGATGTTTTTGAAAATAGGGCTTCGGCGTTAAAGGGTTAAATGAATGTGCAAGTATATGCCAATAATATTTGTAGTGAAGTGTCTGAATATTAACCTGTTTGTTAAGGTTTCCTGTTTTGATGAGCATGTTTGTAATTCCAAATAGCATATTGCATATGCAATGCAAACTTTATTACTACTAAAAACATGTAACACAACTAAACTTTAGGCAGTTCAAATTTACTGGTCACTTGGGTTTCAAAGTTCTCACAGTTTCTCATCTTTTAATTTGTTAAAACCTCAAGTAACAAAGGAACAATTATGTACATATGAACAGATCATAATCTCAGCAGTTTAGTGTTTTTCTTTTATCAGTGTTCAGTGTTTAGCCTTTAAAGGTAGTTAATAAATACCTGGAATAATGTCCCTCTCTGAAGCATTTAGATCTGAGCATTTCACAGGTTTTAATTCTTGAAGATGATGGTTTATTATCAGAAGAGATTGTATATGTGAAGTGTGTTTAGGGTTGCTGTTTAGTATGTAAGTACTTCTGTTTTCTCTTTTTTATTTTCATTGCACTGCTTGCATTTTGTTTGGTATAACAGGTTATGGGAATAATGCGAGTCAACGTGGAGAGAGTATTGGAACGTGATCAAATACTGAGTGAACTAGATGGAAGAGCAGGTGAGAGAGAGGGAAGAAATTACTTAAAGGATGACAATGTTTGTAGATTTGTGCCTGCAGTGGGGAAAATTTGAAAGGGTGTGCTTCTGTCTAACATCATCAGCTTACAGTGAATGCTTACTACTAACTACTAAAAAAGCATCAAGTTTTTCAATACTGAATTTGATGTTTGCAGTTTCTGCAGGTTTAGTGGGAAATAGTATTTCTGTACTGTACTTTTCATCTTGGTTTTTGCTTACAGCATCCTAATGGTACATAACCAGGTTTTAAGGATTGTCTTCAGTAAAGGATTCATTGTTTAGCATAGGGCTTCACATTATGGTGGCACTTGGTTTTAGGTACATTGTACCTGTGATTAAAAATATACAGTAATGTTTAAGTGCTTTTGCATTTGTTGAGTAGACCACAAGATAACAATTATTTAGGTCTGAATGCAAAGTTTATTTTAATAGTGATTTTGTTAAGAGTATGGGGTTATTGAGGTCTGTAAGGAATAGACTTAAAGGTAACCTTTGTTGTTGTAAGAGGTAGTCATTTTCCAAGTTAAGAGCCATTGGAAAAAGTTTATTGCTCAGTGTTTCTCCTATAGACTGCATCATTGTATCAATGATTGATTTTTTATGCAAAAAAAAAAGAATGCATTAGTTGAAAATAGGACCTGAGTATTCTTTAATATGTCATTTTTTAGTTCAATATTTTTATTCTTTTTAATAAGTTTATACATTTTAATTGCTGTTAGTATTGTTAGTCAACTTTTGTAATAAAGCAGCTAATATTATTTTTCTATTTGGAGGCTAATCAGTTGGACGGATAGTACAGTAGTTGTTAAAAACAATGGAATAGAACTGCATGATATCTTGGACCCAACCACCATGTTATGTTATTAGAAATATGACTGATTTCTGACGTGAACTTTACTCCTGACTCACTATTTTTATTTGATGGTTTTGTGTTGACTCACAAGCATGGATCTCAGAATGTCCTTGATTCTCTCATCTTGAACTGAATTGCTTCTCTCTTTATGGTCTTCTCTTTTACTGTACCATATTTATAGTTTCACATTTGTCAGTGATGAACTCTTTTCATGTCTTCGGTTATTATTTTTGTGTTTAAGATGGTTTAGTTTATTGCTGAAGGATTTTTAAGAATCTGAGATTATTATTTTTGTGTTTAAGATGCTTTGGTTTAATGCTGAAGGATTTTTAAGATTCTTAGATGCATAGAAAGGTAAAATGTATATGTAATATATTTCCAAGACAAACATTTAAACTAATTTCTGCCATGCATGAACTTTAAGAATATTTGTCAGTTATACTAGAGTGACTATTTTATATTCTATAAAGCCACAATTATTGCTTAATATTGAATTAACTATACCCTGGGAATAACTTGCCCAGTGAGAATTATCAAGTGCTTCTGCCCTGACCAGGATGCAAACCTGGGCTTTGGGTTTAGAAGCAGTGATAAGCAGTTGACTTTGACCTCTCAGCTGTCTGGGGGGCAGAAGCACTTTTCAATTACTGTATAATCCAATTTGGTGTAGGTTATTCCTGAGTTATACTTGATTTGATACTAAATTATATTTGTGGCTTAATATTGCTTGTATACCTGATTCAATTTGCATGCAAATTTGGCTATCTATATGTTGTGTGTTGGGACAGGGAAAAAAATCAATCACATTCTGGGGGTTTTCTGGTTAGGCCAGGATGCTAGGCTATGGTGTGCTGTCTGTCAGAATAAATAGCTTGCTCAAATACAAAAGTGAAGTACAAGTATGGTAATTCAGGTATCAGATTCAGGTTTAAAGAGGAACATTGGAGGAATAACTATCGCTTTGGTAACAAACAAAATTTATAAAGAAAAAGAATTGTTTGCATGTATATTCAGAAAATTACAAAATGTGAAGGATAAGTAAAGATTTTCTCTTTTAGCATAGATATGAGAATATTTTAATTCTGATGATATTATGGATGTAAAATGTAGCATTATTTGTTAGAAGCATGTGTTTCAGAGAACATGCCTTGGTATAAGAGTCGAAGTGACAAGATTTCCTAATGACTTTGCCACTTAGAACAACAAAGGTAATTTTTAAAGATTTTTATATTAATTATAATTTGCTGTATTCATAAAGAAGGGGTGGGGTTGGCTGTTAGTGATGAAGCTAAAATGTAAGGTGAGCAATTGTGTGTGGTTTTGGAGTAATGTTGTTGACTTACTTTACAGGGCTACAATAATGGTGAATGAAACTGCACTTTCTTCTTAATTTTTTTTTTCTTTTTGGGACAATTATTGGATGTGAAGCTTTTATTTTTGCAAGAAAACGTGTTTGTAGTAGTTGGATTACTTATGGTTTACGGATATTTAAAATCTTGTGGGTGGCTTTTATCTCATGTTCTATTGATATGTTATCGTGTGTTGTGGATTTTTTCATGGATTCTAGGTTGTCGACATCATGCGGACTAACGTGGAAAAAGTCCTGGAAAGGGATCAGAAACTATCTGAACTGGATGATCGAGCAGGTACCAGGAGTTGGTTGCTCTTCTCTTTAGACATAATACAATCTCATTTTGGCCAAATTTGATTCTTATTTTATCATTGAATGTTGAAAGGCATTACTCAACTCGTCAGTTTGTTTGCATGTTGACATGCAAACATACAAATTAAGAAAAATATTCAGTGGTTCTGAAATTAGACTTGTTTCACAAGGACTTTTGAAGAACGTTGTGTAAATTTTGTGTATTGTTTGGATTAATGAGTGCAATGAAGCTTTTAACTGAATAATGCCTTTTGTAGCTTTTCTTTGTGGTTGTATGGGTAATTTTTGGTTATTGAGGAAAAAAATTTTATTAAATAACATTTTATCAAATGTAAAGCTGAATTATCAAGATAATCTAAATTTACCCCAACAACCTTATTGTGTTGTAGTAGCTAAAAAGTTAGTCTATCCTATGTATTTCTGTGAAAATTTCAGACCTCACTTTTCTCTTTTTAGATGTTTTCAGTTGTTATTGTCAGGTGCTTCCGTATTAACCTGTCAGTAATAAGAGCATTGTCTACGTACATATGACTCATATGTAAGTGTGATGTACTACTGTCCTAACAGGTGTACTTTTCTCATTTCCTTTTGACATTACCCCTTCCCAAGGAAACAAGAAAAAAAAAAGCCAAAATTGTAAACTTATGTATTTCTACCATATTTTCCTCCTGAGCATTCATATTGTCTTGTCAAGTTTAGGTGGTGGGCTTGATGAGAGAGAACGTGGAGAAGGTGCTCGAGAGAGATCAGAAACTCTCAGAGCTTGATGATCGTGCAGGTATAGAATTTTCGGGGCCCCTGTGTCACTTTTTGAGATTTAGATCCTAGGAGATTCTCTATGAATATGGCACTAGTTATATAGCCTTCATATGCTGAAGAAGACACATTTCCCCACATACACATACATACACACACCATT
Source organism: Macrobrachium rosenbergii (assembly GCF_040412425.1). NCBI lineage: Eukaryota > Metazoa > Arthropoda > Malacostraca > Decapoda > Palaemonidae > Macrobrachium > Macrobrachium rosenbergii. The sequence goes on from NC_089782.1 coordinate 40,302,855, forward strand.
TTGGGTAGTTCATAATCACAGAAGTATTTGTTACTTGCATTATAAATCTTCATGAATTGAGTAGAGTTTTTGAACAGTTTGAGAAAAGTTTTTGTTTGATAATAGATGAGGGCACAGCCTCATGAATAGTTATGGAGTTTTAATGTAGAGAGGATGTTTGACATTGCTCCTCTGCATTAATATTTTTTTTACTATCCTACCCCACTTTTTGCATTTTAAGATTTGCACTGTTGTTTGATTTAGTTACCAAAGTAATTTAATGTAATTAACATCTTTGGGACGTGCAGTCAGAAGGGGTTAAAAGGCTTTTTGAAATATTCATGATAAACACTACTGGAGATACACGTTTAAATATGAGGTACTGTAATTACGAAACTTTAGATATGGGTCGAAAAATTTTGCTAAATTTATTGCTGAACTTAACAAGGGGTCAGGTTAAAGTTAACTGATCAATTTGTAATTGAATAAGGAATTTGGCTCTTAACGTTTTCTCTGTAACCATTGTGGGGTCTTGTCTTGGATTACTTTTATGTAACCTTCGTGGTGTCCTAGTTTTGTCTTTAATAAATTGGTTATGTCCTTTAAGAAGGATTTGATTTCAGTAGGTTAACAGGTATGGGATTTTATGGTACAGTAATAGGGTCAGGTAGGGCCAAAAAGTTGTGGGAATTGCAAATACTTTGAGATAAGATTAATGCAATTTCTTGAACTAAGTTTGGTATACCGTGTATGTTGTGAGGATCAGCAATCAACCATGGTTTTATCTGAGCGGTCAATAATCTGATAGGTTTACTTTGCCTATTGTAGAAGACCCAATTACTATGTGATTATGAGTTACCTTGAGTACCATTTAGAGAATCCCCTGCAGTGTTGTTTAGCTTTTTGCTGTGTTTTATTTTTTCATGAGTACATGTATACAACTTGGATCAGACTGGGACAGCAACTGATTCAAAAGTTAAATGTTCTGAGCACTAACCCAGTCAAAAAGAATTTTTAGAACATTAGATGGAAATGCCTGGTCATTTCATTGATGTTTTCAGCAGCTTACTCAGTTGGAGATTAAACATCCAGAGCTTTAAGTATGGCATTTTAAGAACAGTGGCAGGAAATCTGAAACATTGTGTTCTTTTGGAAAATTAATATTTTTGAGTTGTATATTATAAGCAATGTTTCATTCTGGAAATTTTTGACGAATATAAAGTAATTATTTTAGTTTATAAAACAAACAGAGATTGCATTGAGTAGCAGTAATATGCTTTATTAAGTATTACTTATTTTTTTTTTTCAAATTGATTTTTCTTATCTTTACCAGTCACTTTTGAGTACTTAAATGATATCAGATGCACAAAAGCATTTATTTGAAATAAGCATATGCTCCTTTGAGGCTTAGAGAATTTTGTAATGTAAAGTAAATTATATGCTTATTTTGAACATTGGCTACCAAACAGTTTATAACAATGTACGTCCATTAATAATGTTCATTTTAACCTCTGGAGTACAAGTACAGTATATTTTTTATGAGAAACCCATTACTTATTGTGCCCATGGTTGTCAAAAATGTTCCCATAAAAAAATTCTCCAAAGTAAGAAGAGGCATGGCAGTAATGCATAGGTGAGTATATTGTGCATGTGCAGTGAGAGCCATTGGGTCTTGGTTGACAAGTCTGTTCATTCTTTGTCTTTATTTCCATTAGCCAGTCGTTCCCAGACTGTTCCAATGGTAGTGTCGATGATTTATGTGATTTGCTCTCTCTTTTCTTTCACTTTATTCATCATTTGTTTTATCTTTGTGATTTTCTCTCACTTACAATTGCACTCTGAACAGTGATAACAATTCAGCTGTTTTGAATTCCCATCCGGTGGTATCTTTGATTAGTAGTAGTCAGTCAGTACCAGTTTTTTCATATCAGTAAGTAAAACTGGTTATTTTCCCATTTTATAAATTTATTTAGAGTTCAGGATGGTCTTCAGGTGTACTTATCGACGTTGCAGATGACTCTGGTATTTTGCGTCAATGATTGCTTTGAAATTTTGCGCTCTTATAGTTAGCACTATTTGGTAGCCTTGCTAACTGTAGGTTCTAGTGTATTCCAAGTTATTGATTCTTTTCTTTGTTACAGAGAAGCTGGTTAGTTATAAATGATTTGTTTAACCAGACCTCAGAACCCTTTTAGGGTTCTTTAAGCATAAGTTCTTCCCCTACTACTGTCTGTAGTTTTAATGTTAACATTTATCTTTATGTATTACCTTGGTTTGCCCTATTATTCGCTAACCTTCTGTGGACATAAGTCCAAAAATCCAATTTTTTTAATTGTTTTGTAATGTATGCCTGTTATTTATAGTTTATGGGATTCACCCCTGATTAGTCTTCCTTTGGTTGCTTATTTGTAGGGTTTTAGTTTACAAAATAGCTCTAGTAGTTCTTTGATGCCAAGAGGATGGTTTTGAGATTGACGTTCCATTATTTTCATTCCCAAGCAAATTATCAGTATCTTCATTAGACTATAAGGAGTAGTGCTACATTCTACATAACTGCTTTTCTCAGCTGCTGTAGCACGTGCTCTTGTGCTTTCCTTGATCTTGATGGAATTACTAATGCTTTTTTAAGGAATTTTATTCTTCCTGATTTTTACAGCATTTGGAAGGTATTCCACATTTTTCGGGACAGATCTGTAGGTTGTCTTGTATGGAGTTAATTATCCTGAAAAGTGGGATTCTGTTTATGTTGTGCATTACTCCAATTCCATATTTATTAATTCTGTATAATTTTTATCAGCTTTTCTGGACAAATTAATGTTTTAATTTCCTACATTATCAGTGCCCTTTGTTGTCTTTTACAAGTTATCGAATTTGTATATAAATAAATAGACTTGATCAGAATACTCATAGTGTTGTGCTGGTTGGAGACAGGCATGTTGAACATCTTTCCTACATGTGGAAAACTCAGGTTCCACTCGGGTTTGAAGCACATGCAAAATGTAGAGGAAGCATTTGAGGTACAAAGCACTGCCATCTTTGATGCCGTACTGGTACTTCCTTGATTCCTAGGCATATTTTGTAACTGCTGAGTTACAGGCTTAGCATCTTGCCTTTTAGAAGCAGTTCTCTAATTTTTTTTTTTTTCTCAAAGCTGGCCCAAGACCACTTCATTGCCATTAAATGGCAAGAGACAACTCCCACAGGTTTAGTAGACAAACTAGGATTGAAGTTGCTTTCTTTGATTTAGTCCTTGATCATGTATTGTTGCAGTTGTTATTTCTAAGACACTTTTTTTTTTTTCTGAGTCCCAGATTTTTTTCTGAGTCCCAGATCAGTATACAAGTGTTGAAAATTGACTTGGCAACAACTAGTTATTGCATGAGAAGTTGGGAGTGTGTCAGCCAGGAACAAGACAACCAAGAATTCCTGTTTTGTTGGTCTGCCATGGTGCTTGCCCCCGAAGACTTCATAGAATCAGAAGTTTCCCTTTCAAACAGGCACTGTTAAAGGGAAAATTGAACAGTTCTGTGGGAAGAAAAGGTAATTTTGTGTCTTCACAACCTCTGTGTACTCCATTTGAGACTTGTCTCCATGATGAATATAACTTCACCCTTCTAAGACAAATACAAAGTTCTATATATTCCACAGGTCTTTTTGAAACTGGTTTTTGTTACTGTTGAGTATACCGGCATATGGACATTTCCAGGAATTGAACTTGGATATGAACACACTGGTTGCACTAGTGCATCTTATGAGGACCAGTCTCTAAGATCTTTTGATGCAAGAGTTGTCAATTTGATTTTCTCTGCCAAGTTGTGATAAGGCTATAATGGCATGATCAGTCTTGTTGGCAAACCCCCTTTGCAGCCTGTCTAAAATTAATAATTTTATTTGATTCTAGGACTTATAAGGAGATATGCCCTTTGGGGCAGGACGTTCAAGATGTTCCACTGTTAGCAGATAAGCCTACTAGATTTAGACTACAAAAGAGAAATTGGTGCATAACTTCCCTATGTTTGGAGGCAGACATTCCAGTTGTAATAGCCTTTGTCCAGCATGCAAATGATGGAAGTGTGCTGAAGTCTTGTTCAGCTACATGACTCATGTCTTATTGGAATATTGGGGGACTAAGTCAAGATGTTTGTGTTGCATTACAGTAGAGATTGACACAGGAACATAGCTAAAATCTGGCCAACATTTTTTATGTGAAATAATACGTGTTTGTGGACAGTCTTGTCCGAAGAGACCAGATTTTCTCTCCAGGGTATTGTGAAATTTTGGGAACACTTGAATGGTAGACTAGTTCACAATCCTCTCCCTGGTAAACTTACCAGGAAACTTCCCACCTTGGAAGAATTCCTGTATTTATTATGCTTAAGCAAGTTCCATCTGAATATAGAGACTATATCTTCATGTGCAGTTTTCAAGCAACATCTCAGTAGTAGGTTTTTGAAAAATCAGCCAAAGCAGTACCCAAGTCATGAAGATTTGATATTACTAGACTGAGCAATGAGTTTCTCCATTTTCTTCTACAGCAAGAAGGTACTGTTAATCTCTGTAACGAAGACTTCTTGCCCCATCTCTTATCCTTAACTTAGGGTTGGTTCCAACTTACTCATTGGAGTTGAGGGTGCTATGACAACACTGAGAAGGGTCTTCCAAGAAGCAATAATCTTGCTTAAAAGGTCTGTCCTTAAGAAGTCTCACTAAAGCTGCTTTGGAGCTGCTAGAACAAGCCTCTATTCTGAACCTTACCCAGGTGGTATTTCTCTTGGAGTTTGTATCTTGTGAGTCATTGGCCACCATGAATATTTTTTAATCATTGACCATTATGCTCTTTTGAGTGAGGTCAGTCTTGAAAGGCTGGAGATTAAAAGGTCTATCTTATGTTACTGGCTTTCATACCAAGACCCAGACCTCAGGAAAGCGTCTGTATTTTTAATGCTCCATTTGCCATCACTTGTGTTACAAGCCTAATAAAATGTAGCTTTATGTCTGTACCTCTGCAGAACTAAGGCCTCCATGGTTGACAGTACATCAGGAATCATTTTTTTCACTGGATGCGTGAGGAAGCAGGTAATCAGGAATAAGTTTTGTGTTGGTTTAGGAAGGTCATGTTGAGAGTATGCAACAACTTGAGAGAAAGTGAAGCTACCAAAGTTGAGTAAATGCACATGGAATAAGAGTTTTATCCATGTTCAAAATTTTTAAACATAGACATTATGGTGTTAATGGCAAGTTCATGGAGATGCCTAGTGACTTAAACTAATGTTCATCTGAAGCAGGTAGACTTCAGATGGTTGGATCCGTATTCATTCCTTGTAGGGGTAGCTGTGGGACATATGATTCATGTCTCTGAGGAGGGATCTAGGCTGTTATTAAGAAAGTCATCATCTGTACATTTCTCCTTTGTTTTTACTGTTATGGCACTCTAATGATATAGACTTCATGGGTTACTTGCTTCCGTGTAATGTGTGATGGAGTTTTCACCTCCCATGTGGCTGTATCTACTTTTGTGCCGATATCTCAAGAGGTTGTAGACATAATCATCACTCACTTCATGAAGTGTACAACCTCTTATCTGACGATCATGTCAGATGATTGTCTTATAAATTTTGACATAAAGGTTGAATTTTTCTTATTTTTTATGCTCCAACCAGATCCGTTTCAGTTATCTGTGTGTGGATTTGACATCTTTAATCCTCTCCAAATGAATTAAGGGTTTGGCACTAAAGTAACTGATTTTTGAAATAGATTTGCTTACAGAATAATTTCTCTACATTCCTGCTGTCATAAGTTAACTATACAAAGGATGAATAGACCTGTCACCCGAGACCCATTGAATCTCACTGAGCCTGCATACGATATGCCTCTGGAGGGCTGCTGCTGTTAGTCTCCTCCCTTGGGAGAATTTTTTGGAAAAATTTTGTGACAAAAGAAATGGCACTGTAAGTAATTGGGATGTATTTAAGATATAAATTATCAAATGTTATTTTTCCTAAATTTGTCTTTAATTTTGTAAGACTCCAATACCATTGTAACTAGAAAATAATAGGACTAATAGTGAAATGGGCTTAATGCTTACGTATTCAGAACATGATTACTGTTTCTGTTATTGGATATAATTTGCATGTCATGCAGAACCTCCCACTGAAGGGATATTTCTTTATGCCGTAGCATTAATTGAAGATGCAGTATGTATAAGACAGGATCCTACATACGTGATGGCTTAAATCATGAAAGCATTGATTTTGAATTCCATAGAATCATGGCAAGAGACTGTTATACCTAAGGCTCTGCAATAAGACATTACCTACATGTATTCCTCGTTTCCTCCTAAGGTCTCTGCAGATAGTAGCAGTTCTGAATAGTACACACTTCCCCAAACAGCATGGCTAAATGATGTTGATTAGTAACAAACTTGGAATTATTGGTAATTGGTTATTGATGAAGATGTGTATACATACATATGTACACAAAATTTTTCCTCATTCTCTTGAAGACAAGTCATTTGCATTCCTTCTGCTGCCTTCATTCTTTCCTTTTTCTTTGGGGTATACCAAGTTCCAGCTATTATTTTTAATTTGTCCATGTCAAATTCAATGAACTATGTACAGTGTGATGACAGGTGATTTTTGGTTTTCTTATTAGAACAGGATGTTAGTCAGTAGTTCTGTACCATTTAGTTTGCTATAATGGTAGTACTGTAATACTTTTATTTTATTACATACACAGGAAGTTCAGGTTTGCCAAATTATTGTAGTCTAGATAATCTAATGGTGGGTTAAAGCTGTTGGTATTCTGGATATTGCATATTGTATATTCATTTTCTTTATACAAGAACAGGTACTTGTTATGATACAATATGACAAACTAGGAAATGCAACTTCAAAGATATTTTTTTTAATGAAAATGCTGTGATCACAGCAAACATTTCAAGTGGTTGGAAGCCTTGCTGATAATGAGCTCAGACAAAATTATTGGAATTTAGGTTGAAGTTTGTAAGCTGTACATTATTCATTACAGATTTTAGAAATTTGACATTTTGAATTCCCTCCCTGGTCTAGCAAACGGCAAAATTACCATTTTAAAATCATTCCCAAGGCCAATATTTTCCAAGTGTCAGTGGTGTCACACGTGGGTAATCTTTAGTCATCTTAGAATCAAACAGAGTCATAAGTGTGTGCATGACAGTAATTAACATAGTCGACAGATGCTCAGTTTTTTCTTAGAGTAGGAAGGTAAAAGCAAAAGGACACGGCGCACCAGCACTAGTAGGACGAAATGCAGTGGTGTATGCAATAGCAGGACAGTCAGTGATAAAAAAAAGCACTATATTTAATGGTTCTCTCTTGTGCATGACTAACTTCACTTTTGCGCATGTAGAAAACGCACAGGTCAAGTAAGTACTGTAGCTTTAAACTCGGAGAAGTTTTGATTTTTCATGTGATGCAGTGCTGTATTTTATTGCATAAGCAAAGTTAAACTATAGAAGCAAAAGTAGTTTAGAGCCAAGTTCTGATTTTTTGTACAGTACAGAGCAACAATTTGCAATTTAATATGATTTTCAAGTATTTTATACATTTGTAGCTGAATTTGATATATTTATAGAATATATCTTCACAGTAAAATCACAGTAAGTAAGTTGCAGTCAAGTTATTTTATTATTCTTAAGAACTTTTATTGATGATAATACGGTATAAATTTTTGTGACATTTGAAGGTGCAGGAGATTTGTCATCATTTGTAAACTTCTGTTCAAGAATTAATACATTTTGATGGTTACAGATGCCCTTCAACAGGGAGCCTCACAGTTTGAACAACAGGCTGGCAAGCTAAAGAGAAAAATGTGGTGGAAGAATCTCAAGGTGAGGACTTTAACCCCAAACATTTGAGGTAGAAGTGAAAAAATTTAACCAGAAAGAAAAATCTTCCTTTTCAGTACTGTTCAAGTCATTCAAGTTGATAATGTCATATTCACTGGGAATGCTAAAGGAATTCCACACATCAGTTCTATGGCAATTTGTTGCATTTGTGGCTGTTAAGAGTGTAGAGATACCACATTGATTTCGTAATTGAATTTTTTTAATGGGTTGAAAGGTAACTATGTAGAAGCTGGTTAGATGGAACAGTTTGAGCACAATATAGCCTTTGGTACGTTATACCTTTGTTGACCATTGTCTTTCCAATGACAGATGATGATCATTATGGGAGTTATCGGTCTCATCGTCCTCATCATCATTGTTGGTAAGTATTGTTGATAACTTTTGTTTTCTTACATTGTTAGGCTTTAGGGACCTATAGCTTTGGGATATTTAAGTAATTAGGAGTATCAGGGACATTGTTTTAGGGATGACATCTTACGGATCAGTACCGTGCTTTTCATTGATGGTAATTTCTGTTAGCTATTGTGTTGTTTAATTATGGAAGAAGAATATCATTAGGTTTGTGAAAGTTAGTATTGTTAGGTAAATGCATGGTACTGTAGGCAGACTTGAATGTAAAAGAGAAGCTATAACTCTTTGAGGTCAGGTTTTAAGACACTTTTGAATTCAGCTTTTGGGCTAAGCTCATTGCAGTAAAAGATATCAGATTATATGTCAAATTTAATTTTTTCTATTGATTTTATAAGAGATAGGTAAGTTTGTAAAAACTGAAATTGACTGTCAAAGAATACAGAGAGATTGGGTTTCTTTAATAAAAAAAAAAAAAATTGATATTTTGAAAATTGTGCTTTTTCTGTATTCAGGAGGTTTCCAGGTTTTGCTTCAATTGAGGAAAAGGCTGTGAAATTATAAAATTATTTCAAGGATGAAAAAGATTTTAAAGCCTATAAATTTAATACTATCAGAATTTGAATAGTAGTTAGGTTAGATGTAGACCTATGTTCTGTTAAATAATATGAACGATTTCTTTCATATCCATAATATTTACTAACAAAACATTTAACCAGTTTTTTTTATCAGTAAGAAGTTTTTCTAGTTTACCTAACCCCCGTGAGCCTGGTATGTAGTAAGATGGGATAACATGAGTGTTTTAAATGTAAGAGTACCTATGAATTTGTGCCACAGGATTATAGTTTAGTTTCCTGCTAATTGTTAGTGAGAATTTACCTTGAAGCCTGCAGCTCATTATAAATTGTTTTAAAATTTGTGGGCATGCATATGGCTTGGTAAATTTGATTGGATAACTAATTAGCCCAGGATATAATACAGATTCCTTCACTCGAAATGGGTATGCTTACGCACATTAGGACCCATCTTAATATATATTTATAGGACACACTCATATATAACCTTCATCCCCCATCCAAACTTGTGCAACTTGACGCTTACTTGAGCAATGTTCTGTTACAAAGTTTGGTGTTTCTAAAAAATCAAACCTTATTCTATACATTGCAGCTAAATAGTCTTTCAGTTTCTAGATGTTAATTTTTGTCTTTTAATGAAATGTGTAAGTTGTAAAGTACATAACTAAATTAGGACTTCGATAATGAAATGTTTAGGTACAGATGCCTGTTTCTAGGATGTTCTTCATTTGGATAGCTGTACTTGCAAACTTTTTGATAACTGAAAGGCTGCGAAGCTCGAGTATGGGATTGAGGTTTGGTTTTTGCCTCAGCTTTATTATGGTGTTGGTGTTTGACAATGTTTGGTTGTATGGGTTTATTGTTTCTCTAATTCTAAGTTACAAACATGAAGTCTAACACAAAATTTTTCTCTTATAGTTAACTTCATGTAAATCGGCGTGTATCAATGTCTTCTGTTTGTGCGCTAACAAATAACAAGGTCAGGCTCTATTTGGATGTACGGTGCCTTAGTGTGTATTAACGTGTGTATTTGTCATAATGTGTGTAATCGTTGCTCACAGACACACTTCCCTTCATGGAGTATTGCCTACGGTTATGCAAACTCTCTTAAATAAGCCATTGCATCGTTTTAAAGTATCGTAGATTTGTTTATAGTCCTAAACAACAAATACACCTTGGATACACTAGAATAATGTTCTGGTAAGTCTCTTCTAGTGGTCCATAATATGTTTTTTGGTGTCTTACTGATAATGCTTTTATTTTGTGTGTGGCTTATTTGATATTGACCCTTCTTACCCATTTTGCTCGCTCGCAGGCATTTAATTGGATAGTTGACTCCATGAAGGTGAGGGGACAGTGCCTCTGGTGAATTTGTTGTGGTGATTATGTAGTGGTTGGTTGGCAGTAGCTAGCAGCACTTGTGATAGCTACGGTTTATGGGTAACAGCCAACTTTTTTTTTGCTTACGGGAGGATTATACTGTAACTCAGTTTTTGGTAAGATCTGTTAAAACTTAAAAAAAGCACTTGAAATGCAGCTTGTGGAAGTAAAACGCAAGAAAGTATCGTATTGTCTTTGTATTTTGTAACGTATTGTATTCCTAGTCACATTGGCACATAGAAGCAAATTGTTTTTACTGCACATTGTCTAAATTTTACTTTGGTAATTGGTATTAGTGAGTAGCTCCCTGTAGGTAATGTGGTGTAGTGGTTATTTTTTTGTCACCCATGAACTACGGCTCCCTCCCAGGTGTCTGTTAGTGTAGGGCATTTCTTTGTTAAATGTGATGGAGAAGCTGTAAGACTTCTGCACCTACACAACATGGTTTCCTTCACCCATCTGTCATGGGACGTTTCGGCCTTACTGACGGTGTTTTGATAGACTGAAGCTGTCTAGTCTGTGAACATGCATGTTGTATGTAATGGTTATCCACGAACCTCTGTACAACGGACGTTGACCAATTAAATTGCTGATGCTGTTTCTTGTCATCTGTTTTGGTGAAGAATGAAGTGTTATATAGGTGACATATTGATTTAAAGCTTTGGTGCATTAGGTGTTGGTCAGTGAGATTGTGTACACACTAGCCAAAGACAGGATTTTGTCTTAAAGGATTCTTTTGTGTTTTTCTTTTTTGTCACTGGTTTGCTCTTTTATAATGAAAAGTTAATTTGCATGAAAAGGATGATTATTGTTATAGGGAACTTGAAAGACCAAGGGGAATATGAATTACAGTGGTTATGAGAGCTTGGTGATGAAAACTGTCTATATGTAAGAGAAAAAAGTGATACCTGGTGCATAAGAACCCATGTATCCTTTGGGGCTCAAAGGATATAACATTATGGTGATGCGAATCTGGTGCATTTGCTGTTCAGTGTTATTTCTATGGTTTTTATGAATTGTGTTGTTTCTGTTGTTTTTATAAATGGTAGGGTCTATTTATTGCTTGTGGCTCTATATTTTCAGTTGACTTGTCATGTGGGTGCTACTTTAGACCATGACAATTTGAAAATTTTTACATTGGTTTTGGAAAAAATTGAAAACAAAATAGGCAGTGTCGAGAGTATTTTTTGAGTTCCATTTGGTTTGTAAGTTTGGTAAGTTTTAAAAGGTTTAATTCAGTGAAAGAGTAATGTGTTATCATTTTGTATTTATTTTTCTTGCAGATTGACTAGATAGCTCTATCCTACAGTTTGTTTTGAAGCCATAGGAATTGTGTTGGTTGCTATTGGATGCATGCTTTGTATAGGAATATGATTGATTTTCTCTTGGTAGGTAGTGAATTACATTTAAAGAGGTTACTTTGAGGAGTATGTATAGATGGGGATAAATGAGATCACATTATGATTTTGTATTCAGGATGAAAAAGTGAGATTAAGGTTGCCAGGTAAGGAGAAAAAGACAATGACCTTGACAATGTTAGTGTCGTAATTTTTTAAAAAAATTTCAAAAAAATCTGTTGTAAGAGAAGACTAAAGGTTGACTTTTTTATCAAAGAAAAATGTAGAATGAGTGTTAGTTAAGGTTAAGTGTGTGCAGTAGCAAATTGTCTTGTAATTGATAACATGTGAGAGCTGAAGGAGAGACAGACAGGTGCAGTATTGCTAGTTCTACTTACGTCATCCACATCAGAAGATGAATCAAAACAAGTTGATGAGAATGGATCAGTACTACTTCAGAATATGTTGATTAGGTCACATTGACAGTGCTCTCTACAAGTGAAGTAGGCTGTGTACTGAATATTTAGGTGATTTCATTGAATTTGTTTTGCTGCACTGATATCAGTAAAAGCTTCGAGTGCTTTCTGTCACCAAATTTATGGGACTCATTGAGTATTCCTTTAACCTTGAGCATTTATTTTAGAAATTTTCTAAGATTTTGTGATTGTGGAATAAATTAAAAGTTTATGGGAAATCAGAGAAATTTTCTTGCAATAAATATATGGAAGAGTTTTCTTAAATTAATTACCAAAAGAATTTATGGAACTGAATTGCGGGGAATGTTAAATTTTAATAAAACTATTTTAATTAGAATTTATGGAACTGAACAGTGGGAAACATTCAATTTTGAAAACTAACTTCATTAGAATTAATGGAACTAAACAATGGGGAAATTAATAAAACTATTTCCATTAGAATTTATGGAACTGAACAGTGGGGAGCATTAAATTATTATAAAACTATTTTAATTGAATTTTATAATTTACTTATTGAATAAAAGCCAAGGTTCAGTGCACTAAAGTATTCAAGGGTTTCAGAAGCCTTAATATTTGATGTGGAGTATGGTAGAGATGGGGAGAAGAAAGAAAAATTGAAATATATAATGATGGGGCCAAATTTTCTGTGGTCATCTAAAATAAATGCTGTACTGCTTTGAAGCTGTGTAATATTACAGGGGGTTGAGGTTCTAAGGTCTTGATGAATGTTTTAATTTTTTCTGTATTGATCTGATAAATCTCTATTCTTAACTTTGTGAGATTGATGCTTTGTAATGGAATCAGACAGTTCCATGCATCTTTGTAAAGCTTTAAGGAGAGCCACAGAAAAGCTTAAAATATTTAAAAAGGGTAATATTGGGAATATCATGATCATTTTTATTACTAAATTTAAAGTAGGGACACATGAATTTTAAAAAAAAAATTTTAGGGACACAGCAGGTAGTCTTTATTCAGTTGGAAATATTTCCTACTTTATTAAAAGTTGGTTTGGTGATTGGGTATTTGCCCTTAGCTATTCTCCATGAAACTTTTGATAAGTGATAAGAGAGAGTACTTTGATCAGATATTGAGAAGAAATTTTGCAGTTGAATTTCATGGGGTCCTATTAGCAATATAAATAATTTTTTTTAATAACTGAAACCACAATATTTTTAACCTTTTGCTTTGAATTACTTCATTACTAATGCATCTTGTTGCTTTAAAAACTCAGCCTATGCTATAATGCTGAGCATGGAGTCTTGTGGCAGCACAGGGGGGATTGGCGTTTTTCTCTACGACGTTGTCACCGACGAGCGTCATGTACCTGTCTCCTTCTCCAGGTTGTTTTTTTCTCTTTTAGAGCTGATAAAAATTCACACACTTTTCCTTTCCTGCCTTCTTTCGGTGAAAAGGTCCCTACCTTCCCAAGGGAAGTGATAACAAGACGGACAATGTAGCCATCAATAACGCTCAACAACCCAACAACCAAACTTCCTACACGATGAATAACGCCCAATAACGCCCCTCACTCTTTGCAGTCAAGTTGGGCATAGTCGAGGTGTAGTGAGTCACCTCTCTCCTCTCACCTACTGTGAGGTAACGAGATCTACAAGTTCACGGGAATGGTCCGTTGGGACACAGTTTACACTCTCTATTTGTAAACAAATTTATAATTGTGGCAGAATGCAAATATGCCTCCGTTAGAGAGACAGAATGCCAAATTGAGGAACATGCAAAGACCTCGCTATTATATGACACTAGGGGTAGCATTAATATTTTTCGCGGAGGTTGCGTGGTTGCCTGATTATCTCCACTTTTTTAGGAATGACTCTTCTAACTTTTAATCCTTGTCTTTCAATGATGCACTCAGTAATTTATTATTTGCCAGAGAAGAGTTGTATTTATTGATGTAGATTTGTTAGACTTGTTGTTATGAAGAGTGCAAGCAATGTGCATCATTGAAAGGGTAAGGTCTTATAGGCCCTACATAAGAGACACTGGTGCCAGCTCGTTGAATACAGTATGCATGTTTACTAGTACCTGCTTGCAATAGCTATTTGCTTGAATGGTTGATCCATTGGAAGAACTTTTATGTATTTTACTTGCACTTTATTTGGGTTTGTTTCTTGCACCTACTTAGCCACAGATATGCACTCACTGTCTCTGTTTACAGCATTTTGGAATTTTTCAAGTCCTTACATTCCTATAAAATCCTCTTTTATTCAGAACTATTGCTCTTAGTGTGGGAAAGGCAGATTATACGTGGATATCGGGAAAGGCAGATTATGCGTGGATATCGGTGGTTATTTATGCCTGACCATTTAGGTAGTAAGTTTAATTGATTAGCTTTTTCGCTTATGTTTTTGAAAACCCTTTGCTCTCTCTGTCGGATGGTGCATGGTGGTTCTATCTTCATACTAATAACAAGTTTAATCTTTCCCATTCCAAATATCCATCATAAAACATGCCACCCTAAATTTATCAGAAAAATTCTTTTTGAACAATAGGTAAGGAAGTGAGATATTTCTTTTATAAGGTTTCCACATGAGGTTTATTTGGTTAGATGAGTTTCAAGTACGTAGATTACGGCTAGTTTGATATTTATACTTTAAAAAGTTTGGTTTTTTACCTTTCATCCACATAGGCAGTGCTATGTGGCATTTTTTTTTTTTTTAACTGAATCTATCTACTTGTTTTCCTGGTTGGAGAAAACTTCCTATACAGAATTGTCTTTTATTTAGCCGACTTCAGTAACCTTAAAATGCTTGGTGTGTTTTAGTTAAGAACAGTTTAATATACAGCATTGGTTTCTTTTTTGCAGTCCAACACTTTTTCTTTGTAGATGAATGAATTAAATAATGATATTTTTCTGCAGAATTTTTTTAAAATTAAAATTAACCGGGAACAAGGCAGTGTGTATATGAAACTTGGATGCTTACATGAGGTTTGAGCATGGCATCTGCCTTTAAGTAAGATAAAAACAGAGCATCTATAAATACCAGCAAGAGTTTTTAGGATATATTGTTGGAGGTACTGTGGCAGTTACGGGCCCCAAAGGGGTTTGGTATCTTACAGTATTTGTGAGACTGAGGAAGAAATAATCCTCATGGATTTGGTCGTAGTTCCTGATTTTCTCTGGAAATATGTCACAGGATTAAATATTTTTAGGTAGTGTGTAAAATTTTGTACAGATTTATTGATAGAGTAACTTAGGTTAGAATTAAGCCAACACTTTTCTAGACATTTTTCTTTTTGATAGTACACTTCTTTTTAATAACTTGTAGTTTTCAGAATATTAGCATGTCTTTCGAGTTTCTCTGTATCTCACCTTTTTAATATGTTCACTGTTTTTTTTCAACAAAGTTGCATTGACTCTTCATGATTATTTTTCACAGCTTTCCAGTGCTATTGGTGATGCAACTTTGTTAGTTTTTCCATGATAATCTCAAGTTTGAGCTTTTTTCATTGTTACTCATGGTTAAGTCCACATTGTTTAACCTATTTTGCATGGTTATTTTTTATAATATGTATGTTATGTACCTTTCCACTTTCCATGTATCTTGCATTTTAATTTTCATGGAATTTGCTCTATTGGTTTACCTTGTATAGTTATTATGAATTTGGATTGTCAGTATTGCCTCGTTTTTGTGGAAGATTTATTTTCTTGTGTTCATTTTATACTTTTTTCATGAACATACCAGTTCTTAATTTATTCATTGGTATAAGTTTCAGTTGTTATACTTGAGTTTTTTGTTGGGGGGAACCTGTTGAAAGCTTTTTTTCTTTTTTATTGATTAATTTTTTTGGAAGAGCAGTTGACTCTTTCGTTAAGCTTATCATTTTCCCAGAGTTTTATAATTTTCTTTTTTATTCCTGAAATTATTCATTCTTTACTCGTTACTTGAATATTAGCTTACTGAATTATTTTCCTGTAAAAGCATTTTATATATTTTTTTTTATTTCATGTTTGGGGAAGTTCATGTACAGTATTTATTTTTTAATCCAACCTTTATCCTTTGTTACAATGCTTTTTAAAAAAATATAATTAGCTATATATTTTGGAATAATTTTAAAGCTTTGTGATGATAACTAGTCATGATTATAGGTTTCAGTATATGCTATTCATATTGCAGCATACAGTACTTACTCTTGATTACATAGTTTGTTGATGATAATTTTGATTAGATTAACATTTTATGTTTGCAACTTATCATTTCAATTCAACTAATCTTGTTTAGAAAGAGTTTCTTGTGCTTCGAAGTACTGAACTTCATTTTGCATTTATTCCAAATATTTCAATTTATGAAGGAACATACTGGCAGTCTGTGATCAAAAGAGGCGGTGACATACGGTTGTTTTTGAGACATTTGCCAAGGCATGGATACTATGTGCAGTAGACCTAAATTAATAGACAGACCTAACTTTTATTTGTGTTTGTGTTTGAATAAGTTTTTGAAGAGAATTTGTGACTGGACAGGAATGTACTGTATTTAGTTTCTGAACTGAAATGGTGTATCCTTACAAATAATAGACTTGTGAGGAATATCAGGGTATTTTCATTGTGCATGATTTGAAGGGGTTTTGGGTTTTACTGAAATCTCGATCCCAAAAAGTTTGGCCATTTTGATTGTTGAGACCAGGTTTATTTACTTATGTTGAATTAAAAGTGGATGCATTGCATAGTACTTGAATGTTTCATGAAGCTTTTTTGGTTTTTTATTTCTTCCGAAGCAGGTTAGTAGATAATCTGAATTTTCTGTCTTAATTATTTACTTAATTAAGGCTGGAATATTAAAATTTAATTTGAGAAGTTGACTGGCAACAAAATTTTTTGGAAGGCAGAGAAAAATGTGTACAATTAAAATTAATAAAACACTTTTTACCTTGTGTGTATTGTGTTTAGAAAAAATATCACGGCTAAAGAATATCACTTGTGATCACTGATTATGTATTGAAAGTATCTCTTCAGGTTAGATACTTGTATGCAAAAATTGTATCATGAAGACAGAACAATTTGTCTTTACCAGTAAGTAAAGGATGTTGTGTTGCTTCTTTGGTGCCTATAAATTTTGATAATAGAAATACTGTAGTGGCATTAGTATTAGCTTTTAAATAGTCAGTTTATGCACTTACGATAGCATATTATTCTGATCATTGTTGGCATTGATCTGCCCATTCATGTTGTTAAAGGGATGCCAGTTGCCTTTGGAATTATAGTCTTATTTTAGCTACCCTAAAAATCCAAGTAGTTTATGTCTAATTTGGAATACTTTTTTTTTTTTCAAAGCCATTGTTACTGGTTAACTTTGAAGTTTGGTGCTAATTTCAAGGCATAAAGATTACAAGAAGCAATTTTCCTTATTTGTAACTGGTTGCCTTTGAGGCTATCAGTAGTGATAGTTGTAGAACAACATATGGTTTGGTATGACTACCAATTAACAGTTCTTTGGATGGTTATTATAGTATAACACATGTTACAACATTGGCTTGCCCAGTAGTGAGAAGGGTTTAGAGAAGGGGTTGAACACAAACACTTTTGAGACATAGAAGCCCTCTCTTTCTGTCCCTTGAGGATACAGAGCAAACCAAGAATACTTTTGTCCTTTAAACCTGTTTCAAGAAAAGACGGGAAATATTTTTTAGTACAGTCTGTATTAGTAAAATAAGAATACTTTCAATTGTTAGTCTGGTATGTTGTTGATAGCTTGTATTTAATGCTGAATTCTTGGTTTGCATTAGATTACCACCAGTATTTAAGGGTACTTTTACCAGGCATGTAATCATCTTTTAGTTTTGAGTATTTTTTTTTTCCTTTGAAAAAGAGAAAAAAAAAAAAAAATTGTCCCTTGAGCTATGTTGAGAAAGGCTTTGCCGAAATTTACAGGCATTTTGATTTCTTCCCCATAACATTTTCTCCCCCCTCCCCCTGTAGTCCTATTAGATTTTCCATTGGAAAACAAACAGGCTGGTATATGTAATATGATTCTGACAACTCATTAAGAAAGGTAGATAAATGTAAATGGTAAGCTATGAAATCTTGAAGTTTAGTAACTGACATAGCTGATTGAGGGGAATTTCACTGTTTAACTTTGATCTTGATATATACTTGTTCATTATTTAATATTGGCCTGTGAAGAGGACAGGCAATTTTATAAGGGAGCATCCTTGGGCCAGTCCTCTAAGGAATAGTTTGTGAAGATTTTACCTAAGACAGGGACAAAAGGAAATAGTAAAGCAAAGGGGAAAATTAGGGGACTAGAGCAGATGAAAAACTGAAGTTCTATTAAGTTAAACAGAAAAATTCTCAAAAACTTAGTTTTACTTCTGAAAGGTAGAGAAATTGAATCGTCTCTTATCTGGATATCATTATACTAATCTCGGTATGTCACTTGATTTGTCAGAGTATTGGAGCTCTTTTGCTGAAAACAAAAAAATCTAGATGGTTAGAATAGGCCAAATTATTTCTTCTCAGTTCTTGTAGTGTCACTTCAAACTTAAAATTTGCAGTATCTGAGTTAACTCTTGTCTATTTAGGTAAGACCAGAGAAACAAATCAAGATATGTTTCTGTTTCTCTAGTTAAGTTATGAAATTTTTATGTTTAAAAAGTTGAGTGTTTAAAGTGTGTTGGTAAAAATTACAAAAAACTTTTAATCTTTCAGAAATTCTACTTTCCCCTTTCAGAGAGAGACAAAGAATATAGTACAGTAGTATAATTGCTGCTATTTATTGTATATGGCAAAGACAGGCGTATGGTAAGTGTGCCCTTTTCCTAAAAAGGCTTTCTATAAATGGGAAGAGGCGTGGCAGAATGAGTTGTTTCTGAGAAAGTTGCTTGGTTGGCATCAGCGATAAATTTTTGATAAACATAAAAAGCTAAAGAGATTTTTGTAATGTTTACCTTTACATCTTCAACACAGCTTTTTAAGAGGGTTGTTATTGCTGTATTATTCATTATCCATTTATCGATTGCAAAGCAAACATCCCTAGAATTAAGTGCCTGTATGTCAAGAAAAACATAAAAGGGAAGCTGTGTGTAATGCATAAATTAGATAAAAATATTATTGGGGCAATAATTCATAAGTGGTAGATAATATATAATGAGAAATAGAAAATAGGCACAGTATACAAGCGTACTATAGCTGACCATTTTATCACTTGCTGCTGAGTATTGAGGACAAAACCTTGGTTTATGCCCATATCTCCAGTTCAGTATGTTATGAAAAATGCTTCCCTAGAAACTGCAAGTGCTGGCTTACACGTGTACATGCTAGGAATGAAACTAAGCAAAGCACAATCGAATTTGCTGTGTTTTTGGGCAAGTGACAGAAGGGCCATTGTTTGAGGCCTCATAATAGTGAATTGCATTGTTTGTGAGTACATTGTTACACTTCAACGGAAATTTGTCATGTTGTAGATATTGTGGATCATCCATACCTTCCATGAAAATTTGCATCAACAGGAAATGGTTCTGAGTATCTACTAACACCAGGAAGTGATCTAGGAGACAGCCTCATGAGGTCAAGTGCATTTTTCCTTATTATTATTGCTAGGTGCTTATTATTATTGGTAGGCACTGATAAGTAATGGCAGTCTGTTTTAACTGTACATGTTCCTCTCATCTGTCCTATGGATTAAGGCATAATTTACATTGCTGTAAATGTTCTGTATGTGGGAATAGATGTTAGAAAGTAATTTTGATGCAGCAGATGAGCATACACAAGAAAAACATCAAGACATAGTACATTGACAAATGCTGGTGGAGGATGCTGATGTAACCATATTGAGGCTTTCAGCGAGCTTTTCAGTTTCCTGGACAGACAGTAGATGAGACCTCTGGGACCACATGAGTTGATTATAAGAAAGGGTTTGGATCATTCACTGCTGTTAGGGAAGGAGATGGCAGTAGTTCATGCCAGTTGAGATGGCCCAATAAAGTGTTAACAAGAATGGCGTAGGTAGCAGTAGTTCATGCCAATTGAGATGGCCCAATAAAGTGTTAACAAGAATGGCGAGTGTTAAGAAGAATGGGCCCAATAAAGTGTTAACAAGAATGGCGTAGGTAGCAGTAGTTCATGCCAATTGAGATGGCCCAATAAAGTGTTAACAAGAATGGCGTAGGTAGCAGTAGTTCATGCCAATTGAGATGGCCCAATCAAGTGTTAACAAGAATGGCATCTTGACACTTATTCAAAAGTTGATTTGTTTGATATCTTAATTATCATTCAAAAATTCTCTTTCCCATTGAATGAATAATTTTACTTTGTATCAAGAATATTTGGCACTGTGTATGTAAATTCTCAGCTGTAGCAGTTTAAACATATAAAAATATACTGTATATTACAGCAAATTTGGTAAATGGTAGTGTCTGTTTCTGTATTAGTATTTTCTTCTCTGAACTGGATGAACTTGAAATATTGCTCCTTTATTTGATTCAAACAACAGAAGATAAAAGTTTTTGATTCGGGAATTGTCATTGGAAACTCTGAGTAATTTTTAGGAAACTTTATTAATTAGGCTTTAGTATCATCACAAACATTTTTTAAACCAGCTTATCCATTTTTTGGAGTAAGTTCACCCCACTCCTGTTTCCTGTGCTCTTTCTGCATCTGAATTCCCATCAGGTCAAGACGGGGCCCCTCTACAGGTGTTTCATCATGCTGTATACACATCTGCTTTTTAGACTTTCTCATCTCTGTCTTACCAGATCTCATTTGAGAATAGTAGTCCTTTTTCCAAAGAATCCCACTTTGGCCAGCCATATGTTAGAGAATGTTTATATAATTATAATATTAATGAGTGTAAAGATTCTTCTGCCTAGATTTAATTATAATATGTAGTAATTAGGCATTGCTTTTTGATAATAATAGTTTTTGCATTACATTCAATACTGTAAATTGGTATTATGCACTCTTAATTTCAACCAACAAGAAACTGCAATGTCTTGGTCACATATTGTAAATGTTTTATTTTAGTGTTTTTTTATAAATATTTAAAGGTGGAGTGTATTAAGCATATTTTTCCTTACATTTGGTCCTGTTCTAAAAGAACATTGATAGCCAGAAGCTATTGTTTGTATAAATATACTGTTTTACATAACCCAATTAATCATATGGTGCCTTTTTCTATGATGAAAACCTAGTTCCATCAGACTTTCATCAGACGAGGTCAAAAACATTACCACTACGCATGCTTTGTTCTGCTTATTTAGTGAACCTCCAATTCCTCCTCACTTTTCTGTGAGAAACTGAAGAGTCCGCATGTCATTTCTTAGGATTGCCGTCTTGCTGCTGAGCCTTACTGGTCAGTTACTTATTCACGTTCATGCGAATCATCTTCGTGGTTATTAAATTGTGTTTTTGGTCTTGATTTTTGGACAGTTCATTGCAGGTTACTGTAAGTTATAGTATTTTATCCTTATATTTAATCCTTAAAAATTTTTAAAGGTTTTCTATAGCCGTTAATATTGGCACTTTTATTAATTTATCGTAGTGGCAAGAAATACACTATTCCACTTTGCCTTGTTATTCAGGCTTGTTCATGTTTTTCTTTTACCTTTAGTGGCAGTCATTACTCTTTTTGTTAAGCATCCTTTCACTCATGTGTCCATTAATGTATTGTTGCTACCAAGTACAGTGTAGTGACCCAGTTATATAGGCTAACTTTTTACCATTTGATTAAGTTTCAGCACACCTCAGCTTACTTTCAGAGTCTTCTTGTGTGAGTTTGAAGCTCCTCATGTTTTCTATGGAACTTGAACAGTATGTGTATGTTTTCCATTGACCAAGAACAACATGAGTGTGTTATACAGAGCCCATACTCACTCCCCACAGTTTATGTGCAAGGTATGTTGTGAGAGGTTTCCTGAGCAGTAGTATCTCCTCACCAAGGAGGGGATGTTATAAGGGGTGTTCATCAAAGATTACTACTGACACCAACTTGGATTCCTTTGGTGGCCTCACTGAAGCTCCTCCAGTAGCTTCTTTTAAGCAGTGTATTTTGTTCAGTGATTTTTTTAGGGAATATGAGTTTTTTTTTTTTTCTATAGCAGCTGTAGAGACCTCAGCTTCTCGATTAGGTTAATTCACTGGAAAGTTGTCAATATAGTTCGTTACAGTTGATGATTGGCTCTTCCCTTGAATTGTCAGCAGCCCTGGACCCTTGGTTCTTCCATGGCAGTCACCGAGCTGTTGGGGGTGACTTTTCATTCTTCTTTGTCTTGGCCACCTTCTCTGCCATCTCATACTCTCTCAGGTTTCTGGGACAATAACCTCCGAGTAGGCAGACTAGTGGTGGTTCCTTTTGTTGAAACATATGTGCTTCCCCATGAAGATGGTGTTGTAGCCATTCCAGTACTCATGATTGTGTCAGGGATTGTTCTATGAGTGCTTGCAGGAGATCTCTTTCAAGGGGGATGCTCCCTTTGCAGAAATCACGGTGGACATTGTGATATGACTCATTCCTAAAGGGACATAGGTAGAGGTGATGGCAACTGTCACTTGAGGGACTCCTGTCTAGGTCAGGATGTGAACAAGGGTGATGCTTATATTGTCTTCCTTTCTTATCTTTTCTAGCACTTATAGGATTGGGAACCTTCCTTGTTTTTGTTTGTTCCTGAATTGGTGACAAAAACCCAGAACCCATGAGTTGCTGACAAGAAATCTCCTCTTTTTCCCTCTCTCCAGGATTTTGCTGGTGGTGGCCCACATGAGATACTTTTAGACCTGGTGCAAGCTGTGAGGTATCAGCTGAGAAAGACCAGACCTCAAGTGACTTTTTTAGCACTTGCAAACACAATAAGGTGGTGTTGAACATCTTTTCTCTCTAACTTAGGGTGCAGTCAAACAGATTTATTATTCATCAGGCACATTAGATGGTTGTATAGTTCGGATGAGTGCTCACAAGGCATGGAATTTGGATTGTCTTTTACAATTTGGAACAAATTTTTGGTAGCGCAGATAATGAGGGCAGGTATAGGGGGAAGTCAGACACTTTTACCTAATTTTACCCAAGTACATCATTCCACATAAGGGATGTTGCCTCTATGTCCTATGTCCCTAGATACTTTTCTTTGGGACCTGTGATGACTGTTCAGCAGGTTGTGTAGCACCCAGGCTCTCCTCGAACAAAAAAGCAGATTGTCTAAGGTACTCAGAGGGCGTAAGGATAGCGCTGACTGGCTTCTTGCTTCCTTCTTTCCTCGCTCTGTGAGGCAGCATCTCAGGTCAAGTACATCATTTTTAGATGGGTGCAGATGCATGTAAGCTACACACACTGGCATCAAGGCTTAAGAGCTTTGGTTTGTAAGGCACAACTCCGCTCTCCCTTTTATCTGACTTGGGTGGGGTGGGGCGGGGTGCCAGATTTAAGCTGTAAGCTGAACCCATCAATTTTATGGCTGATTTGCAGACTGGGATTGATTTTCAGGACACTTCCACATTTGATTCTTCAGATTTTATGATCTATCTCACTGCCTGCAGGCAGATATGGCAAATTCAAGATGAAGAGATTTATGTTAGGAAATATTTGAGTACTTTAGAAGATTCGAGTACTGTAGAAGATATTTGTAACTACCATTTTTTTTTTGGTTGTCAGGAAATTATACTGTTGAATATGTTTTGTGATGTTCAAGAAAAGAATATTATAGTTACATACTTTTACTGTCCTTTGTGAGTATGTTGACTGCAGTTCAATCACCTTTAACCTTTTGCGAACTGGCAAGTACTAATGCATGTACAGTATATATATATCTATCTATCTATCTCCCAGTCAACTAAGTCTGCATTAGATGTTTGTGTATGGAACTAAAAAGTGATGTTCATCTGGGAAAAGGTCAAGTTTATTAAAATAGGTCTTTATGACAAATTAGAAAGGCTAGTCTATTTCTTAAAGAAGCATGTGTGTTTCATGCATCTACTTTGAGGGTTTACACATATGGGTGAAAGCCATTCAGTGGGTCTGGAGTTCTTTCTGTTAAGATTTCAGTGATTCTAGAAGTATCATAGAAGCCTTCAGAAGTTACCGTCCAAAAAAATTTTCTCGTCTAGCAAATAAAATTCTCCTTCCGTAAATGACACAAAACTGGCGTAAAATAGGAACCATGCTGAATCCGTGCTCATGGTAATCATTGAAAGAAATGAAGATGTAAATAAAGTGTGCAATATGACTAGGTAAACTTAAAATTTACAATAAAGTCCATTTAATGAATAAATGGTGGGAAAAGCAGTGAAATGGATAGTTATACATTAAAGCAGAATGAACTTGCATTAGGATCGTTCCCAAGTGATGCTAACCTGTCTGTGAATTCCTTTTTTTGTACAGTGCAATACAACATTAGAAATCAGACATTTTGTGTGAATGCCCAAGTTTCAGTAGAGTGAACTCTTTATAGAAATTTTTGTCAGTCTCTATAATTGCCACTCTGCAAAAGCTGTAATTTTTTAGAAAATCATTTGATAGGTAATATTTACTATTACTTTAATAAGCACAAACTCTTTGGGCCAGCCTAATAAGATCTGGTTAAACTACTTTTTAAAAACTTAAATTAGGTGGCACATTGTTGTTTTACCTGTATAATTCGTTTATTGGAAGTTGAGATTATAAATGGTAAGCTGTGCTTGTTCCTTGTTCATGTAGGCATTAAAGGAAATGAAGATACACAAAAAGCAGCCAAATCTGCAGCTGTTATAGTTACATCAAACAAAAATCCCATTTGTGATTATCTGCCATTTCCAAGTTGATTAAACAAATGATTGGTAGGTTTTGTAGAGTTGTGAAATTAAGTACATAATGAAGATTGCACCCTTAGCAGAATTGTAATCCTCGGAAAGATATACAGTAGACATAGTTATTATCCTGTTGAAAATGTAGCAAACCCATGTAATAATTAAAAGTCATCCAACATTAGCTTTAAAACAAATTTTAGCCAGTGTCTTAATTCCAGTCAATAGGAAATAAAAAATCATGGATGGAGCATCAGAATTTAGTTCATAAAGCTAAGGTTTTAGGAAGTTCCAACACATTAAAACATCACTGTACTTGCATCTTACATAAATATCATTTGAAAAATTTCTAACTACAGTATTGATTGTTGAATTATGGTGACATGCTATGTAAGAGTCTCACATGTTACCTTAAATTTAAGATTTTACTAGAAAGACTGATTAATATGAATAGAATAGTACAGAACTTTGGGAAGTTATTGTATATCCTAGTAGTATTATGATGCAATGTGTACTGCCATTTTTACATATCCATTTCACTTTTTATGCATAGTTTTTACTAGTTTCACATTTTTCCATGGAGGGGGTTTACTGATGATAATCATACATACCCATTTTACTTCAGTGTACATTTTATTCTGTAACACTAATTTTACTAATTTTTCACTGTTGATAAAGAACTTATTTGAACATCCCTTGTGTTGCTCTGTCCTTACAGGGTTTTTTGTCCTGTGCTGTTTGATAATTACACTTCATTCCTTATTCAAAACAATTGTTGCTTCAGTCAGTGTTGCTAAGTTTCAGTTCCAAGTAATGTTTCACTGACATATTTAACTTGAAAGTTTTTCAGTACACAAGGAGCAGATTTGTTTTGTGACCAGATGAATACTAATCATGAGACATAATAGTTACGAACATAAATTAATTGAGAAAATGTTAGATAATTAAAGCTTACAGGCTTGAGAATTATTTTAATATTTAAAATTTTAATATTTTAGTATGTTAGTTTAATAATAATGTATGGGATTAGAAGTGATATGCATAAGCTTTTGTAAATAGTTATTTTTTTAAGTTTGTAGAATTGTGATATTTCATTTAAAGATTGCGGTGTTATATAATTTTTTTTCATTTACAAATTGGTCCCAGTAGCATGACCTTACAAGAGTTTTGAGTCTCGTCGTATTATAATACCGAACCCCGTGTTTAGAGAATGTACTGTATTTAGATACTGAATTGTGAAACATTCAGAGAATGCAGTTAGTATTATTTCATTGACCTAATACTGTATCAGCAAACACTGAATAGTTGGTCTTGGAGTTAAATCCTTTTGAAAATTTCCATAATCTTGCATAATCGCAGTTCATCCAATTTATTTTGTTGACTTGATATCAACAAACACTGAATGATAGGTCTTGAAGATTAATCCCTTTGGAAATTGCCAGGATCTTTATAATCTTGGCAGTTCATTCAACTCACAGGTTTTAAAAATTTTTAAATTAAAAGGTGAGATATAAAAGAACAAACCCTACTAGAATGAAAAATACCTGAGTGGTCTGGGTAAATAATAATAATAATAATAAATAATAATAATAATAATAATAATAAATAATTAATAATAATAAAACTATTCTGATTGGCAAAGGATAGGGTCTTAAATCTTTCAACACTGCCATGGTGGCAGTGATTGTCAACGGCTTTTCTTTTACTGGCCAATTTTTTTTAATTTTTGAGGTTCAAAAGTGGAATACAGTATCTAAGGTTGGCTTTTTGAAATCATTACAGTTTTGTAATGTGTTTGGACCATGCTGCTTACTGTGAAATGTAAGAATGTAGGTTATCCATTACATTTTAGTCTGATGGAAAATGTTTATATCCTTAGCCTTGGCAAATATACTTAATGACAACCAGTTTTATGAAAAATTTGTATGTCCTTGCTCTTGGTAAATGTATTGCTCAATATGACTTTTTTTCAGGTAACATAAAAAATATGATCGTCAGTAGTGATAACTTTTCATTTAATATTTTTTTATGATAATGAACATCCACTTCTGATGTAAATTTAATTGTATATTTGTTCTTTGATGTATTTTAATTGTTTTAATGCTAGTGAACAAGACAATACAGTTAATCTTCTCCATATTGCCCTACCTGTTGAAATAGTGCTTCTAATTATATGGAAGAGTCTTAGGGAAAGTCTGTATAAAGATGAATTTTGGTTTTGTATTTTAAATCTTTCCAGACTTATGCATAAACTCAAAGTACTCGTGATTATTTTTAGGAATGCTGTATACATTTTTTGTTGATTATTTTATGGAATGCTGTAACATTTTTTGTTGGTACTAGATTTTGAGATACTGTATGTTACTTGGATTTGTGGTTAGGAATATATTACAATGTTTAGCTTATCTGATCTCTTGTAAAGATTCAAGAATTTAGAATGTATGGGTATTTCTGTATTAATAATAACAGTATACTTTGTTTGATTCTACAGCTATATTTGTTTGTAACAACGCATTAATCTTAAGATGCCATATTCCATGTAGAATTATTCCAGTCACACCAGCCTGCATTCAGCTGAATAGAATGCTCCCACAACTCCCAACAGTACCCTCATTCCCATTGTCTACATCTACCCTCATTCTGTTGTGCAGTGCTGAATGGCCTCTTTATCTCCAGTGTCAGGCCATGGGCCAAATTTCTTACATTTGATTCATTCATTCCATTGTGCAACTCTCCATAGCATCATCCCAGCATTGCTGCTCTTCCAGTCTGGCTTAAGGAAGTCAGCGCCATGCCGTCCTTTGTCTTGATCTAAGTAATTTTCATGGTTTTCTTCCATGTTTATTTCCTTTCCTAAATATTCTAGTTTTTAAAGTGAATTTTGCCTGTTTGTGAAGGGAACTAACTTTCATCTGCTGTAACACAGGATTGGAGTGAACACCTAGGTTAAGTGTTAAGGGTAGGCTTTGTTCCAGATCCCCCACCCTTTACTTTTTTATTTCTGCGTCGTGGCATAATTTTTTAATTTAGGGTTAATTGGGATAGTGTGTGCACTAAACTTGCATTCTAACTTGAGGGAATTCAAGCTAATAGTCAGTTTCATTTTATTTGCTGCTATTACATTGCAATATGAAGTTTTTTACATGGCTTTGTGATTCTTTGCACTTGTACTTTTTGGAGTTTTAACAAGAGCAACAAATGTTGGGGGATAACAGTGAAGGGCATTGTTCACAAGTCCTCTGGCTGTTTTTGTGTGACTTGGCTTCAATTATGTCTCAGTAGTTTCACTTTTTTAATAAAGGTGTTGCAATCATTGCAGAATTTTTGCAAGAAGCATAGTCGGCCAGTTTTTGGTATGTGACTGTTCCCCATTATTTCTTCCATCTCCCCTTGTCTAGGTTATGGATTTTTGCAGACTGAGTCTTGTCATGTGATGTGCTGCCTCCTGTGTCCACTGCACAGGCCATGCCACAGGCAAGACAAAATTGCAGGATTTGACCTCACTGATTCTTGGGCCTTTGTGCTCCTGATCATGCAGGGTTGGATATTCCCCTGTATTCCTCTTCAAGAGAGTTAGCTGCTGTGAACATTGTTGGCACGGCTGCCAGTTGCTCCCCACTCCTTCATCATCCTGTGGGAGCTCCATTTGTTGCTCAAGTGATAAGTCTAACCTTTCTGGACCATGTAGAGCCACAGTTCTCTTTCTCTGCCAAGGAACTCTAGTTCCTTGTTGGGAGGGTCAGTGTAGTTCTCAGCTAGCACTCTGCTGGGCCCGCGTTCGAGTCTCCGGCCGGCCAGTGAAGAATTAGAGGAATTTATGTCTTAGGTAACCAGTTGGTTCTTAGCCATGTAAAATAAGTCTAATCCTTCAGGCCAGCCCTAGGAGAGCTGTTAATCAGCTCAGTGGTCTGGTTAAACTAAGATATAATTTTTTTTTTTTCTGCCAAGGAAGATCTGGTTTATGCACTGAGGCTCTACCTCTAGATTACCATCATCCTTTACTGTTGAGAGACTTCCTGAATTCCAGAGCCAGGAAATAAACATTTATAAAGAACATATTAACATTCTGGCTGTGGCAAGTCATCCTGAAGGCTATTCAAGTGCTTAGGGTTATGATTTTACCCTTCCAAGAAGGTTAGCATTCATCAATCAGGAGGGTTCTTGGGCTTTAGGATGGTCTTTGCTGAGTGCAAACCATTTTCTTGCTGCACACATGACCATTATAGGCTCTCATGTCTGTTTCACAGTGGCACATCGTATTCCCTTCGAAATTGCTATTCGGGTATTTTTTGGCTAATGAATGAGCACTGTAATATAAGACCAAGGTTTACTTACAAACACATTATATATAGGGGATTAGGGGATTTTTACTGCTCTCCTCCCATCCTCACGCTTGTTCTGTTCAGACCTCACAAGCACAATAAAGGTAGAAGAAGAGAGAGTGGATGATGGTACCACCAAGAGAAATGGGAACATTCAGTTCAGCTAAAGCAGCTTGGTGTAACTGGGATAGTTTTACATGGAATAAGGTATGGGTTTTCATGAAGAGTTGTGGTATTACATTTTATTAGGATGATAAAAACTGTACATACATGTGAATTATTTGTCTGCACTAGTATTCATATTCATAGAAATGTTTGTTTCTAGTAATATTTATAATTTATATATCTGTGTATACACATTTACTCCTCCTGATGTAATTATGATACGTATTTAATTTTTCTAAAAACACCTACCTATCAGGGTAGATGGAAAAGGGTGTGTTTTTGAGGGCCATTTTTTGGTTGTTTGCCTGGTGTGTCAATATTAGACTAAGAAACCATCTAGCTAATGTGGAGACATTTCATTCATTATTTATACAGAATATTGGAGCCTTACACTAAAACTAACTTCAACAGAATTATGATGAATAAGCAAATTATTTATAGTATACATTTGACTTGTATAGTATTTTTAAACATTAGATATAATATGATCAACTTTATATAGATACCTGCACATACAACTATGTGTCAAATATAATCTTGGATATTGCAAAAAAACAGCTCATTTTGTGTTAATGTGGTAAATGTTTTTATCATTGCTTTTCATTGCTCTCATCTTCTCATCTTATTATTGATCAGTGGTATACATTTTGGAACCTGATAATTGTTGAATGTCTAATATAGTATTAAGACTTGCATTCTCATGTTGGAATAAATAGTGAAGGAACCTGAATAGTTCCTGCAGTTTTGTTTATAAGGCAGGAGTTAAATAATAATTTATCTTTTTTTCTGATGTACATTTGAGATTATAGTTACTTTCAGCTAGAGAATAGCTTCATATGATCTTGTTAGGTGCCTGTTGTAGGGATAACTTATTACAATGAGAAGTGGACATTAGCTTTTTTCATCTGCATCTAGTGTTATCACATATGATACAAATGTTAGCAGAATAATGAACACACACATTCATCTGCATCCATTGTGTGTCACAAAAGTTTAACAAAATTTAGTCAAATAATTAACAACTGTTATTGATACTGGTTGCATGAGATGAGCATATTAATCTTACACCTTTGTAAATAGCTTTCCTGCTTAACAGTTCAGACTTGGAGGAAATCAAGATTATAAAAGATTTATCAAAATATAATCAATCTACAAAGTTTAAAACTTTAAGATATTTAAGAGTGACATTCTGAATATCACATGCTGACCCTTGGTCTATCTTTTTCCTCTGAGTATGTATTGTTTGGAACAGAGGGCAATATTTCTTAAAAGAACTGAACGTTTTTAGTATTTATTCCAGGTTTTATTGAATATTAAACTTTGTGAGGCTTTATCAGATGAAATTCTTATGAAATTAAAAACTTCTTGGACTGTTCTCTGTTGGTAAGGTGCAGTTTAAAACTTTTTAGTTATGTCTTTAGCTTGATTGAATAGTTATGTCATATATATACACTGGTACACAAAATCAAAGACATATTGTAGCTCATTGCTTATGGATATAAGCACAAACTCAAAATTAACATATACTTCCTATAAAATAGCCAAAAAAAAATCGAATAACAAGGGGCTATGTTAGGTTTTTTTTATCCATTGTAAAGCCCCCTACTTTTGGGATAGGGTTGGATGGAAAACTGATTAGATTTCATCACTTATGTGAGAAATGGTAGGTCAGATTGTGTAATGGAAAAATGAATGTTGGTTTTACCTGTCACTTTAAACCCTCTATAGGTAAATTATTAAATAGGTTGTGGATAATTTGATTTTAGCATTGGAAAAATTTTGGGCTTGTTTCTGGGTTTCCAGTATTATTTTCAGTCATTTGCAATCCATTATAATGCTAATTCCAAGTGACCCCATGGATTTACAGCTAGAAGGATGGTTAAAGGAATTTCTTCTTAACTCTTATGGATTTTTCCACGTTTTATTTTTACTTTTCACTTTAACCAAGTTTTAAGTCTCCAGAACCTCTTTCGGTTTTAATAAACTGAATCCTTGTTAAGCTGCTTTTCAGCACTTTGCTATTAGAGATTGACAGTTTTTCAGTCATCTTGTTCTCAACTTACTTGTTCTCAACTTACTGTTGCCTATTTTTCTATTTTCTTTCAAACATCCAAGTTCTCTTGGCTTTTTTTTTTCTATTTCTCTTCCTTTCATGCATGAAAATGTAAGTTCACTTTTTTTGTTGCCTCCATCTAAATATGAAACATTGTTTTCCTCCCAGCTCACTACTTTCTCAAGGTGATTGAGATGAGAAGGTGGACAACTCAGGAGACTTCTGTGTTGCATCCAAGGATGTTAACTAAAATTTTGTGTAATACACAAGGCCATTTACTAAAATTTTTGTGACGGCTTTATGTTATTTCAAAAGTTATTAGATGCAGGATACATTTTAGTGAAAATTATAAGTCTTTTGTATGTTTTTCTCACTTCCCTCAGTCTTCAACTAATTCTTGAATACCAAAGAGAAATGAGGGAATGTTGCTTATTTTGAGCTGATCTGCTTGCTCAGGTTTCTTTTCAGTGCAATTCATTACCATTATATAAATAAATACCAGGCTTTCCCTTGCATCCTTCATGGGCTCATTGCTTGGGAAGAACGGAAACTTCATCTGGTTAGGGTCTGTAATAATCCAGTGAAAAATCAGAATGTTCATGTATTTGGAAGGTCTTTTTGATGTTACTGTGCCATCAGACTAAATTAGTCTTATGACTGAAAGTGGAAGGTTTATGAAGAGGTACAACAGCAAGAGAAATTAATTTCATGGAACATGGGAATCTCTGGAGATAGTTTTTGGTTTTATCTCTCAGTGAGCATAATGACTGTACAGTACTGCTTTGCAGTGCAAGTGAAACTCTTACATTTTTATTATTCTTCCAGAGGATCTTGAAATAAGATACCAGTTAAATCCTTCCTACATCAGTTTTTGATGAGAGCGATGCCATTTGTTTGGCAAGGCGATTTTCAGTCCTTCCTACAATAGGTTTAAGACTTGA
Source organism: Macrobrachium rosenbergii (assembly GCF_040412425.1). Taxonomy (NCBI): domain Eukaryota; kingdom Metazoa; phylum Arthropoda; class Malacostraca; order Decapoda; family Palaemonidae; genus Macrobrachium; species Macrobrachium rosenbergii. Next base: position 40,335,037 of record NC_089782.1, read on the forward strand.
AGGCCACAATACTGTGGATAGTCCCCAAGAACATTGTCACTCATTATGGATTCTTAACAAAATTACCATTAAATTGGCAGTGATTCTTGCACCACGTTCCACATAACCTGGAAGATCCTTATCTGTATTTTGATTCCAGTCTTCCAGTTTCTTACAGGAATCTTTCAGGTTAGATTTGGTATTGTTCTTGCAATCAACACCCTCAGGGGTCTGGTAAGAAATCTGAACTGCTGGTATTGAACATATGGTCTATCCTTTCTCACTGCTACCACGATGACTCACTGCCAAAACTATCTGCTGAGCGCATGGACGTTTGTGTTGTTCTGTGGGAGCTTTTCATGGCTACTTTCAAAGTAGTCTTACAGTTGTCCTTGCCCAGCATCCAGGCAAATTTAAATCTGTCTTGTTTAGAACTCTTGTGCTTCTGTATACATTTCAAGCCTTAACTCGGGTTTGTTAAACAAGGTTTTAATTCATTGTGTAACCTTTGTGGGTAGAGCAAGACTCGTGTTTCTTATTGGTCTTGAATGTCTTGAGCATGTAGACTTTTAGGCACTCTACTAAAAAATCAGTGTTATCTTTGTTGTTTATCTGTATTTCCCAGATATTGGTGATGATTGTGAATGCCTTTGATTGAGGCTAGTAACTTTGGAAGTACTGTATTTCTCATGTTGACGTGCTTCCAAGTAGCATTTTTATGATCCAGTGGCAACAGCCAATAATGAGTCTTAATAGCTGTACAAGTCCACGCCATATTTCGTTTCATTTAGTATTGGCCTCATTTTTCAGACTGATGTCTGATGAAGTTTCTCATAACAGTAAATGAGTCTTATTCATTCCTTCCATCCTTCAGCAGTAATTTGGGTTTTGGTACTGGTCAAAACTCAAACCTCCTTTCATACAGTATATTCATTTTTTATATTTGTTTCTACAGTATTTAATCTTTGATAGAATACTCAATCAGAGGCTGAGTAGCCAAGTCAGAACTGTATTGCAGGATCAATCTAACTAAGGAAATCAAGGAAAATTTTTTTGGTCTGTTCCTAAGAGTGTCTAGCCTAGGAACATAAGGAAAATATTTCTTGTCAGCCTGTTCCAAGAATGATTTAAGCTTTCTTGTTATTTTGTTACATAAAGGATAGGGTTTCTTCATCATTGTCAGTGTAAGTGGCTAGCAGGAATTATGAGAATCCATCCGTCCATCCTCCTGTCTGAAGAAAGATAGATGGATAGTGTTACAAGTCAAAAGCCCAGCAGTTCAGGTGTCCCCGTTCTATAAGGCCTGCATCCTGGTACCAAAGTCAGGGGTGAGAATGACAAGGTCTTTTTGTTGGAGCATTAGCAATTTGATCCTTCTAGATAGCATGGACTCTCACAATTCCTGCCAGCCATTTCTACTGATGATGATAAAGAAACCCTCTCCTTGAGCATTTTCTGGCCACATCTATTCTCAACACTGTTGAAAGCTTCAGGGTCAAGCTAAAGTGTTGAGGGTAAAGTAAGCACAAATACCAACAAATTCCTTGAACCATCCATCTTCAAAATCAGTGATGTTGCCCAGCCATAATGCCTCTTGGTGTTACATCAGACATTTAAACACTGGTGAGAATTCTCATTTAAGGGTTTTTTTTTTTTAATATGAACTTCCAAATAGTGTTTATTTCCATAAAGTAGTTTCTAGCTTGGTCAACGTTTCATTTTCATCAAGTAATATCAATTTAGTCCTGCTAGTCTAGTTCCTCCAGAAGCTGACTAACACTTTAATGTAATTTAGGTTGGTAGAATAGAAAAATGGGACGAGTAGTAAGGTAGGTATATTCATACAGATCTTGTATAATTTAAGCCTCATTACATGTTCTTGAGCTTTGGGTCCACCATAGTTGTATGTATTTTCAATGTTATGTACTGTTCTTCCCACTGATATTTAGTTTTACATTTTTTCAATCTGAAAATTGCAGCATTTATACATCGATGCATACACGATACTTAATATACATGTAAAAATACCCAGGAAGCAATATTAAGTTTTATCCTAGAATTATACACTACTACAAAACACTGTAACATACTATAATATATACCACTGAAAAATGTAGGGAGTGATAGTTATGTTATTTTAATTAACATCTGAAAATTTATTGAAAGTACAGTATATGATTTAAAATCTGCAGAATTGACCAAAAATGTATTAGATTCACTCTTGTTTGTGTTTTCCTTTAAATTCTTTTAAATTGCTTAAGAAGGTAGAACAACCTAAGGTCAAACAGTACAAGAATGTTTTATGAACTGAAATAATTTTAAAAATGATCATAAACTCTAGGAAGGTAGAATTTATTTTTAACTTTTTAAGGGAAAACCAAGCATCAAAAAAATTTGGGACAATAATAGGGTTTGAGTGATATTTCAAGTAGTGAGTTTAAAAGTAAAAGAGAATCAACTAGTGTACAAGTTATGAAAAATACAGCAAAAGGGAGTTTAAAAAAGATACCAGTCATCCTTTGCAGAAGACTCGGTAATGATTATCGATGGGAATGCTGTGAGATTCAAGTTTCAAAGGATGAGCATTTAGATAGAATTGAATATATTTTGTTGTAATACACGTATTTACAAGAGCAGGAGTATGGTTGTAAGGTTTGAGTGGTCACTCCAGTGTGGTTGAGTATGCTTGCAAAACGAAGGATAAAAATCAGTGTTAAACATAGAGACTACAAAGCAGTTTAGCTATAGTACTAAGGCAGTACTTTCATGGCTAGCCTGAAGTAATTGTTTTTAAATCAGGCAGAAGTTAGAGAATAAAAACAATTTAAATTGCAGTGAGGCATGAAACTGAGTTTAGGGAATAGATGACAAAGTGACAGATGGAAAAGCCACACTAATAGAATTCAGGGATATGTAGCAGAGGTCTGTTATTGCACTTAGTATGGGATGTCTCAGGATAAGGCATATTCATGGTAAGATGCTGAATAACACTTTAGTGACATGCTTAGATTATTCTACTCCACAAGTGTGTGTGTATGATTATTTTTTATGGCTAGCATTAATTTACAGGAGAGGGGTAATGTTTGCCTAGTGACTGAATGAGAGACTAAATAAATTTAGTAGCAGCCGAAGCAAGCCAAGCTATCTGATGTTAACAAGAAATGTTACGTTACAGGCACTGTTCACACATTAAAAGAGAGAAACAAGGATGTTAAGTAGTATCATCTTATGTAACAAATAATAGAGAAATGGGCATTAGTGATTCTCATAATTTTTGGCAAGATTTTCTGTAGACCAAGAAGGAAAAATGTTATTTCACAAACACTTGATTTAATCTTAACAATTATTCTGCTGTAACCTGGACAATCTGTAAAAAGTTGTATTTGTATAATGTACTGTATGTATACTATACAGTATTACAAATAAACATGACGAAAGAGAACAATAATTACACTGCAAATAAGTAGGTTGCTTGATGATTGAATTGACACAAGGTAAGAGTACCAATCATAAAAAATGAAGTGGAAATACTTTGTAAATATATATATTGTATGCACAACATGCAAACTAAATGCTTTCGAGGGCTAGGAATTCCTAAAAAGCTGAGCTATGAAAAACTGAAACCCATGACATCTCAGGCACAGTAGCATAACAATACTCTTATGGAGATGTAACAAGAAAATTATATAGATATACTAAGCAGTATGCATAACTGTTACAATGAAACTTACATACAGTATTATGGGATTTATTACATTAATTCTTGCATATGTGCAGCTGTGAATGATGTTATGGGTTTGATCATTTTAAATACATTGCAATTATTGTTGTTTGATAAGAGACTCCATTTAACATGATAAAGCTTTTGGTAATAGTTTTTGATTATATATGATAAAAGTTTTTGATTGTATATGAACTAGTCAAGTTAATGATAGAAAAATTGGGCAATATGGAGAGAACTGTATACTGTAGTAAGGGTGAACTTAAGAACCATTATGTTATGAATTAGTGCATTTGGATTATGTTCATATGGTTTTATTACTAATGGACCTTTTTTGCTAAAGCATCATGTATTATATGCTAGGATCATTGTAATATTGTAATTTTAGTATTTTCTAGAAATGTGGTAAAAGTTTTGAAATGGTAATTATTTCGATGATGGAAGCGACTAGGTAGTTTTGCCAGGAATGAAGTTGTGTGTGTATTTCAAAGATTTTATTTTCGCTGTAAGAGTCCCACCAAAGGTACGAGTTGGTCAGTTTGGTCTGCCATTATGTTCCTCATTCTTTGCTTTTCAAAAACTGAAGTGAGATTGATCCGAAGCCTTTCTTTTTACATGCAGCCTGGGCAGCGAGCTAAATTGCTTTTCAGGACTGGTGTACGTGAATATGTGGGTGAGAGCTTCGTAACAAGGAAAAAAGAACAAAAAAGTTTTTTTGAACATAAGTCTACTAAATACATTAATAGTTAGGAAATAGCCAGGAGGAGCAGTAGACATTTTGTGTTATGTTTTCTGAAATGTCGTTTTTGCAGGAATAATTTATTATGCAGACTGAGTGCAGGTCTTTTCTTCGAGTGAATCAAGTGGGTGTGAATTTGTGTGAATATAAATAATTTTTATTATTATGATGGAGGTGTATGATTAAGCAAATGTTTTTAATGGTTTATGATGATAGTTACAAGATTTAGTTTAGTAAAATCCCCAAGCCCAGGAATTCAGGGGTGGGTACGGTCCAGACCCTCCCGTGATGAATTGGGCTTGAATATAAAATGTAAGCGAGAGCATGTGGATGCATTTCCCTTAAGGTTCTTGTTTAGGGTGTGTCCAGTGCCCGCAAACAACCAACCTTACTTTGGTGATGTTTTTTGATGTTACTCCCCCTGATGATCTGCACTTAGTCTGTGTTGGAGATTTTGTTCCAGAAGGTTTTTTTTTTTTGTATTTTCTTTTTTCTTGGTTTTTATTTTCCATAAATCTTTTTACTTAATTTTTTTTTCTTTTATAGAGTATTGAGGGTTGTTCCAGGACTTTATTTTAATGTGCCTTATGATTATTTTCATGTCCAACACAAGCTGTCAGCATTATATAGATAGCTTGTCTTGTACAGTCTAAATGTAATTCAGAAAAAATTTTGCTAGGAACTTTAAACTAGTAAATTTGACTAGAACTTCTCCTTCCTTGTATAGTACCGTATAGCATTCCTGATAGATTTTGATTGCAAGAGTTCCTTAGTGTATCTGTTGTTGATCTTGGTGATGTTTTACCGAGTTACTAGATTTAAGATTTATCTTTAAGAGCAGATTTGCTTCATATAATAGTAGTTAGAGTATGAAAAACTACTATTACAGTACAGTACTGTTACTAATCAGCTTTCACATAATGATCTCATAAGGCATAGATAAGTAAAACTGACAGCTTGTGTTTGAGGATTGGTGTCTTGGTTTGAGTTATGCAAATTTATTTTTATCATGGTTTTATCTTTTGTTTCATATTTTTTTTCCTTAATAGTTTGGGCCACGAGCGGTTGAGTGAAGCTGAGCAGCCAGACTGAGCTGAGAAGAATGATGAAACTATCTGTCTGTGGATGTACATTGTCTTTGACTGAGTGCCCCTTGTACATATATATATTAGGAAGCGTCTGTGTAATACCTGGGTATCAGTGTAGCAAAGTAAATTATTTAAAACTTGTTTTTTGAATGGCTAGAGTGTTATCATCAGAATCCAGAATTCACTTTAGGCAATTATCTTTTCATATTACTGTCAAACATCGTTACATAGGAATATTTAGTATGCCTTCTCTTATGAAATACAATTCCTGTATTCATCTTTTGTAAGTATGAATCTCTCACTAGTCATTTGGCACTGATATACAGAATATAAATATAAATATATATATTATATATATACATATTTAATTTTTTCCATTCTTCTGATGCCTATATTTGGTACTACTATATTCATGTAAAGGGCCTTTCCAGGATTTTTCGTGTTTTATCTTTTTTATCTTTTTTGTAGTTATTCTTTATTGGGTTTTATTACCCAACTTTCTCGGAACAGCCCTTGTTTCGTCATTCCGCACCATTATATGTGTACGAGGTTTAATGTTTTCAGCTCATTTGGCAAAAGGAAGTTTTTTGCAGCTTCTATATCGTTAATTGTCTCAGAGAGGAGGGACCTGTGGTGGATATTCTTGAAATACACGATACCTGATTGGCCAAAACTGGGTGACGGTTGTTATAGTACGTGCCTTCCGCAGTTGCTTGTAAATTTTCCTCCCCCTCAGAGCCTCAGGTCCTTCCTTTCTGATGACAAAAGTTATTTTTAGGTGCATAGAAACTATATTCTATTCCCTCCCCAAGATTAGAGGATCCAATCTCTGATAAGTGCCCCCTACCCCGTTGAAAGAATTAAAAGGCTTAATAGATGGTGTCTTTAGGCTCTGTAATCCCATGTTTAAAGCCAAGAAGCCTAAGAATGGGTATTCTTATTATAAATTCTTTAGAGTCCAACATATCTACTGCTCTGTAGTGATGTATCAAAGTAGTAGTAATATTATTCTGTTAAACGTGAAATATACTGTGTTTATGTCAAGCATGAGTTTTTATTAATTCCTTCAGTGTCAGATATTCGAGAATATTTTTGTGTTTTTCAAATGCTAGTGGAGTCTTAATTTATCTCAGTCCGAATTGTGTGTGAAAAGTTTGTGTGGTGGTAGAACACACATTTACTACTGTCAGTTCACTTTTAGGTAACACAGTAAGACCACCTCATTGTTTATTCCAAGTCCAGTACATTTATTTGGCATAATAATGTTCCGTATCTTCACAGCATGATGACGACTTGATGCGGCCAATGACTGGATAATTGTCAAGAATACTCCTAAGTGACAGATGTTAAGAGTTGGTTTGAGGAAGAAGGACTTGGAACACTTAATATTCATTTGTTCCTTTGGGAATACATAGAAACCATTGCCTGTTATGTAGGAGTATTCCTCAGTGCTAAATTCTGCAGCAGAAACACCACCAGCAAAATGACTGGCCGCTTAGAATACCTAGGTAAGAAGGTAGTTAACTGGTAGTAGGTGGGTGAGTGGGGAGAACCCCCAACTCACATCAAGCACTTTTTCTTAGGGTGGAATTGAGTCAAGATGTCTTGATGCACTCTTACTGACCATGAAGCTGTAACAAACTAACAATTTTTGTTGTATGTATGGTCTTTGTAATCTGAAGAAGAAAAGCCAACAACAAGAGACATGAAAGACGTAAGCAGGTGTTGAACCATTAATGCTCTTAGTGTTATCGTAAACAGTTTTGTTATTCTGCACTGGTGCTAGCCATGTACTGGCTGGTCTCTTTTGTAGTGGTGAAGTCTGGAAGCAGCAGAGGATGGCTAGATGATGTTTGCTGGTTTTTTAAGGGAATTACTACTCCCCCCTCTCTCTTTCTATTCTGTTCGTTCTCCTCTGACCCACTTGTGGGTTATGCTGGTGACAGTGCTAACCCAGGTGCAAGTGCCTAGCTCGGACCAGAGGAGAGAGCGGGATGGGTTCATAGTTTGCCATCCACCAGTGCTTCATTCCTTGGTACACCGAGCAACCTGTCTTATGCTGCTGTTCCTACCAAGACATTCAACACTGTTGGGACTCTTGTAGCAATCGTTTTGCCTGTGAGAATAGCCCTGCAGATCAACTACAGTACAAGCCATACTCCTTTGACACATTTACTGTACTGAGGAGAGCAAGACTTGTGAATAGAGCAAGTTGAAGAAACACAAGTGCATTGTCTTCTTCCTCTTTGTAGTCATCATCATTTTCCTTGTCTTCTGCCCCTTTCTCCCAATGGGAGGGAGAGAAAATCTCAGTGGTCTTCTCACAAGAAATTCTGTTGGATTTCAAGTGAAAATCTTCCTTTTTCAGGTTGATGATGGCATCTCGGCATTCAATCACCTGTAGGTGGGATGTCTGCTGCTTTAGGTAGGGTTGACACTAGAGTTCCCTAAGTGTGCTCATGAACCAATCTGCCCTGTTTATTTCCAGAACAGGACAGCAGGGCAGGAATAGCAAGGAGTATGGGGATGAGGCAAGTTTCTTTGCTATAAACTCAAGAGCAAATGTAAATCCTACAGTTGGCCACCAATGACTAGAATGACAGGCTTCACCCATTAAAGCTTGAAGCTCACTGACTTTCTTGCAAGAGGCAAGGCCAACCAAAAACACTGTTTGAAGCATATGTCCAGCAAAGGGGTCTGGTGAGGCTGCACTATACTGAAGTCAAATCTCACGTACAAGCTTTAACTGTAGTGCAAGAAATAAATTGCGCTAAGTGATAAAATGTCAGAAATATCTGTATCACTTCCCAAATCCATGTCATGATGAAGGAAAATGTAGGAGAGAGCAGCCCTTTAACCCTCAATAGCTGAGAGAGAGAAGTTTAACATTCTTCATGTAAACTAATATATCTGATAGCACTGGAAAAAGGCTTCAAGTGAAGGAGCACACTATTTGCTAGAGTAGCTAGACCATGCAACAAATCTTGCCTTCTGGTCTTGGTAAAGATCACTGGTACGGGATCTGTAATGGGTAACATCAATAGCACTAGCCTCCTGGGCAGAAGGCACCAACAGAGTTTGTGAGCAGAAGTTTTGGATCTGATAAAACCTCTGAAAGCACTAATATATGTGAGGATAGGTTTATATTATTAATAGTCATAGTAAACTCTTTGCATATCAGTTTCCTTTAGGCCTGTGTGTGTAATACTTCACTGTAGTGTGCTTCCAGGTAGAAAAGAAACTGAGACCTAGTAACAGAATCTCCTTCCAACACAGGAAGTTAGAAAGGAGTACATATAGGGTGGTCTTACAATATGGTATACTCAAACTGTGGGTCCCCAAATAAAGAAGAATATCCCTATGAAAAGGCAACAGCGACTTAGTTAAAAATTTAACTAAGGGAAGCTCAAAGGTCTCAGATCACAAAACCTATTTGAAGCCTGAAGCATATCCTCATTGGTGTTTCTAGAGGATGTTTCTACTGACAATACACTATCTTTGGAATAATTAAACTTGGATCTGATAGGGGTCCTAGCAGTATTAGAAGGTTCTCCAAATCCAGGAGATCCAGGCAGGAGAGGATAAGCTGCATTTGCTGGTGGCCGAACTGGAGTTACAGGATGAGCAGGTGATAAAGTGTATTAAGATCTTTTACAGACAGAAGTATTACTAGGGGAAACAGTAGGGTGGCAGTGCAGTTTTAGGCCATGGGTAGCTGACTGAAAGCTATATAGTAGGATGAGGAGACCCAGATGCCCAAGTGGCAGATTAATCCCTATGGGAGTACTGTAGTACTGTTATCTGCATTAAGATAGAAAGGACACTGGAGAGTACCTTTAATTTTAATGTCTAGGAGAATGACATTGTGAGCCATGGATGGCACTCTTGTGGAGTCAGAAAGTTCACTGTTCTTCCTTCTCATGGAAGGAGAGACTCCACGACAGTACTTCAGAACGCTTGGCAGGAGGAAGCACCTCAGCAAGAAGAATATCATGCAAGTACTTAACCATGGACAAACCAACATCGGCTAAAAACTGTTCATGGAGTGCATCGGCTATTTTCTTCTTGAGATGATCAACACATGTATCAATTTATTCTAAACATTCCAGCAAATGCATTGGGGGGCAAAGGCAGGTGAAGAGAGCCGAGATTAGAGAGGGGGGGTTCTTATTCAGATGAAAAACTCATGGAGGCAAGACAGTCGGAGGGCTGTGATTCCTGCCCTTCACACTCCCAGTGCAAGGAGGAGGCACTCGGGGCAAGGGAGTCTCATCTGAAGAGATCAGTTTTGATAAAAGTGTCAGCCCTATTTGATAGAGAGGAGTCAGATAATGAGTTTCCCAAGGTCTTGGATGAATAATGCATGTAAGAGCAACTCAGGTCACAGAGAAACCACTGATCAGCAGATCAATTCACATGCACTGCCCACATCTGCAGAGAGTATTTTCCCTCGACATGAAAATGTAGCCTGAGCTCTGAACTTAATGGACCAAAACTGGTGACAATACAAAATTATTATTATTATTGTTGTTATTACTGTTATTCTTATTATTATTATTAAATAAGTAAAAAATGCGCCAAAGTTTCTTGGGCAAACGAGTTTTCTGTACAGCTGATACAGCGTATAATCATGGCCATCATAAAATGGATCTATCTTTTGGTGGTCTCGGCATTATGCTGTATGAGCAGTGGCCCATGAAACTTTAACCACGGCCCGATGGTGGTCTATCCTATATCGTTGCTAGAAGCACGATTATGACTAACTTTAACCTTAAATAAAATTAAAACTACCGAGGCTAGAGAGCTGCAATTTGGCATGTTTGATGACTGGAGGGTGGATGATCAACATACCAATTTGCAGTTCTCTAACATCAATTTTTAAGATCTGAGGGCAGACAGAAAAAAGTGCAAACAGAAAAAAATGCGGACAGACAGACAAAGCCGGCACAATAGTTTTCTTTTACAGAAAACTAAAATGGACAAGCATTCATGTAGGACTAGCCTATTGGCAAAAATAAACTTCCATTGAACAGATGTACCACATACGAGAGAAAATAGAGAAAAGGAAATTATAAACTAAAAAATAATTTAAAATATAAAATATTAACATATATATGAGAGAAAAACTTTATGACAGTAGTTTTAAGCTTGAGGGTAATACTATGATATAAAATCGGCAAAACTTGGAAAGGTTGAGGGCTATCCTATATTTTTAAGGTATAAGTAATGAAAGACCTTTAATACTGTGCAATAGGACAGCGTGGCATTTTAACATAGTGGGAATTGTAGATAAACAAAAACTGATGTACTGCAACAAATGATGCATGATGCTTTACGCCAATGGTGACACCATTACTTGACTAAACCCTTCACTAATCTGCTCCAGTGATTTATGTGTCCCCCAACCCTTCAATCTGGGTACTCCACAGAAGGGCCATAGAACACTGGCATCCGTGCTCCCATGGGAAGTATCCTGTTTCTCTGCCAACTGGGGGACCCTAGGCTCACTCTAAAATTCCCAAGGGGGTGCCCCTAAAATGAAGATTTTGGTTTGGTTTCCTAAATCATAAGGATCCAATCTGTCTGCTATTCCATCACCACCTGGAAATAGGAAGAAAATGGCCACTGGATATGTTATTAAACTGATCTGGTGCCTTCAGGGGTCACAGAAAGTAGGAGCTGCACTGAGTCGTTTTCAGTATCAGAGTAAACCAAATATATCATGAGGCATTACGGAGACTTAGGAGGGAGTCTTGGGTCTCCAGTCTGCCAGAGGTGCCATCATCTGGTGGCTCCCAGGGAGGCCAGGGATCACTGTTCTACAGAATCTGTCTCTTCTGGGCTAACTGGGGAACCGTGAGACCCAGGATTGAAAGAAGGGTCCTCCTCCAGAGCTTTCCGTAGAAGCCAGGGGTCGAATTTCAATTGTTGGGTGAGTGATGGTGTTCTTTTAAGTCACTGAATTCTTAAGGATTAATACTAGTGGTACCCTCTCTGCACATCAAAGGAGAGTAACTCACAATACAGGTTGCACAACCTACATGTTGTAATTATTTTCCACTCAAAGATTCATGACGCATGGGAAGAGTAAAACGAAGGTCTCACATCAAGACATCTGGGACATGCCAGATTTTTCATTAGTCTAGGCTCACTAAAAACCACTTTGCTGACATTCATGTTAAGGAATTAAGGATTGTGAGAGAGTACGTGTATTAACACTATCTTGTAGCCCTATTTTACAGTTTCTAAGAGCCATAATACCAATTTTGAAATAACATTTATCGCCAGGGTAGCTGAGGGGTAAAACTTACGAAGTCCAACTATTCGTTACTTCATGCAGCGACCTGCCCAAGGATAAGTCTAACATTTTCTTAACATTCTTGAAGCTACAAGCTGTAAACAAAATTCTAACACTGAAATAAAAGTGAGTAACAACCTAATGCATTTTAGTAAAATCAAAATGTTTAGATTTATCCCCGAGAGTCACTGAACAATTCTTGAACTGTAGATATCAGGAGTCTGAAATCTCTTGCAACTGATTAAGAAAATAGCTTCATAAGACGTGAAATGCCGTGGAAAAGCTTTTACAATTTTTAGAAACAAACCATAACAATTATATAATCAATTATACGACTTTATATCTGACTGAAACATTGGTCTAATTTGATTTCATAGTATACTAAAACTTGACAGAGAGATTAACCAACCCTGCCCATATTCTTGAGCTTGCGACTAAAATGGAAGTGGATCATTTACTGAAAATCACCGGTATTTAGCGAAAAGTACTTCTTGTTAAACAATCGCACAACCACGATTCCATACTGAGGTCTGTCAATTTACACTCCAAAAACTTGAATATATAGTACAAAAGAATAAAAAAATACAGAGTTCGTACCCATATGCTCTTTTTATCGGCGAAAGTAATGCAAACATCCAGGAAGACATAGACAACACGCAAAAGCACGTTTGAGCCGCGAAGGATCAAACTGTATTATGTATCGCCCGCCCAAAATATTTGGTTTTGTAGGAATTTTGTTGCTACACCTTAAAAAGTGTCATTTCTCGATGTGCTGCCATTCTTCACAAAATAACTGTTTCCAATACTGTTTGATGCCAGAATCATCAAATTTCTGATGTTAAGAAAAAGTTATATAATTTTCTTTACTATTGGACCTGTAAAAGCACTTCAGGTCATCAAGTACTTCTGTACGTCACAATGAATATTTTAAGTATATAGGAGGTTTGTATAAATTCTGAAATTTACGGCTTCTTCTCTGGAAAGGAAATATGAAGGTGTTGGTAAACATGAGAGGTTACGACAAAATACGAAATTAATTAATAATACACAACTAAGAACGACCAGCTAAATACAATGAAGCCAATAATGCTGAATATTTTGGCATACTTTACAGACCTCTGAACTTGATCATGATAAATTTAGCATCTGAGTCCCACAGTAACAGTATCATTTACCACAAACGTTAACTGCACTCGAGGAAATGAGACTAGCTCCAGCCTACGTTTGACTGTTTAGGAAAAATTACAAACGCGAACTGTATTTATCGTTTAGGGTTTAATAAGGGCATAACTTGACGGGACACCTCTTATGCCTATAGAACCACTGGCTAAGGGAACTAGCATCCATACATAAATGTGGATCAAGTTCAGATTACTTCCATGTTAAAAAAATCTATTTCTTCTGGATCCAACTTTCATTCCTGATCTTACGTGACGCCTGGTTCAAAGTGGGACCTCTTTGATCTTGCCCAGACTCAAATTTCCAGTTTTTATCTGAACGAATACACTTGTCCCCCGCAGGAGGGTAGTGCCGTCAGTACATCTCATGCGGTGCACTGTAGGCATCAAAGTTCTTTACAGCGTCCCATCGACCCCTAACTGCAACCCCTTTCATTCTTTTTTACTGTACCTTCGTTTATATTCTCTTTCTTCCATCTTACTTTCCAGCCTCTCCTAACAACTGCTTCATAGTGCAACTGCGAGGTTTTCCTCCCGTTACACCTTTCAAACCTTCTTACTGTCAATTTCCGTTTCAGTGCTGGATGATCTCATGGGTCCCAGCGCTTGGACTTTGGCCTAAATTCTATATTCTAAAAGAACACGCACTGCAGAGCAGGATCTCTCGGACTATTATATTAGGTCCTCTGGAGAGAATCTCCCATGATACCTTTCTTACAAAGGTTACGTAAGTAGCCCGACTGTCTTCATTTCTTAATTTTATGTCAGGTTATTTGAGGGTCACTACTTCCCCTTTTACAGTAAGTCCTGTTTTGGGACTTTATTCCTATTTACACATGATATGCTTGGCTGGACTGACTGTGTAAAAAAAGTGAATTTTTAGTCAATTACTGTACTTTGATCAGAATAGAATATAGAACATGGGCCAAAGGCCAACCGCTGGAACCGATGAGGTCATTCAGCGCTGAAACGGAAATTCAGATTAGAAAGATATGAAAGGTGTAACAGGAGGAAACCCTCAAAGCAGATGCAGTATGAATCAATGTCAGGAGAGGATGGAAAGTAAGATGGAAGAAAGAATAAGAACGGCGTTCTTTGATCAGTACGGCTTGTATGGTATTCAGTACCTTTCGTTTTCCGTATGTCACACGAGCATTCGTTATCAAAAGCGACCAGACTTACTTGGTCCTTCTCTGTACTCAGCACTGCAAGATAGGCCTATATATGCTGAACTATGCCATTAGACTGAAATGCTGTGCGTTTGAGTCACTGGTGGGTTGGGGAGTTTGGGTAAAACCCGCTGGTATGTAAGGTGGTCCAATGCCCTTGGTTTTCACTATAAAGCCCAGATTCGATCCTAATGTACTCATGATGATGATGATGATTATTATTGGAAAGACTACCTTACTTTAGAAACTAACTTCTCATATCCCTCTCCAAATTCTGATTCATTCAACTGGGAACGACAGGGGGTCATCCATAATGTGATTCAAGAATTTTTTTTTTAACTAAGTATGGTAAGGATTACATAGTCGAATATCTCGAGCCTTTTAATTAGGATATGACGGTATACATAATGAAGGACTACTGATTCGACATTTTTTTTCTCTCTCTACCCTAGTGGCGAACCACAGCAGTCGACTGACACCAGATACCCACTTTACTCAATAGGTCAATTGAGGCATACTAGATCTATTTAAAGAAACGCGCCCATGCCGTTCCTCCAGTTCGGGGATTAAACAAGGGCCCACTCGAGAGAGAGAGAGAGAGAGAGAGAGAGAGAGAGAGAGAGAGAGAGAGAGAGAGAGAGAGAAATATGAGCTCGAGTTCGCGCTACCAAGAGCCGGCAAATGGCGGAGAACAGAAATTTCAGTCCCTAAGTTGTTAAACAGGACACAGCGGCCCAAGTTTTGACGTTCATCACAACTTCGGTCCCAAGTGAACGGCAAGTTACGTGCGTATCACAAAATTAATACCGACTCCGTGTCGGACGAAAGGATTCATCTCGACGATGTACTCGGATAGAGCCTAGACCGCCACTCTCTCGGTGGTCTTGATAGAACGCGCGCGTTTGCTTTAGTCATCCGTTTACAAGAATGATATTCACACACACACAAATATATATATATATATATATATATATATATATATATATATATATATATATATATATATATATATATATATATATATATATATATATATATACTGGTTGTCGGCCTAAGAAACAGGAGATCAGCGCCTGCCCTGTGAGCCTACGAGGCCTGGGAGAACTTTAACTTTTTAACTGTCTACTTTGAGGGAATGACGACTCCGCAATCGTTTAACGACCAAGTACCCAATTCAATGCTTACACCAGTGGAGGTACAACGAGAGAGAGAGAGAGAGAGAGAGAGAGAGAGAGAGAGAGAGA
The DNA here is from genome assembly GCF_040412425.1 of Macrobrachium rosenbergii. NCBI lineage: Eukaryota > Metazoa > Arthropoda > Malacostraca > Decapoda > Palaemonidae > Macrobrachium > Macrobrachium rosenbergii. Next base: position 40,350,453 of record NC_089782.1, read on the forward strand.
GAGAGAGAGACTGCGTTAATTTCATCCCACTGGAATCGATGAATCACACTTAACTCTCACACAATCACCAGGTCACGGGAGCGATCTTTCTTCCCTCCCTTCCAAACCAAACAGGTCTCCCGTAATTAGCATCATAACTCAAAGAGAAAGGTGGAAAAGAGTTCACAAAGTGACTTTTTTTCCCCGCGGAACATAAAGCTGCCCTTTGGCGCAACAAGGCGCGAATGCATCGGCCGACGCGACCCGTTTAGGCTGATCATCGCTATACTGCATTTGTGTTTCCAATGGTTCGCAGGGGCATTGTATGATGCATTTCACGTGACGATTAAAAATCAGTATTGGATTTCAGTGGCGTCAACACCTTTTGATCTGATATGTCCACGTTCACTCTTTTTTTTTTTATATATATAACTAAAATAGCTTTGTGCTTTCAAACAGCAAGTACGCACAGCTTATACAAGAACACAAACACGAAGGATGTTTATACGTACTTGGATGTGTGTGTGTGTGTGTGTGTGTGTATATATATATATATATATATATATATATATATATATATATATATATATATATATATATATATATATATATATATATATATATTATGTAGAATCTACTGGTCACTTTTTACCAGATACATATGTAATTGTAATTGCCACAATGGCCGCTTAACTTCTCGAATCTTCGCGCTTTTTGGATACGCTTGTCACTACAAAGCCTTAAGATCCAGTTGCAAGGAATATGAAGAAATTATGATGTCTGGTAGCGGGAAACGAAGCCGGGTCCCCTAATCAGAACAGGTATATATATATATATATATATATATATATATATATATATATATATATATATATATATATATATATATAATATACTGTATATGTGTGTATATTTTTGGTCAAAATCCTCATCTTTTTTCTATAAGATTTCCTTCCGTCAGGTGTCAACGATGAGGGCATTTTTTACTTAAATTTTCAATCCCAAGATATACACATCCACTTAATCGCTTATAATCTTGGATAGCTGTTTGGCTACGTCCCTGCAATTTCGACGAATATCTAGGGCGAGATATAACAGATGCCGATTTTAAATATAAAACATGTAAGGATTGTGTATAAAGCATCATTACCAATTGGCCGACACACCAGAACTGTGTGGTTTGCTCTAGGATCAAGAGCCCGTGCTGGCATGTAGCCTGCTCAGTCTAATTAACAAACACATTATACATCAGACCAGTGAGCCTTGTGGTTATAAACGTATGTTTTATCTTCATTCACACGTGTGTTTGTGTGTGTGTGTGTGTGTTTGTGTGAAATTTACTGTATTTTACATTACTTTGAAGTACACGTCAACTATATTTTCTTAATCACGGGGAACAGCGTATCTAAAAAAAATTTTTTTTAACTATTTTAGTTACACTATTGCCATACTATTAGTTTCACTAAAAAAAAAAAAAACCACCGTTTCTCATTTAGCCTAAATTTATTCCAGCGGAATACGAACGCCTAAAACAATTTTTTTTTTTTATTATTTTGGTTAAAGCTTTCAGCTAAAATGCGTGCTGCTTTTTTTTTTTTCTGCGGCCGCCATCTCGCAAATTATTGGAACCCCGCCAGCCATTACTTTAAAGGAGATTACGGTATCGCAAACGCTGCGAGCCACCTGACTCTGGAAGAGAGAGAGAGAGAGAGAGAGAGAGAGAGAGAGAGAGAGAGAGAGAGAGAGATGCTGCATCAACAATCTTCATATGCCATTTAATTTTTTTTTAAAGGAAGCCGTTATTATTTTTGCGTAAAGATAAGATTTTGCGAAAATGAATACGAGAGAAGAGAGAGAGAGAGAGAGAGAGAGAGAGAGAGAGAGAGAGAGAGAGAGAGAATTTCTGCAATTACTGGTAGGCAATCCCAAGAGCAACAAGGCCAAAATTATTGCAAAATCCAACGGCGTAGAAAGCACCACTTATCTTTCGGGTTTAAATCTTAAACACCTATCTTCGTAAGTTATCGTATTAAGGTTATAAACTCAAGAGATTCAAGAAAGGAAACTGAAATGAATATAAATGATAAGCGATGAACAGCTAAACAAACTGTCCTCATCCGAGTAGTGCATTAATAATAGACCAATAGAACAAATGTTAGCGCCACCAAACTTTTACCTTGTGCGGCTCTTTCAAAAGTTAGCCAGTTTCGTACAAGCCATTGGCTGAATGATTAAGTATGCCGGGTCTGATCTAACCTTACTCACAACTAACTATCACATTTTATTCATTATAACAGTGGAACGCTGTTAATAAACGCCTTCAATGTGAGCATACAGTGATTCATTTGTGAATGCAAACCATAATTCCTTTTACATCAAAGACAATTATTATTGAGGTGTGATTCTCAGGGTGCGTCCACATTACACTAAAACATGTCATAACACACGTCGGTAACTTATTACACACACATCACAAACAGGCTGAACACAAGTTAACGACCTAGTGGTACTCCAAACCAGTTTCCATACGAAGCCATCACTGTCCGAAGATTCGTTCTCCCCTACGGTTGTTGACTGATTTTCAACCTGCTTGTGACATGAATGCAATAATATATATGCCCACGTGTGTTCATGACGTATTTTACCGACATGTGGACACGCCCTTACTGCCAATATTTTGTTAAAACTCATAACATTAAGAGCAGAGCTTCAGGCTTATGGTTGGAAGAGCAGAATTTTACAAGCCCGGGAGCTCCTATATGGAATCAGCCAAGTAAGGAAAAACTCTCCATTTCGTGACGGGTTTTTGACTTGCTGCCTTTATTATTTATATCTTTATTTATTTTTATATATTTATATGTCCGTTTATTTACCCATGTTGTTATATTCGCTTAGTTTTTCGACTTTCAACTTTCTCCGCTTATGGCGATTAATGGCATTTTATATTTTACGATCGTCTGCGCGGTTGGAATAATAATAATAATAATAATAATAATAATAATAATAATAATAATAATAATAATAATAATATATTTGATGCCGCAATCGAACCCAAAACCTATCGGGTGAGAGACGAGGGTGCTTCCAATAATAATAATAATAATAATAATAATAATAATAATAATCATAATAATAATAATAACTTGAACACCACAACTTGGTGGATGTTTTTCATTTTAATGTTAACTACGCCGTGAAAATTCCAGAGCAACAACAGTCAGTGATGGCGACGATGATAAAGGACTCGAAACATCTCAGCGTTATTAGATGTTTCGAAACTTCCCTGGCCAGATCCCCGCCAGATGTAGAAGAGTGACGTCAGGAGAGAGAGAGAGAGAGAGAGAGAGAGAGAGAGAGAGAGAGAGAGAGAGAGGAAAAAATGAGTCCAGAAAATGGCCACCAGAAGTTCAGAAACGGGGGGAAAAAATCTTTCAATATCCCCTAAATCAGATTCAGTCCGCTGACATCAAAATGACATTAACTAAACGACGCCATAACAATATCACTTATCTAAGTCAAGGGTCTCTCTCTCTCTCTCTCTCTCTCTCTCTCTCTCTCTCTCCCCCTCCCTCCCTTCCCCTACAGGAATCGTTCGCCTTTTTTTTCTTTCCGTATTTTCTTTTTTTCTGTCATTCGTTTCCAAGAACTCGTTTGTGTTTTCGCCTCATCTTTTCATGACTTGAGTCTTCCTAGAAGTGCTTAGTATTTCTTTAAGTTCTTTGAAACTGCTCGTATCGTATCTCTTTATCTTGTTATTCAACCCATAGGGGCGTAGTGTCGTCAGTGCACCGCATACGCTGCACTGTAGGCATCACTTACGATTCTTTGCAGCGACCCTTAGTTGCAACCCCTTCCATTCCTTTTATTATACCTCCGTTCATATTCCCTTTCTTCCATCTTACTTTCCACCATCTCCTAACAATTGCATATTACTTGTTTTTCAGCACGGAATGACCCCATAGGTCCCAGCGCTTGGCCTTTGGTCTAAATTTCATATTCCAATTCCAGCCTTTTAATTCAAAATGTCTGTACTTTTTTTAATACTAAATGTTAAGTTTAAACTGCTTACTCCATTTTGTTGCAAGTGTTCAAGTGTTTCTTTATGATTTAATTACTTTCATTCTTCGTGCTCTCATTTTCAATACCAAGCATTTTTCATAGCAAAATGTATCATGGGAGGAAATGCTGCCATGGAGTCACAAAATCGAGGGTTAATCGCTCTGATCATTCCTTCTTATATTCTCTTCCAGGATAAGGAATCCTCTACATTCTTCCGTGTTTCCTATATCACCTAACGTGTCTCTCTTCAAGAGATGGTGACATTGTCTAAGGGGTGTCAAATAACAAAATATTCTGAATCTTTGAACCATTAAATCGAATATTTCATTTTTTTTTCGTTATCTATTTATCGTGATGCTTCTGTTCCCATTTATTCATTTCATATCAAGTGTTATGACAACCGTATACTTCTTTGTGCCTCACTTATTATGCCGTATTTTTTGTTTGATTTCTGTTCTATTTTATTAATTTTTCTTTTCAATCTCTTAGTACTTGTTCGTTTCTTATAATACATTTATATCTATTTACTAATAATAAATGGAATTCTTTCTGTATTTCCGTGTACTTCCTCTTACTTCTTCCTAATAACATTTTTTGGAAGCTTGAATCTTTGGGCTTGTTCCTTATTTTTCATTTAATAATATTTATTTAATTTTTTAATAATCCCTTCATTCTGAGATAACAGAGTAGTGTCTCGTCATCGGAATGAAGTGGGATCTCTTCTTTTGTATTTCCCTTTACTTCTCTCTCTCTCTCTCTCTCTCTATACATTAATTTGTATATTACATAATTAAGTATCTGATAGCCCGTCGATTACTGACACACATGGTCACAGAACAACCAACACATACTAGAGCCACCCCCGTGTATATACATATACATATACAGATAGAGAGAGAGAGAGAGAGAGAGACTGATCACGCCTCCAACAAGGTATGACGGCGGAAACCCCGCATTAAATAAGGGTGCCTGAATGACGCCTTGAGATTGGGGGCCTGAATAATTGATTTCAAGGAAGGAAAATGAAATGAAGAAGTCCCGTGAAACCACTTCCTGAAGGAGGAGGTACTGAAAGGGGACTCCTTGGTTGAAGTATTGACTCATCCTGTGGAAGGTCAGCGCCGAATGAATGGGTCCCCTTTTCGAAAAGCTGCGTCTTAATAGAAAAATGGAAATGAATAACTCGAGGAGGAGGGATACGGGCGCTCGAGAAAGTCTTCTTCTTGGCCTTGGCCGTAGGCCTCTTGCCGCTCAACTTTGCGCCACAGAATTGAAGGAGATGATGTCTCCGTCTGTCTTTTGTTTGACTTCGCTCCGGCAGCTACGAGTGACTTCAGTTTGACACTTAGATGTATCTAATTATCTATCTATCTATCTATCTATTATATTATATATTTATATATATATATATATATATATATATATATATATATATATATATATATATATATATATATATATATATATATATATATATATAAAAATAAGAGCCAAAAAACGCCAAATGTAAATGCTACATTTCAGAGACCATCTGTCTCTCTCATCAGGCTGATGAGAGACACAGTTGGTCTCTGAAATATAGCATTTACTTTCTACATTTTTTAAGTTTTTTATGGGCTCTTTATATTTGATGGAATTCTGTTTTAACAGAAAATATTTCACAGTCATATATATATATATATATATATATATATATATATATATATATATATATATATATATATATATATATATATATATATATATATATATATATATATATAAATATATAGAGAGATATATAGAGAGAGAGAGAGAGAGAGAGAGAGAGAGAGAGAGAGAGAGAGAGAGAGAGAGAGAGAGAGAGATCGTCTCCTCGCTTCAAAGTTTAGCAGCAAGAATCTGTAAAAGACGCAACAAAATCGTGCTAAGGTGACACCTTTGATGAGAAACAGATTTGAATTTGAACAGAAATAATTAGAAAAAAGGGTTTAGATAATTTAGGAAAAGACGGCCCTGTTTTCACGATATATCCAGAGGGTTCTTATTGAATTCTGACCTTGATCTATTGAAAACGATGAGAATCACAGATTGGTAACAGTCTGTTAAGATGCCAGATTGGGACAAACCATCGGAGATATGAAGAGATAATAAACCGATCTTTACGTTATAAGCCGACGTCGCAACGCCAAAGGTCATCGACGCCAAAAAATCAGTGATAACGAGTAAGATATCTAAGAATCCTGCACTTACTTTGTGAACTGATTATACTTTCATAAACGATAAGTACACAGAACGAAATTTCCTTACACTTTCACAAAGAAAAATGATTTTGGCAGAAAGGATGCCTACACATTTAACTCTGGCGAATCTAAGGAATAAATTTCTGTTGAAGCTGAGTTTCCGGAAGGCTAATATGCCAAGAAATGTTAATGAAAAGTCAAGGTTAGAAATTGAAAGGAAATAGATTTGTATTATGCTTATAACACTTTATATTTACGGTAAATAATTTTCTAAAAAATAAATGGGAAACTTTCATAAGATGAAGTCCACGGAAGCCAAATCATGTATATAAAATACAGACTAAATTCTAAAATGCCAAAAAATTACACTCTTACTAAAGGTAAATAAGGTACTATATTTGATTTTACGAAGCAATATTTATGCAAATTGCACTGAAAATTTACTCCATATTAAAAGTCATAGAATAGCGAATGAATAAACGAGCCATAAAATATAATTTGCGAAAAATCAGGTCTCTCGGCATGATAAAAATGTCTCGCAAAATGCTGTTAACGACGTTTACGTTATCAGGTAATGAGTTCCGCTTAGAGAGCAGACGCAGCCGACTCGTCCGTCTCCAGACGTATGAAGTTGCCTACCATCCCACTTTGTTAATTATGATACTATTACCGCTACTAGTGATTTCTGGGTGTGACACCAGGCGATTTTGTTCCAGTACACGTTTATGTATGTAATGTATGTATGTATGTGTGCATGTATGTGTGTGTGTATAGGTTCTCGCTTGGACACATCTGGACGGAACTGTTTTCCGGGAAAATCATTATTTCCCAAGAGTGATTTTCAAGGTGGCATTGTAGGGTTTATTTTTGAATAGATTCGAATTGTCTACTTAATTCATCGAGGTTATTGAAAGCGACTTTTTGAAGATATTTCTCCTGTGAGGTATATGGCATTCACACACACACACATATATATATATATATATATATATATATATATATATATATATATATATATATATATATATATATATATATATATATATATATAATGATATGTATAGATAAATATAATGCATATATCTATACATAATGTGTATAGATATATGCATTATATTTATGTCATATACCTCACAGGAGAAATATCTTTCACAAAGTCGCTTTCAATAACCTCGATGAATTAAGTAGATAATCTGAATCTCATCAAAAATAAACTCTACAATGCCACCTTGAAAATCACTCTTGGGAAATGATGATTTTCTCGGAAACAGTTCCGTCCAGATTTGTCCAAGCGAGAACCTAATCGCTAGGCATGATTTCAGGGTAAACTCTGTTCTTTTCAGGCGTTATTCTGGAAGAATTGTGAAGAGGGCGGTTAACGAGGAGCCACAAAAATCCTTAGGCTATACGCTATACATATCAGTGACATCTGTAGCAAAGTGCCTATGTGTACAATTCCCTAAAGTAATACGGAGCCTACATGTTAAGGTGCTCCGAGCATTTATACTTTACAAGAAACTGTTAACTGGTTATGAGCCTACGCATAATCGTCGAGCTGTTTAGTTTTGTTTGTCAGAGGGAAGGAAATGGACATCTGATTTGGGTGAAACAGCCCTTGGTAGAAAGGGTACGCGAATAACGACTCTGAATAACCATCAAAATCAATATTTAATACCTTATTACTATATTAAGTCTAATTTCAACAGAACCCATTAAACTAGAAACAAATCAAACTAAGGAGCGTTGCTTTCGTGGATCACGATAAAAAAAACACCAAGATAAAAAGAAATCAGGTCCAGTTATATAAGTAGTAACAGAAAGACGTGCTATGACGAATTCGGGGAGAAATATCCGTGTGCTGTTGGAACAATCTTCAAGACTACACCTCAAAACCCGTAGGCTGAAAGACCACCTCAAGATTATTAGTCGTATATAACTACACCATTACGACGATCTCTTGTGGCAAAGTCTGTTCGGTAAATCAAATTTAAAATTCAGTTCGTCAAAGCTGTTAATTCTATGAAGTCTGCAGATTCAAAATGAGTACCATGAACTGAATATTCAAAATTCTGAAATTATCTTCAGTTCTTCTGACGAGTTTGTGCCTCTGGACGGTTTTCTGCCAATAATCTCTCTCTCTCTCTCTCTCTCTCTCTCTCTCTCCATGTCTCCGTGGTGTAGTGTCTAGTGGTCTTTCATTGCAAGTTAAGGTGTGGATTCGATCTTTGGGTTTAAGATTTTTCTACATCTGTTAGCCTAAGTAGTAAACTGACAAGTGGCCAGTTAGGCTAGGCTACTTTGGGTCAAAGGAAAAAAGTTAAGTATACCTTAGTTTTACCAGACCACTGAGCTGATTAACAGCTCTCCTAGGGCTGGCCCGAAGGAATGGAGAATCCGATGAATACCTGATGAATGGTTCTACCCCAATAAGGGTAGGGGATGTCATTGCCGAGGATCTCCCTTTGATAGTGTTGTAAATAATATGTTAGGCTTCTCTAAGATATCTGTGAGCCACGAAGGCGGCCCCCCTTCTACCAACCAGCTACTTCACTGCGTAGGTCAACAGACTTACAGCGGATTTCAGAAATAGGATCAGATCACGTTTCCTTCAATCAGGGTCGAACCGGACATTCCTGCTCGTAAGGTGAGCCTGTTACCACCACACTACATTACAAGGAGAGAGAGAGAGAGAGAGAGAGAGAGAGAGAGAGAGAGAGAGAGAGAGAGAGAGAGAGAGAGAGAGAGAGAGAGGGTGGAGTCATTTCTTAAGACTTTCTTGAGGGATCAACTCGTTTGAAGAATAGGAAAAAATGTCAACATTCTGAACGCTCCAACCACAGAACTTTCTTGAAATAACTTAAGACTTTAAAGAATCAACTACCTTTTTAAATTTGTATTATGTTTAGGCTCTTCCCTTGGAAGATGCTCATGATGTAGTCATGAAACGCCTTAGTAACTTTGCGCAGTCTTTCCACACGAGAAAATTTTGCGATGTGCAATATCCTTTGCTTGCCAGTGAATTGGCTTACTGCAAGAGAATATTGCCACTGAGCCCAGAATTTTGTTTTTTTATTATATTTCAAGAGTGGTTCTTATTTTAATACTTATAGTGCTGCAGATATATATATATATATATATATATATATATATATATATATATATATATATATATATATATATATATATATATATATATATATATATATATATATATATATATATATATATATATATATATATATATATATATATATATATATATATGCAGATATATGCAGATGTATAATCATATTAAAATAAGTTACGATCTCGACAAGGCAATCCCCCAACCCAGAGGGATAGAACCATTCATCAAATATCCATCGGATGTCTTCTCTGTCTCTCTCTGTCTCTCTCTCTTTTAAGTAGTGGGTCCTCGTTATAAATCCAACTGGTTTGTTTCAACTATCCCAAAGATCTCTTAAACGCCAATTTTTCTTTGTTCAGTGAAATCTCCACATACTTAACACCTATCGGGTTTAAATGAACTGCTTCAGCAAATGGTGAACAAATGTACGAATGTAACTTTAAGAAAAATTATCCACAAGTATTTATTAAGAAAGCATTAAGAGCCAATAATTCTGAAAAACTAACTATCTTTTTACTGAAAGGAGAGACCTACAGGAACAAGTGCTAAATCTGGCATCAGCATTGGAGTTGGTCCATAAGACACGTTATCATTTGGATGGGACCAGTATGCTCCACTTTTAAGTGAGCAGAAAGAAAGGATCAAATATACAATTAGAGCCACAACATCGTTAGGGGGTTCGTTTTCCACATTTTTAGAAGTCTGTGGCCTTTCTACATCTTCCTTATAGAGCAAAATCGCCCTGGTTAATTTGATCACCTGAGGAACCTTTAAAGGCAGTACAACTAAGTAAACACGGAATTTTAAAGGCAGAGCAACTAAGCAAGCACAGAATTTTAAAGGCAGAACAACTAAGCAAACACAGAATTTTAAAGGCAGTGCAACAGAAAACAGAATTTAAAAGGCAAAACAACTAAGAAACGTTTTAAAGGTAAACACAGAAACATTTTAAAGGCAAAACAACTAAGCAAACTTTTAAAGGCAAAACAACTAAGCAAACGCAGAATTTTAAAGGTAAATCAGCTAAGCAAACACAGAATTTTAAAGGCAGAACAACTAAGCAAACACAGAATTTTAAAGGCAGTGCAACTAAGCAAACACAGAATTTTAAAGGCAGTGCAACTTAGCAAACACAGAATTTTAAAGGCAAAACAACTAAGCAAACACAGAATTTTAAAGGCACAACAACTAAGCACACACACAATACTTTTAAACAGATCCCAAACCTATATTCTATGTTTCTTAATGATCTCCCTCTGAAAGGGGGCGTGCCCCCATTTGAGCCAATAAGAAGACCCTTTTCACAAGGATGCTTTGTGCCAAGTTTGGCTGAAACTGATCCAGCTGTTCTGGATAAATGAAAAATTTGAAAAGCCTGCACTAGGCATAAGTACATATCTTCAGGCAGACGGACGAAAATCAAACTTCGATCAGAAAAGCTCACACTAGCTTTCAGCTCTAGTTAAGCAGAAACAATTCAGTGAACAGACATCGCCCAACAAAGAACAGACGCTGAATTCCCGTTTAAAAAGAATATATAATTAAATGTTTTATGACCTGATAAGAAATTCTAATGCTAAGTACAAACGCCTACATATTTTATATTATTCTGCTCATTTGAAGAATGTAATTGCCTAAATGCATCCTATTACAATAACTTGAGTTTAATTACATTCTGTTTTTGTAAAATACTATTCCCTGTTCTAAATGAACCTTGTACCTTTTAAGATGGAATATTTAATGTAAACATGCATAAATCATATCATAATTTCTTGTAAAAACGAAATATTTTGGAAGTCTATTTTATATTCTATAGCCAATGTTCAAATGAATGCCAAAAGATACCAGCGGAGAGAGAGAGAGAGAGAGAGAGAGAGAGAGAGAGAGAGAGAGAGAGAGAGAGAGAGAGAGAGAGAGAGAGAGAGAGAGAGATCCATGATTTTTTGTTCATTAAAATTCAAAGAGAACGAACAGAACTCCGGGGTGTGATATTTCTTATATCGTTGGGGCTGGTGACACAATCAATATGTCATTTATCTTAGCTATTTCGCTGGGGAAAAAATTATTCTTATCCATCTCTCTTTCTCTCTCTCTCTTTCTCTCTCACACACACACACGCACACATACACTAGTTATTTGAAATATTCCCTTTCTCTTTCTCTTACACATAGCCAAGCTCCGTGAGTGACGTAGTCAGTCAGTCAGTCTCTCTCTCTCTCTCTCTCATACATACATACACACACACACACACATACATATATATATATATATATATATATATATATATATATATATATATATATATATATAAATAAACACTCGCACGCTATTTGAAATATTCCCTATCTCTTTCTCTTACATATATCCAAGCTCTCTCTCTCTCTCTCTCTCATACATACACATACACACACACACACACACACACACATATATATATATATATATATATATATATATATATATATATATATATATGCATATAATATATATATATATATATATTTATATAATATATATATATATATATTTCTATATGTATATATATATTATTATAAACACTCAAAGCTATTTGAAATATTCCCTCTCTCTTTCTCTTCCAAGCTGGCTCTCTCTCTCTCTCTCTCTCTCTTCCAAAAAGTTTCGTGAGAGAGCCTTTCCTGCTCGGCACTTTTGTTTTATACCTCCCGCTTTTTCCCCCTCTCATCACTCTCCCGCCTTTTTATTCCTCCCCTCTTTTTATTTAGTCCTTTTGTTATCTCGATACCTCTCACTATCCTGACCATTTCTCTCTTCCTGTGGGACGAAACTTCCCTTTCTTCCCTCTCCTCCTCCCGCTCCCACCCCGACCCCTTTCCTCTCCCTCTAATCACCAAAGATTCTTTTTTATCTCTCTAAATATTTTTTTTCCTTCCTTTCCATCATAACCAACAATGGAATCACTTCAGTAGGGTATATTCAGGCTCCAGCCATTCTTCTCTCTCTCTCTCTCCTCTTCGTCTTCTGCTTCGCCTTCTTCTTCTTCTTCTTCTTCTTCTTCTTCTTCTTCTTCTTCTTCTTCTTCTTCTTCTGCTTCTTCTTTTTTTGCAACAGCCAGGAAGAAGAGATAGATCAAAAACTTTATAGGATGGTGCCAAATTGTTATCCATAGTCGATCAAGAAATATGGAGGAGTTTGAGATAACATTCTTTCGGAAATATCATTTTATCTTTTATTTTTTTTTCGGGATGGGGACGTCAGCTATTTTTTTGTCCGTACTCTCGTGGACACTAGCATAACAACACACTAAAGCAAATCAAGATAGTGCTCCAGTGAAGTAAATAAGTAATAAAGCAAATAGAAAGAAAACTAATGGGAATAATTAAAAAAGGTATCAACTTCTTAAAGGTTTCAAGCCCAGATAAAAAGAGATGGTAAAATACCAGACTGATAAAAAAAAATGGGTCTACTGATACGTCAAACCTCATCAGTCTAGTGCGAGGGGCACGAAGTCAACAGATGCTCGAAAGTCCCCTAGGTGAATACTTTAAGTACTGGTTCTCCCTTGGAGACGGATTTTAGGCCTGTTTTTTTTTTTTTTTTAACCTTAGACCACGAGAGAGACAAATTTTACAAATTAAGCGACCAAGTTCACGGGAATATAGCGGAAGTCGTAGAACTGAAAAAATCAAGATGCAATGGGATAAGCAATGAAAAAACAACTATACACGAATTACCTTTGGGAGAGCTACTGAAAAATACACACAAAGTAGCTTCCTTACATTAGAAAGGCAGAAGTAGCTTCCTTACATTGGAAAGGCAGAATTAGAAAATACGAAGCTTACAGAGACACGCTGGAGGAAGCCCTCATTAAAACTATCCGACAAGAGGACCCTGTGCAATGCACCGTGAACAGGTTACGATTCGTGAAAAGAACTCATTCAAGGGAATAAACTAATTCTGCGTCAACTTGGAAGTTCTCCAGGATACTCGAGTTTGTTGAGAAATAGTTTCTCACTATTCTCATTTACCAGAAACAGGCGGGGGAGACTGTTACTATAATAGGATGACGATTGGAAATTGGACAGGGTTACGCACTCAACCGCCCCTCTGTCTGTCTGTCCATAAACATGTCAAAAAGTTGTCTGCAGATTTCGATGAAATTTTGTGACAACGGGGGAAGGGGGCAGGGGAAGGAAGAGGCAATGGGCCAAGGAAGATTAGAACATGTTTTAAGATTCAGTAGAGAACTAAATAAAAGCAAGGATGGGTCTTCGCATCAGGATAAACCGTGGAATCTCCCAAAGCAAAGCTGAAGTGTAACATGGAGTGACCGTTATTGTTGCTGAGAGGAAGGGACGGTTGTTTAAAAACTCCAGCTAATGTAAATATATACGTTTTCAGACTGTCTTGACCATTTACATAACATTTCGGCTAACCAAAACGTAATTAAACCAGACAGAAAAAAGGATGAATCAATGAATATTTAGGATGAATCAGTGAATATTTTGAAGTAAGTGGGAATGAATGAAAAATGAATAGTGAGGACTAATACAACTACTCCTATTATTATTATTATTATTATTATTATTATTATTATTATTATTATTATTAAATCCAGCCTCCCATTGACCTCATCAGGTCATCCAAAAGATGATGAGCAAGACCGGAAAACACCAGGGCCATTATAACGATATCCCATTTTCCATTTTCGCCCCAAAATGCAGTGGTTCCCCTCCCGAGGGTTAACTACGACGTACCCAAGATAAATCGGTTTCCTCGTGAAGTTTTGGGAATTGGGAAGACTTGGAGGGTGGGAGGAAGGTTGGGTGGGGTGTGGTTAAAGGGGGCGAATGGGGAATTTTGGCTGTAATAGTATTATTTCTCATGATCGGATTAAACGCAAGTTTATATTGCAAAAGTTACCTTCCAGGATGATTTTCACGCCTGAAAACATGCGAGGAGAAGTTTTCTTGGTCGTTACATTTATGAAGAGGGGCGAAGGTGTCAAAACTGACGTTCTAAAAAAAATTCGCGTTCTCTCCTTCACGTTCTGTTAAAGGCACTCCAAGTTAACGTTGTTATTCATAAATACTTTCACGTTCCCTAACTCACAACTCACTGCTTTTTAAAAGCATCGCGAAATTCGAGTTCTGTAGCTCAAAATTCATCTTTGTTAAGCCTAGAACTCCCTTATCCAAAACTGAAACACTCGCGTTCTGTTACAAGAATTTAAAAAATTGCGTGCTGATCCTCAAAACTCTCACGTTAGAGGACTACTGTAACTCAAATTCTAAGGTTTCTCTTCTAAAACTCGTGCCCTTTAACTAAGGTTCAAAACTCCTACTTTCCGAAAGTTACGTAGAAAAAAATTCTCGCGTTCCAGAAGTCACATTTGAAAACAAGAGTTCTAGGCCTCTAGCCTAGTAAAACTTGCGTTTAAATACTAACAGACCAAGACACCTGTTCAAGTTTTTTCAAAATCCGCGTTCAAAATATCAAATTTCAAACTTCACGTTCTTTAAACTTCTATCCAAAATTTTACTTTTAAAAACTGGTATGACCAAGAAATCTCGTTCAAAATAAAAATCGAATGGAATTCAATGTTACCTGTTCGGCAATTTTTAAAAATTAAATTATCATAGAAAATGGGAAATAATTTTATCGTAGAAAATGGGAAGTAATTTTATCATAGAAAATGGAGAACATTTTGATAAAACCCATTTATTCATCACATCGTCCCTACATAGACCACACGGAGGGATTCATTATTATTAATTATATCGGTCGCTGCTGGAAAGTTAGCTTAAACCGAGAAGTAAAAGTAAAATATGTCGGGTAAAAACCATCGTGTCCACTGACATGGGTCGAGAATGGCTGACATTAATTCATTTTCAAATCATTTTGCTACATGTAATAAATGCACTACTGGGAACAATGGCGTTTATTTCATTGCCGCACCGCAAAAATACTGAATAGGCAATATTGCGGGATTCCTGTTCCGGCATTTTTCATTTTATATATATACAGTATGTATATATATATATATATATATATATATATATATATATATATATATATATATATATGCATATATATATATATATATATATATATATATATATATATATATATATATATATAAACACCATAGTGAAAACTGTTTTTGACAATAAAACTATTGCACATATGACATGTATGTATGTATATATATACATATATACATACATATATATATATATACATAGTGAAAATGTTTTGATAATAAAACTATTGCATATATGACGTGTATGTATGTATATATATATATATATATATATATATATATATATATACATATATATACATACATATATATATATATATATATATATTTTGTTTACGTATATTTTAATATATAATGAAAACGTTTTTACATACATACATACATGCATACATATATTTTGTTTATATATTTTAACATAATAAAAAGTTTTTTCGCAGTAAAACCACTATATATATATATATATATATATATATATATATATATATATATAGATATATATATATATATATATATATATATATATATATATATATATATATATATATATATAGTTTACGTATATTTTAACATAGTGAAAAAAAAAAATTTTACAATAAAACCATTTCAGCTCGATGCAAGTACAGAAGTTGAGCAGTCACGAATATTCCCGACAGAGATTTTCTTTCTTTTCTCGATTTGTCCGTGTATGTGTGTGATTGTCCAGCAACATAACAGTCATCTTTCTTGACAGGGATAACATTCTTCTTCTTCTTCTTTGATGAGAGGCTGGACAGAATCATCTCAGCGATAACGGCACTCCAGCACCACCCTTCTAGTCGTCATGTCATTCATTCTCTCTCTCTCTCTCTCTTTCATTACACCGTCTGGGACGATTTCATCATTTCGCGTCTCGGCTCGTAATCTTTGAATGCTTTTAATTTTTTCTCCTATAAGCCTTTATTTTTATAATCTGCTGTCTGCTTTCTGTGTAATTTAGAGTGGTTTAACTCATGAATTGTGAAGGTTTCGTCTGATATTTAAAATTAAGGGAAATTTATTATTATTATTATTATTATTATTATTATTATTGATTCCTAGGGAATCTGAACCTCATCAGGAACAGCCAAACGAGACTTTTATTTTACTAGTATAAAGTTTTATGTTTTGGTGTTTTGCCTCTATTTTAGGTCGAAAATGGCTTCGTGTGTTAAAGCCGAAACGTCCCAGTGGAATAAAAATGTTGATTATGGCACTTGTTTAATTACTATTATTATTTTTATTATTATTATTATTATTATTATTATTATTATTATTATTATTATTATTATTATTATTATTCAGTAGATGAAACCTATTCATATGGAACTAGCCCACAGGTGCCACTGACTTGAAATTCAAGCTTCCAAAGAATATTAAGGTGTTCATTAGGAAGAAGCAAGATCAAGTAAAGGGAAATATAGAAAGAATTGAAGATTTTTAGCCGAGACAGAATTTCTAATTCTTAATACCATTAAAAGAGTGAAACGAATATGAAACCATGATTCACGTTAGAGTTAAACAGCAAAGAAAAGTCCAGCGCTACGCCGAAATATAAACCCATCTTCACGAATGAAAAGAAAAACCAATAGCAAATCCTGCCGCACACTTTTCATTCATCATGACAGCGTCGAGTCTCGAGTACACTTTCATGTCATAATATTTCAGATGCAGAAGCCGGCTGGAAGGGAAGCCTAATGACCTTTTCAGGATCTTTCCTAGATAGTGACCCCCAAAGGATTTTAACCCGGCAGCGTGGTTAGTACAAACCCGTTGGGGATGACCGTAAAAACATAAACAAAAGACTATATTACCTTAAAGATAATGACCCCCAAGAAGTATTAGTCCTAGATAACGACCCCCAAGAAGTATTAGTCCTAGATAACGACCCCCGAAAACCCTTGGGGGTCACCATCTAGGAAAGACCCCCTTTTCAAGCCCAGGCCTGAGGAATAAACAACAACAACAACAAAAATAATAAAACAACAGCAACAAAAAGCGAGGTTTCATTCTACATGAAGCGACTGACCTGACTTTTACAGAAGAGAAAATTATAGAAGCGTCTGGAAAAAAGGAAGAAGGAAGAGAGTACTAAAGCTCACAGGCTGAGGGAAACAAACTGCATTTCAGGCTAAGGCTAATTCCATTCAGCTCTCTCCGTCATTCTTAAGGAACATCCCCACTGCAGTAAAACATGTCATACGCAAATGTCGTCAACTTATCGCGTATCTGTCACTGGCAGTTTGAAAACAAAACAAAGGCCGGAAGTGGCGAACGAACCTTTGGCAAATAATAATAATAATAATAATAATAATAATAATAATAATAATAATAATAATAATAATAATAATAATAATAATTATTATTATTATTATTATTATTATTATTATTATTCAGTAGATGAAACCCATTCATATGGAACAAGCTTCCAAAGAAAATGGCGTCCATTAAGAGGAAGCAATGGGAAGTAAAATACAGAAAGGAGAGATACTGGATGCTGGTTGTCGTATGAAGCAATTGTTAGAACAGTCAATAAGTCATTCACTTGTGTTAAACCTGTTGGTGATGAGTGTGTGATAAGTTACCGGCATGTTTATGACATGTTTGACTTTAAATGTGGATGCACTCCTGACAGGTAACGGCTCATTTTTCCAATCTGATGATAGGCCACCATGAATAAGTTTCCCATTTAATTATCAGGATCTTTCCTAGATAGTGACCCCCAACAAAGTTCGGGGGTCGTTATCTAGTACTAATATTTCTTGGGGGTCATTATCTTTATGAAATACTTATAGTCTTTTGTTTATGTTTTTACAGTCATCCCCAATGGACTTGTACTAAACACGCCACAAAGGTGGATACATGCCGGGTTAAAACCCTTGGGGTCACTATCTAGGAAAGATCCAATTATCATTATAACTTTGGTCGATTGACAAGGATTCATTCCACGATAATGGATTAGATGATAAGTATATAAGTATAACAAAGAACTCTTACCCATAAACTGTCTGGGGTCGTTGGCACAGCTCTTGGAAATCAAATTCTAAGCGATACAGAAATGAAGTTTCGCGGTTGTGTTTCATTTGCATAAAATTAGACAAAAAAAAAAAAAAAAAACCACCTGAGTTTTCACTGCTGTTTCATAAATTACCCTGACTTTCGCTTTTTGTTTTCTGCTCCTTTTCATTTTACTTTATAGATTTTAATTCACTTTTCGTGTGTTGTCAAATCCTTCGTTAGTTGCACGTCGATGGGGAATTTTACAGTGGACGTTTGACCATTCATTTGGATGTATTAATGCGCTTTATAGCGGCATCTACAAAACTGTATTAAAAACCGTTACTTCCTATATATAGAACAAATGCAAACTAAATAACCACTTTTTTTTGAAAAGCAAAATTTCTTTGGGAAACAAAATCGTATCAAAATCTGGGAAGTCAAATATTAAGGACAGAAAACAGTCACTGGCTGAGGTAACTCATGGCCTTGAGTATTACCGTTAAAGGTCAGCTACAGATTAGAAAGGTCAGTGAGTAACATCTTTAATGGTCTCAAATGGACTGTGGTAGAGTGAACCGATGGTCTTAAACACACTGTGAATAAATTGATATAAATGTCACGCCCAGTGCACAAGGAGATACCATCACGGTACAGTAAAATGATTTGTGGGTAAGTTAGTGCTCCAATCACTTATCCCTAGTGGCTCTCAAGCCTCGGTGTGACCTACTGCCACTCACACCAAACCTAGATTTCCAGGAGACTGTTTTTCCACGACTCCTTAAGGGTCTGCCACCTGGTTTTCCTTAGAAAAACAACGACCTCATAAAGATTGTGAAAAATAATGGTGACACAAGCTGATGACATCACAGCTCTTTAGCCAGTCATGACCCCACTGTGGAATCTATTTTGACAGATTTTAAAGTTTTTCACTTCACATAAGAACAAATACTTGTTCGTGTTTTTAGGTAAACGCCACCACCAACAGAAGAGCGGAATAATAATGGCGGTGATGGCATACCAACTTAATATGTTTTGGTGGTCCACTCCAATGAATGGCCGATTGATTGATTTCTGTAAAACTGGTTTCTGAAACTGTTCCTCGACGACAGGTGATTTTTGCTACAAATAAATCTGAGCTGACAAAGGGGCAGAGCTTGCTGAAAAATTTTAATGAAAGATTCATTCTATTCAATGATAGTAAAGCATTTTTTATTTAATTATGCCTGTGAAAACAGGTATTGAAAGCAATAGTTTAATTAATCGATATGAATGATAGACTTTCTTATCCTCTTAATGTTAATCATTAAAATGAGGCTATCATACTATTCATAAACACAGGAGCTTAAAACTTGTGTTCAGGTAGATTAAAAGTGAATGCATTATATGAATCTTATCTGAGCTTAACAAAACAAGTCAATCACTTCACTAAGAATCCAATAGATCTGTTCTTAAATAAGAGATGGAAACTGGCGCAAGGTAATGTTAAAGAAGTTGGACGGCTAAGTAGATTGTGACCGAAAAGAACTTGTGGAAAGTAACAGACAGAAATCATGCAACAGGGGTTGATGAGTATTTTTAGTTTCGTCTACAGTGTGCCACGTAAGACACGGCCAAGAAGTATCCTCACCCAGTGAAGTGCTAAAACAGTCAAACAAATACTCAGGATAACATTTGTGGATGGCGATCGTTGGTATTTTTTAACATTCGGATATAAATCGTATAAGTCTATTCTTCTTTTGTCACTGCAATTCTCGGTCGGTCTTATGGGGCAGCCACGGTGAAAATACCGTAGCTAAGCACATCGGCTGACGGACCACTGGCCAAGAAGGCAATAAAAGCAGGGGGGGTAGCGTCAGTCAGCGGTCCAGACCGTCTTTGGGTCTCGGTCTAGACCGTGCGTCAGTCGTAGTACGGTCATCCCGCGCCATCCTAAAATTCATTTCGAAGATGATGGTCCTTTGGATGCTGATCACGACAAAGTAACAGAGAAATTTACTTTTTGCTCAAAATAAAAATTTCTCAACATTATCTGTCTTCCCCGGAAAAACTAGAGCTGCTTAAAATACCAAGAGTGTTTCATATGAAAAATGGCATTTATCTGGATGAATCTTCCCCACAGAGTTTTCCTTCAATTATAGTCTCGGCGAGAGAGAGAGAGAGAGAGAGAGAGAGAGAGAGAGAGAGAGAGAGAGAGAGAGGGGGCGTAATAATCAGTGACTGGAATGATTATGTTAGATTTATCTTTGTTGTTCTTCCAGGCTCCCTTTAGACTTCTCTCTGTAATTTCTCCTCCACTTGAGATGACGTCTTCTCCTAAATGCCCCTCTCACAAACACCCCCTCCCTCCTCTCTCTCTCTCTCTCTCTCTCTCTCTCTCTCTCTCTCTCTCTCTCTCTCTCTGAAGGTCTTTGTTGTGAGACTCAATTTTCTCCTCCCATTTTGTAAATCTTACAACTCCATGACAAGCTCTCTCTCTCTCTCTCTCTCTCTCTCTCTCTCTCTCTCTCTCTCCCCCGAGAGCATCCAGTAAGACCAGGTCAGCGATAAGAAACTCTGAGATAAGAAGAGGAGAAAATCACACTCCGTATCTTTTATAACCTCTGGAAAAGAGAGAGAGAGAGAGAGAGAGAGAGAGAGAGAGAGAGAGAGAGAGAGAGAAAGTCTTCAACACAGGAGAGAACCAGAGGACGCAAAAATAGGTATGGAAGGAAAGGCGTAAAGTGGAGCTTCAGCAGAGGAGGAGGAGGAGGAGGAGGTGGAGGAGGAGGAGAAAGAGGTGGAGGAGGTGAAGGAAAAGGGTATAAGGAGGTAGAGGGGGAAAAGTGGAAGTGGTGGAGTCGGAGTGAAAAATGGTTTCTCTTGAGGTAGTCATCGATTTGCTCCTGAAACGAGACACTAACAGAATTTATGGCCTCCCTCCGCATCCTCAAAATGATAATGGAAACTTACTGGATTGGATGATCAGAAAATTGCGCTCTATGGCCGCCTTCCGCGCGCACAAGGTCGCGACACACACAAATCACACTCGGAAGCCGGTGTTTGTCCCCCACTCCTTCCTTCCCTCGTGTCTTCGCGAGGGACACCCAAAGGAGGTGGAAGGACAACAGGAGAGGAGGATGGCGGAAATAGGAGAGGGAAGGAGGGGGGGAGTGTTGATGCTTTGGTAGTAGAGGGGGGGGGGGATAAGAGTCCTGGTGACAGCAAGGGTTCTTTCCCCAAAATGAGAGCCCCTATTGCTAATGAAAATACTTCTCTCAGGACATGTGTGTTCGATGGGAGGCGTTCCCACGTCTGCTCCATTGTAATCATCTTTATAGAAGGCACCTTGTGTATGTAATCAGAGAGAGAGAGAGAGAGAGAGAGAGAGAGAGAGAGAGAGAGAGAGAGAGAGAGAGAGAGATAAAACACTACACAGAAAGAAACTGACTCTTTTACTTGGTGAGAGCAAACAAGGGGCCAATGAAATTTGGCTAGATTTTTGTGACAGCAGCTGGAGATTGAAGACAAGGACCTCAATAATGGGCTAGAGTTAAAACTCTACTCTTTAGATGAATACAGAATTGACCTTTTCCGAAGTAAAGGTCAATAAAAACCTGAAAAAAGCTTCTCTTCATTCGTTGGTGGTTCTGGGTAAAGGTCTACTCACGTGAATGAAGGGAACTACAACGGTGGGGAGAATTTGTACCCTGTAACAGTGAGCATATTGGTTTTAATTTAAAGATAACTAATCATGGCGTTCACACACACACACACACACACACACACACACACACACACACACACACACATATATATATTATATATGTGTCACTCAACCAAGCTAAATTAGGTAATTTTTTCTTTAAGGAATTGCCAGATTTAAAAAAAATGTAAAATTCAAATTATCTAACAAAAATGACTGCAGAGGGTCCCAGCACTTGGCTTCTGGCCTAAATTTTATATTATCTTTCCATTCCTAACACCTTTCCTAGCAAATTAGGGAGCTGGGTGTATCTTTGGCTCAGCAATACAACGGAAGATTTTTTTTCTGTCTTTTACGGATCAGCTTCGAGATAAAGAAAAAAAAAATGGTCGTTATCGCGAGCTAGTCGTTTTATTTGTCATCTGATCAGTTTTCTTCATCCCTGTCATTCTCTTTCCAGTCTCCTTGGAATCATTTAACTTGATTTTTTTTAAAAGAATCTCAAGTAACTTTTACGAAGTGGAGCTGTGTCACAAAGTTTGTGAAGAAAGACAACAAAAGTTACTCGTTGGTGTAGAATACCAGAGTGGAAACATGTATAAAGCCCAAGGAACTTTATCTTGTTTTTTTTCACAGAAGGATCTGCTTATTTACAAAGTAGCAAAGTTAACAAGACTTATGGTACCACCTTCCATAACAAGATAAAAATGGGAATAGAATAGACATAGAATTTAGGCCAGTGGCCAAGAACTGGGACCCATGAGGACATTCAGCACTGGGACGGAAAGTAACAGTAAGAAGGTCTGAAAGGAGAGGGTGGAAAAGTGAGATGGAAGAAAGAGCAGATGAACGGAGGTACAGTAAAATGAATGAAAGGGGCTGCAGCTAGGGGTCAAAAGGACGTTGCAAAGAACCTCAAGTAATGCCTGCAGTGCACCGCATGAGGTGCACTGAAGGTACTAACCACCCACCCCCCTACGAGAGATACAGAAAAAAAGGAAGTGAATGACGGGAAATATTTCCTAATGGAACAACGATCAAGCAAGAAAAAAACAAACTTCGAATGAAAATCTTTTTTTGAATCCAGCAACCGGCAATAATGGCCTGCACGGTTGCTAAGCGTTGCAACCTGAAAAGAATAAAAAAAGAAACGCCAGAAAAATAAAGCTGCGAAGTAACATCAGGCTTCTCCATACTCCCAGTATGAAATCGACTGGATTGCTCATTCACTGTCTACATTTTCTTCTGGAAAAAATCCTTTTGACTCATTTACAGCGACTCTTTGAAGTCGCCATGAAAAAATTTACTAGAATGAAAAAAATTGACTAGAATGAATAAAAAATTTAAGGCAAAAAAATTTACAAAAGAAAAAATTTTAGAATGAAAAAAATTATTGCCACTTCGTGATCTGTTCTGTGTGTCTGTTTATATTTGATGCTTACGGAGAGAGAGAGAGAGAGAGAGAGAGAGAGAGAGAGAGAGAGAGAGAGAGAGAGAGAGAGAGAGAGAGAGAGATTATGTATCTGTTTATATTTGATGCTTAGGAAGGAAGGAAGGAGAGAGAGAGAGAGAGAGAGAGAGAGAGAGAGAGAGAGAGAGAGAGAGAGAGAATTATGTATCTGTTTATATTTGATGCTTAGGAAGGAAGGCAGAGAGAGAGAGAGAGAGAGAGAGAGAGAGAGAGAGAGAGAGAGAGAGAGAGAGAGAGAGAGAGAGAGAATTATATTGCTATACTTTAAACCAGGTGGGTTATGCTCAAAACATATTACAGTACCAGAATACTAACATCTGTTCATATTTTGGAGGAGGAGAGAGATTTTGGAGGAGAGAGAGAGAGAGAGAGAGAGAGAGAGAGAGAGAGAGAGAGAGAGAGAGAGAGAGAGAGAGAGAGAATGTGTATTTGTGTGATTGGAGATACTGATTATATTGTATGGTATGAGGATATTGACATTTTTGCAAGTTGCTTGTTAGATTTTCTACTACATAATCGACTAGAGCATCAGTAATAATAATAATAATAATAATAATAATAATAATAATAATAATAATAATAATAATAATAATAATAATAAGATGAAGAAGAAGAAGAAGCAGATGAAGAAGAGAGAGAAATGCAATCACTAATAATAATAATAATAATAATAATAATAATAATAATAATAATAATAATAATAATAATAATAACAACAATAAGATGAAGAAGAAGAAGAGATGAAGAAGAGAGAGAAATGCAATCAGCCCCTAACTGGAAAAGAAAATAAAAGCGGGGGCCAGGGGGGGGGCGGGGGGAACAAAATCAATTGTGTACACAAAACACAGGACCCTTTGTGAAAGTTCTAATACGGCGAGTTGTTGGGAACAGCCGCTGTTTCGTCGGTGGTTTCCTCAGCGACAAAATGGTCAGTAGGGGAGGAGAAAAAAAGAAAGTTTTTATTTTCCGACAGAGGCAAAATAAAGAAAAACAAGACGTGACGTAAGAGAAGATAGCTGTGATAAGAGAGGGCACGTCCGCTCCCGTGATGAGGGAGGCTGCGTCCAGATAGATAGGCCCAGGCAGAGAATCAGGCCAATGTCAACACGATCGGCAGAACGTGCAAGTCTGCCTGTTTGTCTGTCAGTCTGCCAGACCGATGATTAGATTGGTATTGTCTGACTCACTCGAAAGAATGAGAGAGAGAGAGAGAGAGAGAGAGAGAGAGAGAGAGAGAGAGAGAGAGAGAGAGAGAGAGAGAGAGAGAATCAAAATACAGTTATGGAATACCAAACGAAGAAAATATTTTAAGGCTGACAGAATATAGACACAAAACATAAAACTGGCAATTTGACAATTTTCTCCAAGGAAAAAAGTTATGGATAAGGTTCTTTGCTTTGTATAGAAAACTTTCTAACAGATCGAAAGAATTAATAGGAGGTATAGAAAACCTTTCTCTGTCAGATCGAAAGAATTAATATGAATATATATATATATATATATATATATATATATATATATATATATATATATATATAATATATATATATATATATATATATATATAAATATATATATACTGTACATATAAAACGAATAGCCGGAACTCTTCTGTGGGCAGAAGCCTGGATCAGAAAAAGACTCCGAGAAAGCCTAGTGTGTTCTCTTCCTAGAATAAATAACAATAAAAGTTAATGCAATAATAAAAAAAAATCCATTAATCCTTTGCCTTAATGGTGATGGACTTTTGATGTCATGGAAGAGACAACTTATACTTCCAGACTTATTAGAAAAACTCACGAATAAAAATGCCTGTCTCATCTCGCCAAATTTCGTCGACGGGACACAGTGAGTTGAGTAACAAGGCGTCACAATTCCTGTGGTCACGGTTCAATATTTGTGCGAACGGGAAAAGATGGGATAATTGGCAACGACCAAAGTATTGGTCAGGTGAACGTAGAAAGGGGAAAAAGAATCAATAATTCTTAAATTTGTATGAAAATATGTTTACATAATTCCAGATTGAATATCTATTATAATAACCCATTAGGTAAGAAAATGAAAATAAAACTGAGACCCTAAAATATGAAATGACTTTAATTAAAACAACGTAAATAGAGGAAACAAAAATAGATGAAAATAAGCAGAGAAAAACAAAACAAATGAGGAAGCCCACAACGTGGGAATTCGGCAACGTTGCCAATCAAACGATTAGCATACAAATGTAATCAAAGGGAATCCGCGAAGCAGATTGTGAAAAATGAGGGCGAATAACGAAACGGCGAGAGAAGGGGAAAGTAAAAGGGTCATTGGCAAGAAAACGCCAGAAGATGAAACGGGGACCTGTCTAATAAAAAAAGGAAATTAGGTGACTGTGTAATGAAGCAAATAAGATTCACGAACCGATGGAAATGAAGGAACCAGGGTATGTATGTATATATATATATATATATATATATATATATATATATATATATATATATAGTATATAGATATATATATATATATATATATATATATATATATATATATATATATATATATATATATATATATTATTTCCCTCATACACCTTTGCTCCTCACGGGAAGTCGGTGCTAGATGGTGCCACTCTAACGGTTTACAACAGGTATCTATGGTGTGAAGTTGCCAGCCTCACACCCTGCAACATGGGGTCCTAGTACCAACGAGACCCAGTGTTGGCTATCATCACTGAGCTAACGGTCAGTAATATAGCAAACGTTTCTCTTTGTAAAGAAAATAATTAGCTGCAGAACATAAAATAACAGTCTTTCCAATACGTGCATACCTTCTGATCCCAGGTTTTTCATGTGAAACCTGTAGATGTTTTGAATACTTTATACAGAACCATGCCATATGCCACCTACGCTCACTCTTCCTTGTTGTACACGTCAGGTTTCCTATTCTCAGATACTGCAAGGAAGTAGCGAACTCAAGTGTCATCCAGTTTGATCTTTCATTCAAGCCATTAATTTTGTTTCCTAGCATTCTCTGTGTTTCCAGAACCAAAGAATGTAAGCATTTTTAAGATCCTTTTTTGTGTAAAAATACCCGTCTCGTTCTCTTCACCATAAAGAGTATTAAAGGAAGCTTAGGTTAAGCATCGTCCAAACGACACCGCCTTCAGTTTTCCCTACAGCTCTTAGTACTACGCCCCCTTGACAAACCCAAAGGTCTTGCATCTTTAAAGTGGTCGACAAAACGGATTAGGCGTAGCAGACAGCGCTGGTTTTAAAGCGGAAAGCTTTCTATCATGCAGTCAGGGTCCACAGCCGTTTACGCATGTTCCGTCGATATTTGGGAAACGCGCCGTGATGTTAAACCAGCCTCCCAATGAATGAATTATCTGGTACACGACTCTGGCGAAACATGGCCTGCATTGATTATCGGAACTCATTGTGCATTATCAGTCCAGGACGGGATGAGATTCATATAATGAATGAGGCATTCCTAAACTCAGACTACGGCAGCTGGAATTCTTTTCTTAGGCCGTTCGGAATCTGCAGGCACATATTGACGAAAAATTGCAAGGTCTAATATCGCTTGGTCTGGCCTAACCCAGGACTTTGTCGCTTGAAAGTTATCTCACGGAATCGAACGCAGAAAATCCTTTATGTCTTGGTTTGCGAACTCCAACGAAAGACACCAAACTCGACCTTAACTTCAGATTAAACCTCTTGATGTGTTTGCTGATAAAGTTAGTCAGGTCCCAGTTTGATATCGTCGATCTCTGGTCCATTCCCCAACGACAGTTCGTCTGTTTACTTAGGTCATTCTAACACTGGTTTTGGCAGAAAGTTACAGATTTCCGATTATTTATTTTCTGTGTTCTTTTATGAAGAGACCGAGAGGGACATGTCTTCAACTTAAGCACTGCATGCGAGGTAAAAAAAAAAAAACCCCTTTTTAAGTCATACACACGCATTTAAAAAGAGGCAGGTGGAAATAAATTGTGAAACACAGAGGAGGATAGAGAATTCCACATTCGTAGAGTGAACTGTTTGAATGACTGAATAAACTGTTTGAATGACTGAACAGAACAAGATGAAGATTGTGACCTTACGACGGAGATGAAGTGAATTCAAGATGGGTCATTTACCTCTCGGAAAACATTTGACATGTGTATGAAGCCCTTCATCGGATACAAAAACAATACTGAATACAAGGATAGATAAGTCCCACATAAATCTGAAAGAGCTGCCCAGAGGAGAATAAGAATAAAATGTATTGCATGAAGGTGATGCTTTTGAGGCAGACTTGGCCAACTCAAAGAAGTGATTTTTTCGAGACATTTTACTATCTTTTTAAGCCTTAAAGGCTAATAGAACCTAGGGCTTCAATTCTTATATTATAAAAAAAATCAATGTGAAAGTCAATTTAAGAGAAAGACACGGGAATCAAGTGGTCCTGGGAGGTGCCAAAGCAATCCAAGTTTCGTTGAAACGACCTAAGTTTCTTTTGCCCCATTCCGAGAAGCTTGTACAAATCCGGGTTAACAATAATAACTCACAAGGTAAATACCGTTTCACGAGAAATACGTTTTCCGGCATCTTTCAGGAACAAGCTGAATCGTAATCTGGAACATAAATAATCACAAAGGTAAAATGATAATCAAAGGTGATTTTTTAATGCATTCAGTATAATCTCATACGGTTACTTAGCGTTTTACTTCATGACCCTGGAGTTACTCTCGCTCCGACAACTCTGTTTTTAACAGTGCAGAAAAGGAGTATGAACGTTCAATAAGCAAATAAGTTTATGAACATTACAAAAAATTAATATCTACTGTTATTTTAAACCGAAGAGCTTAACCTATAACTCAGGACAGTTGTTAAAAAAAAAAAACTTTTGCCCTATAAATTTGTGAGTAGAATCATGTTTTTTTGTTTCCTATCAGCAACCGCACCCCCATAAAAATACAAAAAAAAAAAAAAAAAAAAAACGTGCTCAAAAACTTGTTCAGGAGTTCTGGAGTCTGATGTGCGTTTGTGGCAGTACATCACAATGAAGTCTACTAAGATCACAGAGCACGTGAGTGAGCTAATTGACTTCAGGCGGTAGCTGGAAGTTCCAAATGGAAATAAGGATTAACGATAGGTATACCTTCCGACAATGGTCCAAATCAGAGTGACCACTGTTTGGAAAAAAGGGACTTACCAATCCGGCTAATTTTGCTCTGAAGCTAGACTGAGCCATGGTCTTGGCAACCCACACTAGAAAAAAATCATGATAGGACGATGCCCAGAAGCGTGTGGAATTCAATTCAGTAATCTCTGAAAATCTCCGCATATTACTAAATTTGTTATTGGAGGGTTCTAAGATTTTCAAGTACCACGAAAAACACACCTGAGTCGAAAACGTCACCAAGTTCCGTCAAATGTTTTGAATCATTAGGAACAATATTGACAATACTCTCTGACTGACATCATCCCACGAGGCCTGCTAATCAATCAGGTTCTCGTCTGTTGCATATGGTAATGGCGACTAAATGTATATTACTGTCGTTGTTGAACTAATTGGGTTGTAGTCTCCGACTGCTCATTATTTCTAATTATGTCCAATTATCACAAGTTTGAAGTTTTGAATTAATTTCTCCGTTCTACCTGTCATACTTCTTTCTGTCACCCCTGGCATAAAACCATTCTTCAAAAACGATACTGCTTCAATTCTAATTGATTGTATATTCTCAAGGATTCGATCTCCTCAACTTCATTTTCCCAATCCAAGAAAATGTAGCACAATATTAATCTCTGTTGAACGCTGTTACACACACACACACACACAAATTAACACTCTATAAGCCTTGCATTCCGATTATCAGCCTTAATGTCCGTGTCCTCCAATACATACTGTAGATTTAAGCAACTCGTCTTGATCTCTTATTTTTAATATTCTGTCAGAGGCCTATTCTTGTCCGCCAGTTACCTGTCTTCCAATCTTATAGTTGATCCTAACCACTGACTTCATAGGTGTTTTCAAGCACAAGCCTGCGAAAACACACGAGAATATGTTTTGTATGTATAAAATCTAGTTATAAGAGCATGGTAGTGTGTGTGTGTGTGTGTGTGTGTGAGAGAGAGAGAGAGAGAGAGAGAGAGAGAATATCATTTTCACGCCTATACGCTTGAAGGAAAGGAAAAAAAAAAAAAGTCCATCATACGTAACTATGAATAATGCATCGGACGCATCAATAACGAACAGGTTCGCAGTTTGTTTCTATTTTCATCACGGGAGGAAAATGGTGCTACACGCGCACCATGATAAAAAAAAGGCAAAAAAAAATCGCGAAAAAAAAAAAAATGGCTCCCGAATACTATTTGTCATCGACGGTTGAATTTCCGTTGATCACCGTTTACTTCATTTGGCGAGGCCTGGTCCCGCCATTACCTCGATATTTATACGCGTTTCAATTAAATTCAAATCGTTTTGGCGCGTCGATTTCGCTCGATTTCCCTACGTGCGCGCGCGCGCAGAGCCCGTGACGTCCCCAGAACGCTCGGCGTGTAATGTATGCGCCACGTAACGCCCCCAAAAAACAGAGCGGGGAGAGGGATTTCGGGTCTGGTCGTAATGTCGTTTCATGGGAATGGGAATGGCTGGGAATTTTGTAAGCATGCTTTCCCAAACGGGAAGGGAATGGATGAAACTGATCCGTTTTCATGTTTTTTTAATTTTTATTTACCTGATGATTTACGATCTACCATGAATCTTTATAGGCTACCTTCTATATTATAATCTTCAATGGCATTTTTTAATCATTCACAACAGGTTTGGCTTTCGTGATTTACCGACTTTCGTTTACTCCACGTTCGTCTTTCTGTTTGCTACGCCATTTCTTAAAATTTGCGTCTCACGGTCACCCTGTAAAATTCTGTAGCACTTATTTCTTTCATTTACATGTTATTTTACCGACATAGATGTGATTCAGGGACATGCATTTATGTTACAGCAGCCCACAGAAATTTTAACCAAATATCCTTCACAAAAAGAATAAGAGGACAACATCCGTCAAAAGGAAGGATGATCAACAGAACAACATTAGAGGAAGAAGAAGAACACAACATTAGGCGGAGCATTTTTGACAGGTCATGTTTAAAAACTATGAATGGGATCATTCGAATAATATGCCAGATGCCCAACAAGGTCTGGCAGTACTAATGAATGAATTCACAGTTTTTGAATGCTAGGTCTCACCTGTGCTGTTTGCCTTTCTCATAAATTATACAATGGAAAAAAAGTGGCTGGTGATGGAACAGGAGGTTTGGATTGGAGTGACGATAAAAATCTGACAGACTTACATATACAGATGTTTATGTTTTAATCAACAAAAAACGGTAGGATTTACAAAGCTTGCTCAAAAGAATGAGTTATGATATAAAAGGGGAAATTATTTAAACTCCATTTATAAATGAGATAATGATCAGTGGAGATGAAAATGGCTTGACAAGTCCTTTGAAAAACCAGGGAGAATAGAACAGGTCAAAACTGCCTACCCCACAGCTTCCACCCAAAAAATAATTAAGTTTACAATGGTTTATCCTCCAAGACTAGAAGAAAACTGTAAAAACGCTTCATAGAAAATGCAGCAATCACAAATTTATGGGGTATAAGTTTCAAAGGACACCGTCGAATTACCTGGCATTGGCAAGGGTTTAAACACTGGGTAAGGCCTAACGATTCCCTGAAACTGGTTGGTTTGTTTATCTTGACTGACTACATCTGAATAACTCATTTACAATGGCTGACTCACGAACAATGACAGACCTGAGTGGAATGGAACTCTAAATAGCTGAATAGCTCTCGATAGCTTGTAAGTTGATGAAAGGATGACTTCGGGACTAAGGGGACTTAGAGAGAGAGAGAGAGAGAGAGAGAGAGAGAGAGAGAGAGAGAGAGAGAGAGAGAGAGAGAGAGAGAGAGAGAGAGAGATAAAACCTAATATATGTGATAAATTTGCACTTCTCACAAAAGTGGATAGCCGAAGAGAGTAATCATTTAGAACCGCAGTAATAAAACCATATCACATACGGTATGCAACAACTCACAAACAAACGCACGCACATACCAGACCAACCGCGCACATACGATGCACACGCAAGGATGCATAATTAAACTAATTATGCATAACTCTGGTATCCTGTACCGTTATCAACTTTACAAACATGTTATGAATTTACGTATCAGTTCCGAGTTAAATATTTTCCCTAGGCGCATTTGAAACACTTAAAGCGTCACTTTTGCTAAGATGTTGAGACATGTTCTCGTGATGACGTGTTCGGCTTTGTTGATAAGTAATCAGGTGATGGTTGATTCTTACGTCACTTTTATTCAAGGGACGATTCGTCTTGTTATTGTTTCTTTTTAAGTCGTTATGTTAGTATACGTTTGTACGTGTGGATGTTCGTCTGCACTGAGTTAATTCTGTTTATGTATACATAATATGATGCATACTTAGATGCTTTCATACACTGATCCATACGTATATATATATATATATATATATATATATATATATATATATATTGTATATATATATATATATTGTATATATATATAAGCAATATATACATATATATATATATTACATATATGTATATATTATATAAGCAATATATACATATACGTATATATATTACATATACATACATGTATATATATACACATATATACACGCACATACAAACCGTACAATATGAGCTGCTTCGCAAAGAAGGACATGACACAACATAAATCACTGCCAAGTCCATCCAATAAGTGATGACTAACGAATAACTCCAGCGTCTTGAATTTAATCCATCATCCATTTGCATCAGAGGAGTTATTTCCTATTCGAAATAAAATGAATTCAAGCACTCATGCTTGTAAATCTCTTTAGCATTTACCGTTGCTTGCTATTCAGTTTTCCGCATCTGGCAAGGCCTTTCTCTCCATATATCACAAGATGGGCGCAGGTTTACGTCCATATGCAGAATTTTTCTTTCAGACTTTTCAGTAATTATATATATACTGTATATATATATATATATATATATATATATATATATATATATATATATATATATATATATATATTTTTTTTTCTTTTATTTTTTTATGTCAGCTCTTAGGACATCGTCCCCGTAGGGAGTTAGTGCCGTCAGTGCACCTCACGTGGTGCACTGTAGACATGACTTGAGGGTGTTTGCAACGTCCCTTCAGCCCCTATATGCACAAACTTTTCAGCCTTTCGCTTAATATCCATTCCCTCCTCCTTTCTTCCGTCAGGCTGTCCAACCTCTCTAACTGTTCCTTATTAGTGTAACTGAGAGGTTTTATCCCAGTTCCATCTTTAGATCTTTATATTTCATCTCCTTTATTTTACTGGATCCCGTTATCCTGCTGTCCAACCACTCAAACTCCCTCTTTTCATTGTTTCGTGATGAATGGGCTTAAGTGTCCCGGGAGCTGACAGCCTAAATTTCCCAAAATGAAATAAAATCCTAAAAGGAATAACATTTAAATACATTTAACACAAACTACAGGTCTCGGTGATGCAACACCGAAAATAATGACGAACGATAAGGTCCAAAATCAATCTAAAATATCCAAAATCAATCTAAAATATAAGCACCGAATGAATCATGGCCACGGTAAAGAATGACGCTCAATATTTTTTCACCCGGGCGAGAAAATTTGCGATTTCATAAATAAACCTCCAATAAGTTTCATGGGTTCTGATATACTTCGGCCATATTGGCGAATCCGTTTGATATAAAGCGCCATCTATTCGTCACTTAAATTATCGTTTATATATATATATATATATGACGGTGTTGGGGGGAGCGACGACACGCAATATGGCCGATATTGAAACGGATTGAGATATCAGACTCAATGTTTTCGCGTAAATTGAACTAAAGAGGTTAAATCAAGCACAGGGGTTTATGTTTAAACATTCGATCAACACTGTGAATGAATGTGAGGTTTCCGAAATGTAAGAGAATGTTTTTTAATAGTTTTCAATTGAAATGAAAAACCACGGACATTTTTAAAAGGAATGAGAGAATATACGTGATTCTATTTATTCTGCATTTCAGTGACATTACCCAAATCTAAACGTTTTAATTGAACGAAATCTATTCGGCTTTGTGACCATTTTTTCTGATTCTGATTCATGAAGGTATTAAATTAGACATGAACGAAAAATGTGCTCAAACAAAGCCGACGAAAAAAAAAAAATATGTGAATATAATTTCTAGCGATCATTCATCGTATCCCGATTTACTGAAACTGTTAAAAATTAGGTGGTGTAGTTTCATTGTTTTAAGCACTGCACTTAATATCCAAAAAATCCCATTAAAAATCTGTCTGACCTTAGTGTTGATTAATGTGACTTTTTTCAATACAGATATACAGTAGATAGTGATATAGATATAGAATGAATTTTTATCACATCACCGTGATTCATATACAAGCATTAAGCTACAAACGTCCTTTAATATCCAATTCGCTCTACCTCGGAAACAATATATTTTCATATATGTTACCGAAGGGGAATTTTTAGTTGATAATAAGTTCGTCGTCCCGGCTCGAACCAACGAGAAAGAACTCAGGACTACAGTGACACCTTAACCTCACTTGTTGGCCTTGTGGGTTAAGGCGTCACCGTAGTCCTGAGTTCTTGTCCTTCGTTGGTTCGAGCCCACGGGACGACGAACTTATTATCAACTAAAAATTCCCCTTCGGTAACATATATGAAAATATATTATTTCCGAGGTAGAGCGAATTGGATATTAAAAGACGTTTGTAGCTTAATGCTTGTATATAGATATAGATAAAAAGCGCTGCAGTTATACCATAAATGATTAAATCAAACGGCCATAAAACTTTCCTCTATTGTTATCCCCTGGTTTCATTCTTCTTTTCGGTCATGATGTCGCTGGTTATGATTCTAAGGAACCTGGCAGTGGCTGGTATAAGGCCCTGTTAATCAAGCTTCCACCTGCAACTTTTCATTAACTACCTTTTTGTTTACTGTTACTGGCGCAACTTCTGCTTACTTTCCTATTAACCTTACTAAAATTATATATATATATATATATATATATATATATATATATATATATATATATATATATATATATATATATATATATATATATATATATATATATATATATATATATATATATATATATATATATATAATTACACACACACACATATATATATATATATATATATATATATATATATATATATATATATATATATATATATATGTACACATATATATATACACGTGCTATACAGAGACACAATTACACACGTGGCGTAAACAGTGCCCATTACGAATCACAGTACAGTATTTATGTGTTAAAAAAAAAGTAAAAAAAAAGACGGCAAAATTCCCGAATTCATTTGGAATATTCCAACTCGTTCAAGCTTTCGTGCATTACGTAATCAACGTGTAATAAATTCTCTTATAAAAGGGCTAAATGGGCAATGCTAGTTAATTTCAAATAGGGGGCAGGGTGGGGAAGGGGGCAAAAAATGCCACAGCCAACTAAAGTGGGAGAATACAGTATTGTTACAGTTTTCGTTTGTTTTGTAATTAACGCCTGTAATTTTTCTAGGGGGGAAGGGGGCTGCTGAATTTAGAATAATGACAACAGTGGTTTGAATATTGTGGAAAAACAGAGGAAGGGTTTATTTTATGCTTTGTAATTAACTTACAGATATAAAATTGTTATTATTATTATTATTATTATTATTATTATTATTATTATCATTTTTATTATTATTATTATTATTAATATTTTTACTATTATCATTATTATTTTTATTATTATTATTATTATTATTATTATTATTATTATTATTATTATTATTATTATTGTAAAAAATTACACGCTAATGTTTATTCAAGACATCAAGAATTATGCTAAAATATGATGTTCTTATCCCAATGAAAATTCATAATACATTAAGAGGCTGCTCTGCCTCTGATAAGTTCAGAGTTTCACACAAGTAAATACATTAAGTTAAGGTAAAGATGTATCTGTTCCTGCAGTGTGTGTGTGTGTGTGTGTGTCTGTCTGTGTGTGTATGTACATGTATGGGATGGCTCCTTGTTTATGAAGTGTGTGTATGTGTATGTGTACATGTATGGGATGGTTCCTGAGCTAAAAAAAAAAAGACAAAACCACTATTCATTAATCCTTAACTGCCGAATGAAGACTGAGCCATCTACATACATATACATACATACATACATACATACATACACTCACACATACACACGCGCGCACACACACACATATGTATATATGCGTATATATAAATATATATATATATATACAGTATGTATACACATATATGTACATATATAAATATATGTATATATACATATTGTATGTATATGTATACACACACACACACACACACACACATATATATATATATATATATATATATATATATATATATATATACATACTGTGTATATATATATATATGTATATCAACTTTATCACTTACACAATTGTTCCGCGCATTAATACAGTTACTAACAGGACCTCATTGAAACTGGATGGTATCTAGCGGAGTTATTTATTCAAAGATATATTACAAGCTTTCCAGGACTAACAGTCCTCATTGCCAACTGTCAGTAGTCCCTGGAAAGCTTGCAATTTTATTTTAATACCTCCGGCAGATATTGAAACTGGATAGTATATCTGCCATCCAGTTTCATTGAGGTACTGTTAGTAAATAGTAAATATATATATATATATATATATATATATATATATATATATATATATATATATATATATATATATATATATATATATATATATGCAGTTATTTACATTGCACAAATAAGGACGAAGTTTGAACTGACTATTGCCACAGATTTCAAGGCAATTTCAATGGATAAGAATCACACCTTTCATTGCAAGAAAGGACCTGAAAGTTTCATGTTTGATGTCAAAATATAATTAAACAGCCCACATTTCTCAGATAGGACGCGGACCCTTCCGGAAATAATCAGGAATATAATGAGAGAGAGAAATCCCTTTAGTCGGGGTGGGATGGTAGCTGTAAAAATCACGGAGGTAATAATAATAATAATAATAATAATAATAATAATAATAATAATAATAATAATAATAATAATACGCCAACTACTGGCCACCTATATCATAACTCAATCAAACGACGAAGCTCACTCCAGAACTTTGCTAAATTTCAGAATGATCTTAAAATCATCTTTTTATTTATGTGAAAACATATAGAACGGAATTCTGCCCCAAAATGCATGATCCAATTGAAACCACCCGAATATCTTTTTTTGCCTGAGCGGACGTCCATGTCTAGCAGGCAATATTTATGCCAAATTTAACATAGCGTTAGTTTACGAAAATATCGAATACAATTTTGCACTTATTAAAAATTAGCGATAAGACGTTTTTAACTGGTATTTATGACTTTGAAAAGGTGTCCAGCGAACCGATTCTACATCCGTCGCCGTACGCTGGACTCGCCGAGATAACGTCACTGGATGCCACCGATTCAATTGGCACTGAAATGGATGATGACTTCCTCTCGCGCCTCCTTCCCTGCTCCGTAATAGTGCCAGGAGCTACCAAGAAACGAGGCCGTTCCGGAATCGTAATTGCCATAACAGGCCGTAAAGCCAGTTGCAAAGGAAGGTGGTCGAAGGTCGCGTGGCGTTATTGCCATTAAGCGAAACAGAGGCAACTGCTGAAGCGTTTTGTTGACGGTATATTCATACCTGGCGGTTTGATTTTTATATACTTTTTTTTTTGCACTGGGTGATGCAAGGAAGCATGTCTGTAATGTTGCTATAATTGTTTAGACTAAAAAAAACATTGTCACTTAATGAACGATGAGACATGCATTCAGGTTTCACATATCCCTCTCTGGCATCTCATCATACAGTAATTTGTGTGTATATATATATATATATATATATATATATATATATATATATATATATATATATATATATATATGTATATATATATATGTGTGTGTATATATATGTATATATATGAATATATATATATATATATATATATATATATATATATATATATATATATATATATATATATATATATATAAATTCATAACCAAAACCTCTGAATTCCTCATAAAAAATTTTAGTTTAAAATTTCATTTGAATTACTTATCTAAAAACTTGACAACCACCACAATGAATTTATCAATTCAAACAATCACATCAACACCGTAGACAGGAATAGACCAAAACCAACTGATAAAAATATTTAACCAACACAATTTTGACATTTTTTCCCCTAAATTTATCTGGCGAAAAAAAAATTGATTCCCCGAAAAAAAATTCAGTTTTAAACGCTATGAATCCTTGTATGCAACGATAACATTAAACTCGAATTCAACAACAAATTGGTTTATCCATAGATTGGTTTATCAATGCAACAACAGCTTGGTTTATCAATTAAATCTTCCCGTCAGTCATGAGGGTATTTTTATTTACAGTCTCTGATGGAACGGGCAACCAATTTACTGCGCCGTTGACCCTAGCTATTGCGACACCAATCACCCAATCCTTACCTAGCCCTGGTCGACGGGAACAATAAATATGTGAGGCAAAGGGTTGGCACTTGACCTCTCAGAGACATTATTATTATTATTATCGTTATTATTATTATTATTATTATTATCAACAACACCCTAAATGAAAGATTTGCTTCATTATTATTATTATTATTATTATTATTATTATTATTATCAACCAAACAAAAACTTCTTTAGTTTTCTTCAAAGATGGAAAGAGAATCTTGTGGGTTTCTCTTTCCATCATTATTATTATTATTATTATTATTATTATTATTATTATTATTATTATTATTATTATTATTATTATTATTATTATTATTATTATTATTATTATTATTATTCATAAAAATCTCATAACAGCACGAGTCACTAAAATGGTGAATAAATCCACAGTGATGTAGGTGTATATATATATTTTAGAAATGTATACACAAAAGAGAGCTTTCGAGAACCTGCTCAATTCTCCTCCTCAACTGAAAATGAGAATCGAGTTATTTCCCGAAAACTCTCGTTTGTATACATATTTCTAAAATGTATATTTACATCTACGCCACTGCGGATTTCTTCACCATTATTATTATTATTATTATTATTATTATTATTATTATTATTATTATTATTATTATTATTTGGTCTTATGTCATGAAAAAGCATAGAACCCCAACTGATTCTTCGAATACATTAACTAAATATCCAATTTATCTCTTCAAAAATACTGCATTTTTTTTTATGCTATACGGCTCTAATAATGGACTTACAGTAAACTTTTAAGAAACCAAATATCAATTATTAATTTAATTTGTCACTGAGTTGTGGATAACGAGACGAACATGAATAATATTCACCTTATAGGGGATGGAAAACTCCATTCTTAACAAAAGGGGTAAGGTTAAATGAGTCTGGAAACACAGAGAAAGGCAGAGAATTCCAAGAGAGTTCCACATCGTGGAAGTGGATAGTTTGAAAGAGTAATCAAACCCGGTAAACCCTCGAGCTTCCACGCAGTAAATGTAGGATCATGTAGTCTGTCGGGTACAACGCCTTCAAACCTATGGATTCAGCGTTACGCTAGCTGCCCGGTGATCAGGAATGTTATAAAACAATTACAGCTTCATGCAGTATAAAAAAAACAAAACAAAAAATAAAAAGTACAGCAAAAACAAAAACAACAGCACTGTGAACAGGAAATTTGCCTGCACAGATCTCCTTGTAATGCACAGCGGAGCGAAGTCCATCAAATTCGGAATGTGTACCAAATCTTTCATTTGCATTTTATTGAAAAGTTTTCGCCGCAGTGGCACTATTAGTTTTAGAATGAATTACCGCTGTTAGTATTTGGTTAAATATCGCTGTGTTGACTCGGCGCAGGCACACTGGTCTGTTGCAACGAAAAGGTCCATTTTATTCAGTTTATCAATGGTGCTGGCAATTTTAGGTTATAAAAATGATTAATTGCTGTTCATTAACTTCTCGAAATAATGAGATATCCGGCAATATAGCGGTAATGTGGTAAGAAAACTCAGGATTTTCCGCTAAAAGTTAATTGCATATATCTAATTATTCGAAGAACCCGTAGAGGTCTAAGCCTTTTTTTTTTAGTCATGAGAGCAAATAGATGCTGATTAGAAAATAATAATAATTACTCAAAATTTTGTGAGTTCAGATGGTGCGCGCATTACCTAATGTTCATACATTTGTTATTTATTGGTACTGAAAGAATGATTTTTAATAGTAAGACTGTAATGATCCAGCTGTGTAATTACCCATCAGTGCGTGACAGGTTATGTAAATATATGTTTTACATTAATTCATAGGTATATATTCTTATACGGTCTATTTAAATACACACATATGTCTGCCTTTATCTACATTATCTAAATTATATCTACTTATCTATCTGTATTTTTCACATATCTATATCTATATCTTTTGATATACATATAAATACATATATATATGTATATATGTAACATATATATATTTATATATATATATTATATATATACAATATATTATATATACAGTATATATATATATATATATATATATATATATATATATATATATATATATATATATATATATATATATATATATATATATATATGTATATGTGTGTGTGTGTGTGTGTGTGTGTGTGTGTGTGCTTGCGTGCGTGCGTGCGTGCGCGCCAGCCGAGTACGAACGGCCGTTCTCTTTTGCTGGAGTTGAAGATATCAGCACTTCAGCGAAGTAGGATTGTTTCACAAAACATCCGCGAATTTTGTATTTTCATGAATTTGAATTTCTGTAACTTTATCTCAATGCTCGTATCTAGCTCGGGACAGGAGGAACTACCGAAAAACGATGAGCCAGCCTCTTGAAGAGGGAAAACTGAGACAAGATGAAAGTTCCAGAGTCAGGCAATAGCAGAAAAGAGACCTCCATTGGAATGTAACTATTGTAACGAGCTTCACGTGAACAATCAGATCTTGAATACCAATGATGACAATCCATTTCCATTGTCGGATAAGAGACGAAGACTCGGCAGGCCAAAGACCATATAAAGTCTTCACAAATATAAAAAAAAAAAAAAATCCTGTCGCAAATGACAAGGCATCGTACATCTGGAATTTAGAACTCTCATCTCTATCGCAGATGTTGCCTAAAGTATTGAAAAAGTAACAAAGAACAAAGGCACCAATAAACACAGTGAAATCGTATTCACACTTAAACATGTAAAAAATGCGCCGAAGTTTCTTCGGCGCAGTCGAGTTTTCTGTACAGCTATAATCAAGGCCACCGAATATAGATCTATCTTTCGGTGTTCTCTGTATAATGCTGTATGAGCCGCGGCCAATGAAACTAACCACTGCCCGGTGGTGGCCTGGCCTATATCGTTGCCAGATGCACGATTGTGGCTAACTTTAACTTTAAATGAAATAAAAACTACTGGGGCTAGAGAGCTGCAATTTGGTATGTTTGATGATTGAAGGATGGATGATCAACATAACAATTTGCAGCCCTCTAGCCTCAGTGGTTTTTAAGACCTGAGGGCGGACAGAAAAATTGCGGACGGATTGTTTATAATATTTGTTAAGTTGTATGAAATACTCCACCACGCCACGACATTCATTCACTTGCTCATGAAACAAACGTCGCCATGAGAAGTACAAAGAAGCGCTGTATAAAGCCTCTACCACTCGACTCCCAAAGCCTGTGACAGGTTTCAGTAATGAGCAAGCGAGCTTGTGGGTCAGCGGTGCCTGCCAGCCACTGAAACCACCCATCCAAGCACTGGCCAGACCGAATGCAACTTAAAAGTAACCTACAGCGAATACCTCCGTTAAAGAATAAGAAATAAAAGACAGATCTGGAAGCAGCAGCTCCATCATACTTAAGACACTTACTTACTCTCCCTTCATATTCCTCTTCATACTTATAAATGAATAAGATGAATGAATATGCTGAAGAGGGGCGTCAATCAACTTCACACATCCTACAATACGAAGACTACCATCTAATCTCAGTCGCCTTTTGGTTGTTGTGGGCGCTCGGAACTCTCCCTTTTCAATCATGTTATATTGATTGATTGGTTTTTCTGTGCCACAATTCATGGCAGCCCAGTCATCTCAGACATCACACTTATTCGACAGGCTGAGACCACATAACCATTGCTCTCGACTCTGGTCTATACAATAGCCTCGGGAGCTTGCTCTCCCTCATTCTTGGGTCTGTGTTTACTTACTTAAAGTCCAATAAATCCCACTTCACATCTACTTTACTGACTAACATTACTTATCGTTGTTATAAGTCACTGATTACAGATAAATTTTTTTACCCCTTTTTTTTTTTTGCTCTTTCCGTGGCTTCCTGGCGTGTTCCATTATAATATATGCAGATTACGAATAACAATAACGTTCAACGGATACGCTGAACTGGTCATCAGATTGATTGGTTTTGTGTCCAACTGGCGCCACGACAGAAAGATTCGCCGCAAGTTAATTAA
Organism: Macrobrachium rosenbergii; assembly: GCF_040412425.1. NCBI lineage: Eukaryota > Metazoa > Arthropoda > Malacostraca > Decapoda > Palaemonidae > Macrobrachium > Macrobrachium rosenbergii. The sequence goes on from NC_089782.1 coordinate 40,392,646, forward strand.
TTTCACTGATTTTCATTAAAAAAAGGCTTTAGATTTATCATAGAGAAGATAAAAAAAGGTCTTGAGAAAGCAACTCCATATAAAAAAATCATAAATAAATATTCAATGAACTACGATGAAAGTAAACTTACCATAAAAAATTTAAGAAGTCGAAGTCAGTTCCACTACGAAAACCGAACACAGCACTTTACTATTAAATCGACAATAAGTCAATGCTTTCCTTCTGAACCTTAATGAACTGACACTATAAATGTTATACCCTTCGAAGAGACCTAACGGACATCTATTGTACATGTAATGTTATGATAACTCATATAGTGGTTCTCTTTATAGTGATATGCGTGTGTGTGTGTGTGTGTGTGTGTGTGTGTGTGTGTGTGTGTGAGAGAGAGAGAGAGAGAGAGAGAGAGAGAGAGAGAGAGAGAGAGAGAGAGAGATGCACGTAAACAGGCATTACGTATATGTGTTGTGTGTGTGTACGAGAGAGAGAGAGAGAGAGAGAGAGAATCGCATACACTCACCTTCAGCCAGAGATCTCGCTTCCCACGAGTAATTTCGACCTACCTGTGAACTGGGACTCGAGTTAAGCGTATGGTGAATTTTGACATTGAGAAGGGCGTCTTCGTCGACAACAATTTCTTCTAAGGAAGACACTCTGCTCTCCAGCTCCTCCACACCTCGCTTCAAGTCCGCTATTCGCGAATCCATTCTGAAAGAGAAGGAAATAAATGGAATAAGCAGAGAAGGAAATAAAAGGAATAAGAAAGAAAAGTGACATAGAAAATAATAATGTTGTTTAAGGGATTACTAATTTAGTTCTAAGGATGTTTGCAAGTGCATTCTGGGAAGAGAGAGAGAGAGAGAGAGAGAGAGAGAGAGAGAGAGAGAGAGAGAGAGAGAGAGAGAGAGAGCAAATATTAGTGTTAGGAATTACTTTTTTAATCTAAGGAAGGTAACCTACTCTATAATTCGACTTTAGTTTGTGTCTGATATTGACAAATTCTTTCTGGAGAGAGAGAGAGAGAGAGAGAGAGAGAGAGAGAGAGAGAGAGAGAGAGAGAGAGAGAGAGAAAATGTCAACGTATTCAACTGAAATGCAGGTGTCCTCTAAATTTATGCAAGGTCATGAAGATTACTCTTCGATGATTGATGGGTAACTAAACAAAGTGGTAGCGGATGGACCAGTATCGATTATTAAGGAAGGGGGTCTATTGCTCTCCCTCACTTTTATCACCTCTTAAATATTTCCTCCCTCATTTTCTCCATCTCATTCTCATTCTTCTTATAGCCTATACATCCTGTTTCCATTTATTTATTTTTCATTTTTCAGTTTACCGAAAACGACTCGCTATCAACCACGCATTCAGTGTCTATTGAGGTGGAAGCCCATCAGCACTTTTTCTGTGGTCTTTGACACCTTTCCGACAATATGCACAGAGTAGCATGTCTATTTTCCTCTGTCAGCACAACTGCGGTCAAGTACGTTCCTCGGGAGTTGCCACATTGACACCAAAAAGTGTACATTTAATTCTGCCACCAATATTAGCTACTTAGTCCGATGTTTGATGTCGGGAAATCTGCCACCACTAGAGCTGTTAATCAGCTCAGTGGTCTGGTACACTTAACTTTTTCTTCCATTACCTCTATGGAACATAGGTGATCAGTGCATTTGCGCAACTGACTTCATAATAAACAAGTAAAAATGCGCCGAAGTTTCTTCGGCGTAATTGAGTTTTCTGTACAGCGTATAATGCTGTATGAAACTCTCAGCCACGGCCCATGAAAATTTTAGCTGTGATCCGGTGGTGGCCTGTGTTATTGGTGGTACCTATAGCGGTGCCAGAAGTACTGTTATGGCTAAATTTAACCTTAAATAAAATAAAAACTACTGGGGCTAGCGGGCTGCAATTTGGTATGTTTGATGACTGGAGGGTGGATGATCAAACACACCAATTTGCAGCCCTTTAGCCTCAGTAGATCTTAAGATCCGAGGGCGGACAGAAAAAAAGTGCAGACGGATAGACAAAGCCGGCACAATAGTTTTCTTATCAGGAAAATAAAACTACTGGCAAAATGATTAAACAAAACTTTAGGTAGGTAAACACTTTATCATAATAGTTATTTCAACTTGCAGAATGTAGTCAATTTATTGTCCTTGGTACTGTATACACTGTAATTAGGTATAGGGTGCTAGGCTAGTCAAAGTCGAACTGTGTGGCTTCCCCGTTTCAACAGTCCTTCGGGACCCTTAAAATTATCTTTATTTGGGGAGGTTACGTAATACTTTCTCAGGTTCATCTGTACAGAGTATACTGTAGACTAGTTTCCCTTTGTTACGTAACAGACAACGCCTCTAAAAACAACACGAGTCGGTGAGCTAAAAATATAACCAAGAAAGTGAAACTGTGGTTAGAGATATTTACATACACAACACGCAGAGAGAGAGAGAAAGCGAGAACCAGTCGCGTTAAAACAAGACTTGCGACCACTAAATACACTTGAAAGTTTAAATCTGTTCCGAATCTCTCTCTCTCTCTCTCTCTCACACACACACACACACACACACACACAAAACACAGAGGAACACAGAGCAAGAGATAGAGAGATAGTTACAAAAGAACTAATGACCACAAACAGCATTTGAAAGTAAAATTGTACTCAGCGTCTGTTCATTGTGAATGACAATCTAGAAGTGTATACAATTTGCATTTCACTTTGCATATTCTTTTAATATTTTGGCTCCTCTAAGCGAGGGGGAGACGAATCAATGTCTGATCGTAAACTAGTAAAATAATCTTGGTTTCAGACATCCTCATTACTTAATTAAGAGTAAGAATGACAAAGTAGTCATTTGCATTTCATTCAGGGCGTTGTTAAATATTAGTTGCAGAGAGCAGTTGCTTTTAGAAGAAAGTGTATGTCTCCCCTCTCAGCCAATAGTATCTTTTCTTAAAAACTAAACGAATTAATCGTAATAGCAACAGCAATCAATGAAACTAACCTCAACAGCAACCAAAATCAAAACCAGTTCTCGTCAACTGCTCCGCGAACTAGTTGACGTAGTTTTCCCAAAACATACAGGTTTGCCTCTTAATCCTCTTCTCTCTCTCTCTCTCCCTTTCTGGTCAGTTAGGTCACTGTTTCGTCTGCCAGCGTTATCCCGATCTCTTATTATTGGACGTGTGATTTCACCCCAGATTATATGAGATTAAGAGCCTGGCCCTAAGCCCAGAGTCAAGTGACACTGGCCCCCAAAATCGATCCGTCTCTACAACACAGGTCGACGGTTCTTTATTTACATCGTCGAACAACGGTTCAATTCCGTCGCCAGCCCCCTCCTTTCTTTAACCCTAAGGTTACGCAAGGACGCTTCAAGTGGAAAGTTGCGTCTCTCGAAGGAAATGTATTGGTCACATAAATGAACGTATGATTATATGGTTTTAGGACCCGACGTCACATACAAAAGCAGCTCGAGTGAAAGAGGTTATAAGGTGGAGAGTCTAGATTGGGCTCGCTTATGCCAGCACAGGCATAAATTGGCATAAAATGTTATAAAGGGTCTCAAAGGCCTCATGTGGACCTCTGCTCTCTTCATCCATCATGGACGAAGCTATAAGAGCAGCATTAAACTGAAAAAATTCCATCTATAAAAAATTATGCACATCAGATAAAAATTTTCAACTGTTTAAATAAATATTCTTCTCTGAAACATTTTTTTAAAACTAAATAATACTTTGACTTCCTTATCTCCTCAAATTATTTAGTCTTTAGAAATTGAGAGCAAAAATGAATAAACCTTAAATTAGTTTCATCCTTCCGTGTATACTGTTTGTATAAAAATAAAAAAGATGGAGAAAAGACGATCGTAACTCTTGAGTTTATGACAGTGAATCATGAAACACTGTCGGGAATATTTAAGGAGAGAAGGTGACCGCGCTGGCAAAATGCCAGCTCCATCAATCAAGCACCAAGAACAAAATTATCCGCAGCACCGACCATGATTTTTTGTTCAGCTTACGAACGAGGCTTTAGCATTTACTAATTGGGCACCTAATTTGCATACCCTTAATATCAATAAACTTTTACACACACGCAATTGCCCTGGTACATTGTCATGTCATACCAACGAAAGAAGTGTTGTAAATATAAAAAAACGGAAGGACTTGTGAAAGAGATGGCTACTGAACTGACATACTGAATTATAACCTGAAAATCAGTAACGTAAGATTCACTTCCGTACATAACCTACAGTAAATACCTCGGCGAGGAACATTTGATATGATTATCTGGTTTCAGGACCTGAGGAGTACGAATTATTTTATCTGTTTTGATGTGCCATTAACTTTTCGGTTTTCAGTAACGGAAAACTATATCTCTGCTTTTCCAAACCCTGGGGTTCCCCATAGCGTCTGCGGAAGTCTCCGAAAGTGGGCACAACAGCCACATCTGGGTGTCAATATTCGTAAGATTATGGGCCTCAGTCGAACTGGTCCCCTGTGTTCCCTAGATTACTGACCTCCAGGCGACATTCAGAAGCACCTGAAGAGGGGACCCTCTGCTGTCAGACCTAGAAACCCACGACTGCCTCCGGAATCCCCGAAGAACTGCTTCTAGTATTAAGTTAGATTACTCTAATGACAAAAAAGACGCAAGAACCAGATATACTTTAATCGATTCCTCGAGGTCATTGGATCCATTCTGCAACTCGCCCTAAGGCAATTTGGGATCTCTTTGGCTCCGAGGACTTGTAGTGGGCTCTAACTTTATCTTTAGTTTCTAAGTAGTGATGGAACAGCTGGCAGAATTAATCCGGTGGCTTCAAGGACCCTCACGATAAAGGAGCACAGCTACAAACACACACACACACACACACACACACACACATATATTTAAATAATAACCTAAATCTAATTTGTTATTCGGGGGCAATCCTCCATGGATGTCAGAGGGTACCTAAGGTCTCAATTTCAACACAGAACGCCTTTTTCTAATGCTTCCCAGTTGAGCCTGTAAGACACTGTTCTACAGAACGCCTTTTACTCTGCTTAGCTGAGGACCCAAGGACAAAGATTTGACTGACGGGGCCTCCTCCACAGCCTCTTACAGAAGCCAGGGGAAATTTGAAGGTTTGGGAGATTAGTTATGTGTTTTTACTTGCTTACAATCTGCACAGATTAAAATACAGTAATTGTTTGTATTCGACTGGTAATATTTGATATAGTAACATATATTATAATCATTAGGCAAATGTGCACACTAACTTGAATGAGGGTTTGTTTTTTGTAAATGTCTGTTTTTTTAAAGTTGAAATCTGCCATTTTTGAAAGGCCATTATAGTTTCTCAGACTAAATCTAAGAGGGTTCTAACTCTGAACAGGCTGTAGCTTTATGTTTCCAAGCTTGGTTTTTTCCGCAAAATGCTCAAAATACGAGTATGTCCTGTTATATCGCTTCCAGTACATAATTTTTTTTTTTACTGAAAAATTAATACATTTTATCTCATTAGGGTTATGTTACAAACGTGAAAAAGTATTTGAATTATAGCCTAATATATCTGAGAATGCAATGAATGCAGGTTGACGCCAGAGAGAGAGAGAGAGAGAGAGAGAGAGAGAGAGAGAGAGAGAGAGAGAGAGAGAGAAAACAAGCGCAAAATCGTTTGATCATCAAAATCTGCGTTCGACAGCATCACAATGCTCCCATTCCCGTAGTGAACGCAACCCGAACAAAAAAAAAAAAAAGTTATTCTCGAATCAGAAAAAGCTTTCCATAAATTCCCTCTGATTCTGACCAACGGACACAAACAAAAAAAAAAAAACTTAACCCGAAAAAGCAATGACATAGGAACAAAAAATAAAAAAAATTACGGCGGAAAGGAAAAGAACGAAGAAAAAAAAGTTATGAAAAATATGAGACGTGATTCCGTTCAGTTATGTGCCCATGGCCCCCTCCCCCCACGCCACGCCCCCCACAGAAACATTCCCCCAAAACAAAACAGGAATATTTGCTATTTCCATCTCTCCTTCGACGTCGGACAAATAGGAAATGTTTAGCGTTGTTTCCTGCTTCGAGTTTTGCCGCCCTTCCCCCCCGCCCACCAAACTCCCCCCCCGCCCCCCGAGGAATTATGACCTTGGGGAGGTATATATTTCATGTTTCGTTCTTTGTTTTGTTTATTTTTTGGCTGGTTCTCGCTCTCTCTCTCTTTTCTTGTTTCTTTTCGTTTCCTTGTTTTTTTTTGTTTTTTGTTCTGATACATTTGTTCGAAGACGAAAAATAAATAGCGAACATAAATACATCATCTAAGAAATATAGTTTTCATATAGGAATGCCTAACTAATTAATGATATTCATATATTCATGCCTAACTAATTAATTATATTAATAATATATACGTTTAAAATGCCTGTTATGAAACGATGAATCATAACATTACAAAAAATAACTGCCTTTTTAATGATCCAGCCAACCACTTAGTAAAGAAACAAGGTTACCCGGGCAAGGCAGACATGGTAAAAATCACGCCCACACTAACCGAGCTTCATTGAGCTTCATTATTACTGTTAAAACGAGGGTAAATTATACACTGCTTTGACGGACATTGCAATGCAATATGAACCCAAGATATTTAAGGGGTTCCTCGAGCCGTATGCAGTACCTAAACCAGTCTAAATGACGTAAGCAAAGATAAATGTATCAAGATACTGTATCAAGATATGACAGTGATGTTGGAAATTGATTTTTGAGCTTACACCACTCACGATATTTGAATAACTTTTTTCGGGAAATAAGATAAATGAAAACTTTTTTGGGTTATATAACAGGAAATTAAAACTACTTTTAGAGAAGATCCATGTCTCTAAAGAACAAGTTATTCAAGGAAATTTTAAACTATAACAGACAAATAAAGAGGGCTTCCTAAAACAAAGATTGACGGGTGGATGACTGGATTTTGCATATATCCATTCCATCAGCTAAAAGCGAAAGATTTTTTTTTTATCTGATCCGCCTCCTCAAGAATTTTCTAATAAAATTGTCGACTATCTGTTTTTATATCGGGTGCCTTTGGCCCCTTCACATAAAAAAAAAATGTTTTGAAGAAAGTTCCAAGTTCTTCCAGCAACTTGACTGGAAATCCTACGTACAAGGAAAGGATTTGTACGAATACTGAAATCGAGGCACAGAAAGGAACTGTGACCTTCGTATATTCAGATAATTTACGTAAGCGGCATTGCCGTCTCTTAATGATTGTGCCTGTAACTATGATCAAGTAAGAACATAGATATTAAATATACCACATGTAACAACAGTAACGATTCCGCTGCAAACACCACGGCAAGATCTCTCTCTCTCTCTCTCTCTCTCTCTCTCTCTCTCTCTTTACGGAAGTTGTTGCCTGTTTTGAATAATTCTTAGTTACCTTATGCTAACGTATTTTGCATATTTAGATTAGATTCGTGCCTGTCTTCCTTCCTTGACATGACCGGAATGTAATACAATTTCAGACATAATTGCTGAAAGTTTTAGAAGCCTTTAAGTCCCAAGGTAACGTACCAGCACTCTTACTAGACTGTGAATTGCAAGTAGCTAAATGTTCACTTACATTGGAAATGTGTCTATTACATGATGACCATGGCAATATTAATCATTATTATTCAAGAGGATAAACCCCTGTTCACATGGAACAAGCCTACAAGGGGTCCATTGACTTTACATTTAAGATTCCAAAGGCTATGGCGTTCATTGGAAAGTAGTTACAGAAGATAACGGGAAATGCAGAAAGAAGAGATTATTTACTGAAAAAGAAAAAAATATAAATTAATAAATTAATAAATAAATAGATAAAAATGAAAAATAAATGATCAAAATTCAAGGCGTCTTCGCTTGAACTTTTGAGGTTCAAATTGCACATCCTCAGGGAGACTGTTCCACAGTCCAGTGGTATGCGGAATTAAAGACTTCTGGAACCGAGAAGTTCGCAATTGATCAATCAATCAACTGGAATGTGTACTCCATTGTCAAGAATCTTGACATCTCACTCAGCACATGGTGCCACTGAAAAAGTTAAGCATATCTCCTAGGGCTGGCCCGAAGGATTAGATTTATTTTACGAGGCTAAGAACCAACTGGTTACCTAGCAACGGGACCTACAGCTTATTGTGGAATCCGAACGCTGACGAGAAATGAATTTCTATCACCAGAAATAAATTCCTCTAATTCTTCATTGACCGGTCGGAGAGTCGAACGCTGGGCCAACAACGTGCTAGCCGAGAGCTCTACCCACCCGTCCAATGAAAAACATAAGAGATCATTACAAATGCTAATGGTGCTACTTTGGCTTGTTTTCTATGCATCACCTACTCCGACGTGCTAGTACTAAACATGGCGGAAGCTCCTTGAGACGCCGTGCTTAGTACTAGCCCCTCGGGGATCTAGTATTATATACACCCATTTCTATATTGTGTGGTCGACAAATTATATTAATAGACGATATCTTCGTGCGGCCGCCTACTTCACATTTACCATACGGTTTTTAGTATACCTTAGTTTTTTTTACCAGACCACTGAGCTGATTAACAGCTCTCCTAGGGCTGGCCCGAAGGATTAGACATTTTACGTGGCTAAGAACCAAATGGTTACTTAGCAACGGGACCTACAGCTTATTGTGGAATCCGAACCACATTATAGCGAGAAATGAATTTCTATCACCAGAAATAACTTCCTCTAACTCTTCCAGCACCCCGGAGTAGATGACGCGTTGATAACAAGCCAAGGCAGCACCATGTGTGTGACAAGCTCGCAAGGCCCTTTTTGTCTTCAGTTAAATCAACAGTTATTAACGTCTATTAGCTTACTATCGCTGGAATGGTTAATCCTCAAACAACTTCATCATTTTTAGTGATGAGTTTCGTAGAATTCCGTCGGCTCGTCCGCGATTCTACGCTTCAAAAGATCAAGTAGGCTACTCTGGCTTCCGATATTTTTCTTACCGATTGTCTGTGCGACCCTTGGAATATAAAAGGGCTGGCTAGTCAGTCTTAACCCTTTCACTTTGTATTACTATTACGAATGGTTTACATTTTCAGTCTCGACTTTCAATTTGATTATTACGATTACTCAGAGGATGAAGAAAAATCACGTTAAAAATGTGCAGGATAAAATGACTTACAAAGTTAAGTATTGCAGATTAATTATAGTCTTACCAATGCATTTTCGATCCTTTGCTTTTAGTTTTCTGTAAAGAAAACTATTGTGCCGGCTTTGTCTGCCCGTCCGCATTTTTTTCTGTCAGCCCTCAGATCTTAAAAACTACTGAGGCTAGGGGACTGCAAATTGGTATTTTGATAATCAACCCTTCAATCATCAAACGTACCATATTGCAGCCCTCTAGCTTCAGTAATTTTTATTCTATTTACCGGTTAAATTCAGCCATAATCGTGCTTCTGGCAACGCAACAACACCACGGCCGGCTGAGAGTTTCATGGGCCGCGGCTCACGCATTATACCGAAACCACCTAAAGATAGTTCTATTTTCGGTGACCTTGATTATGCGCTGTACAGAAAACTCGATTGCTCCGAAGAAACTTGGGCGCATTTTTTACTTGTTTAACGGTGTGTTTACTTTACTATTATCAAGATTACACATTCACTTGGAACAACCTTTGCAATAAAGGGACAATGATTTCTATAGCAAAATTCAAAAGAATAAAGTGAAGAGACGAGAGAAGTCACACTGAAGAAAATACGAATACAATAAAATTCATACTGGTTTGTTAAAGAGAGTCCTCTGTGGTGAATTTTTCTTTTTCAGCGTAATTCCCTCTCTGCCCGTCCATAAATACAATATATTTATTAAAGCAATCTTGTCAGTCAACAAGTACCCCCTCAATTATCAAGACTATCTGTCCCTACCCCTATGAATATGTCACTGAAAACAGAATTGATGTAATTTGCAGCTCTCTCTCTCTCTCTCTCTCTCTCTCTCTCTCTCTCTAGGTTTCTAGGTTTTCTATCTGCACACTCTTTCAGCATTCTATGTTCTGCCATTTCCAGTTCTTATCTCTCTATCTTTCTCCTTCTCTCTCTCTCTCTCTCTCTCTCTCTCTCTCTCTCTCTCTAGGTTTCTAGGTTTTCTATCTGCACATTCTTTCAGCATTTTATGTTCTGCCATTTCCAGTACTTCTCTCTCTCTCTCTCTCTCTCTCTCTCTCTCTCTTTCTATCTGCACACTCTCTTAGCATTTTATGTCTGCAAATTCTGCCATTTTATTTTCTCTACTTCTCTCTTTTTCTCTCTCTCTCTCTCTCTCTAGATTTCTATCTGCACTCATTTTATGTTCTGCTCTCTCTTCTCTCTCTCTCTCTCTCTCTCTCTCTCTAGGTTTCTTTCTCTCTAGGTTTCTCTTTCTATCTCTCAAAGTTTTCCATCTGAACACTCTTTCAGCATTTTGTTTTCTGCCATTGCCAATTCTTTCTCTCTCTCTCTCTCTCTCTCTCTCTCTCTCTCTCTCTCTCTCTCTCTCTCTCTCTCCAGAATTAAATAAAACTTATTCAGTAGCGGTCCAAATACCCTTTAAAAAATTTTCCCGTTAATTCATAGGGATTCGCGTAACACCAAACAGAGGAACCCTAATTTATAGGCTCCCTTTCTTAGAACCCGTAGTACATCACCCTGGCCCTGGGTACTTGCGACCAGGTCTTTTAATCTCAAATGCCCTTCTCAGTTCTCAAAATTCACACACAAAAGCGTTCTCGAACTCACACTAAACATATTCGACACTTAGCTAACTAGAAAAATGGGCTTTCTGGCAATATGATTCTATAAGTAATGTGGCTTAGTTCTGGGACCTTGTACAGTAATGTTTTTCATGTATTTCCAAGTTTATTGGGTAACTCACCTTTTTTCTTTATATTCATTGGTTGCTCACTTCGCCCTGTTTGTCGCTTTTTCCATATATAAACACAGTTTATTGGATGAATCATCTATATTTATTTGATATTTATTGGTTGATCATTTCGCAATGGTTGTCACTTTTTCATAAAGTAAACGTATGTTATTCTTTAAAATTTGCTTTGCAAGTTAATGAAATTTTGTGTTCATTCCATGTCTTTTCAAATAATGTTTACAAAATCTGGATAATAATAATAATAATAATAATAATAATAATAATAATAATAATAATAATAATAATAATATTGTCGCAAACAGAACACTATATATGAAATTGGAACTCTTTTTAACTCCAGTAAGTATTCGTTATTGCGTTATTTAAAGAATAACCGGAAAACCACTACATTACAACGCAATATCTATTTTGAGAGAGAGAGAGAGAGAGAGAGAGAGAGAGAGAGAGGTGATAAACTAAGTACGAATTTATGTCGACAGTGAAAGCCCTAGTTAACGGTAATGTTTCCCTAAACCACTTTTGCTTCATTCAGTCCCCACACGTTAAGCTGGTCCCGGGTTTCATGAGCGAGTTATATCGTTATACGAAACTGCAGCGCATTTAATTGCACGTGGAGTAGTTTGTTACCATATGCTTTTATTTGCTTGTGTGTGTGTACATGTGTATATATATATATATATATATATATATATATATATATATATATATATATATATATATATATATATATATATATATAAAAACATATAAACACTTTATGTACTAAAAATATATGGTATATAAACTATATATGTATATATATATATATATATATATATATATATATATATATTATATATATATATATGTATATATATATATATATACATATATGTATATATATACATATATATGTATTTATATATATATATATATATATATATATATATATATATATATATATATATATATATATATATATATATCGAGATTCATTAACGAATCATATCGTTACACAAAACTGCACCGCATTTAATTGCACATGAAGTAGCTTGTCACTAAATGCTTTTATTTACCTGAGTGTATTAATACACAGCATATAAATACACTATTATCATTATGCAGATGAACCCTATTCATATTTAACGAGCCCACAGGGGGGCCACTGACTTGAAATTCAAGCTGCCACAGAATATTGTGGCGTTCATTAGAAAGAAGTAACAGAAGGTAATGGGAAATACAAAAAAAAAGAAAAAAATAGATAACTTATTAAAAAATAAAAATAAACTGGCAAATGAATAATCAAATAGATAAAAATTAAAGTAAATGATTAAAATGCAAGGAGAATTGTCTCAGGGTAGTAACGTGTTGCATCTTCGCTTGAACTTTTGGAAGTTCCGGTTACACATTCTCAAAAGGTAGTTTTGGAACACTGCGTTCTGCCTTTTACTTTGCTTTCAATTCCTCTGGTCTCCCAGAAGTCTGGCTCTGCTATAACTCTGCCTTTCTCCACAATCATCTCTCGTTTTAAAATAAAAAATCCTTCGGGCCTGCCTGAGAGTGTCTGAGAATGACTGCTCTGTGGTCTGGTTAAACTACATTAGGACTAATAAAATTCATGAAGCCACACACATTCATTGTGTGTATATGAATATATATGTATATGTATATATATATATATATATATATATATATATATATATATATATATATATATATATATATATATATATATATATATATCATATATGTTAGCCAGAATAAATGTTTTAGACTCATCATCTCCACGAGTCACTAACCTAGCCACAAGCAATCACTTCGAATAAAGATTACACTAAATCAAACATTATCATAGGTATAACAACATTTCCTTTCCATTTTTATTTTATATATATATATATATATATATATATATATATATATATATATATATATATATATATATATATATATATATATATATATAATGCTTCCAGTTGCTACCTCAGCAGATGGCCAACTTCTCGCACTCGCTAACATAATCTGGGATGTTTTCCCCCCTAATCCTGATTAGGCCTAATGCCGCGGTGGATTCTCTCTTTCCTTTGGAAGCTAAATATATATACCTAATTGCGAGGACCGGGAGCAACCAGCTATCAGAGGCTGGTGCTATTGTTGCTGTCGTTGTTTGTTTGATGTGGTCTTATGCCGGCGTGATGATCTGATCCTTCTTGACCAGCTTGTAAAATTATTTTTTTAAACATCATCTTTATAGGTAAGTCTAATGACTTACCACGAATGCTCTTTCATTATCTAACAGGGTGAAGACCCAGAGAACGTCCTGAGAGAGAGAGAGAGAGAGAGAGAGAGAGAGAGAGAGAGAGAGAGAGAGAGAGAGAGAGAGAGAGAGAACGCAATATTGCGGAAACCCCTAGCGCCAGGAGAAAGGAAGATCTGACAAGTGGTTTCACCCATTTGCGGTTAGGATTATGCCTCGTCTGCGCCATCCGGTGTAAAGCTGTGATCTAACCGTATTTTGTCGTCTCTCTCTCTCTCTCTCTCTCTCTTCAGCCGGAGGTGCGACACTGCTTAAATACGAAGAGGCTCAATGGATTTCTCAAGAAATGGGCTTAAAACACCTGTCATCCTCTCTGGGAATCGAGTTTGAACTTGCAAGTGAGACGAAGATGAGAGAGAGAGAGAGAGAGAGAGAGAGAGAGAGAGAGAGAGAGAGCGTTATCATGCTACGTTTCTCATCCGAAGAAAAAGCAGAGAGGGAGAGCGAGAGAAAGAGGGAAAGTTATTATGCTACGTTTCTCATCCAAGACACAGGAGAGAGAGAGAGAGAGAGAGAGAGAGAGAGAGAGAGAGAGAGAGAGAGAGAGAGAGAGAGAGAGAGCTCGCGATTACAATATTCCTTTCCTCCTGGAAAAAGGAAAGAGAGAGAGAGAGAGAGAGAGAGAGAGAGAGAGAGAGAGAGAGAGAGAGAGAAGTCATCTCCGCAAACGGTACTCTATCTAAATGCGTTCAAATTCAACTGATATTGCAAAGGAAAACTGATTTCGAACCTACCTGTCGGGCAAGCATCCCCATCCCAAAAAAATTCGATCTTCACAACCTAACGCTAGACGGTTGAAGTAAATGGCAATGGGTTACAATGAGGCCACAGAAGAAAAGAGAGTGAGAGCACGGAGTAAATGACTTGAAACCGCAGACAGAGAAAATTGCAGTGTAAACACAGCGTTCAGACCCTGAGACTATATACACCCCTCCCTTCCTCACACTCTAATCCCCCAGGGTTCAAATCTGTCCCTGAGGGAGATTAGGGAGCCAGGAATTAGGGAGGAGAAAAGAGGAAGCGGGTTTTAGTCCCTCCTTACTGGGGATTAATAGGGATTAATGGATGCCCAGTGTCTGTATCGGTTTAAGGGCGACTTTCATTTTTCTCCTGGGCGAAGATTTTCAGGTTTCTTTTTCCCCCGTTTTGTGACGCTTTTGTTCACAGGGGAGATTTTGAGTTTTTAAAAACTCGCTGAGTGCATTTTTGAAATATTATCTTTATCCATTTTTTGAAATATTGCCCCTGTGTATAATATTTTAATGCCTTCATTTAAAATAAAAATTCCTTGAATTTATACCTGACAAAACAATGAAAGACACACACACGTAAGACCCTTGACTTTAGAGAGAGAGAGAGAGAGAGAGAGAGAGAGAGAGAGAGAGAGAGAGAGAGAGAGAGAGAGAGACGCAAGTGCGTTTTGAGATCGCGCCAAATTGGCTAAAACACCAAAACATAGTTAATGACGCAAGAAACCCGAGGATTTAACAGAGAGAGAGAGAGAGAGAGAGAAAAGGAGCGGAACAATGTGGGTGCTACTGCTACTGCTGCTAATAATAATAAAAGGAAGAACACAACAATAACAACAACTACAGCAATAAAGATAAGAAGAAAAGGAGGAATAACAAAACAACAGGAGACTTTCACAATGTGACAAGGAGTCTGACACCAATAATCATGCAGATACTGTAATCGTTTTCTCGTCGTATAGAATAGTTTATGCAATGGCCAAGCGCTTGGACTTATGAGGTCATTCAGCGTTGAAAGGGAATTTGACAGTAAGGTCTGGGAGATGTAACAGGAGGAAAACCTCGCAATTGCACTCCAAAACAATTGTTAGAGAGGGTGGAAAGTCAGATGGAAGGTAGAGACTATAAACGGAGGTACAGTAAAAGGAATGAAAGAGGTTGCAGCCAGGGACAGAAGGGACGCTGCAAAGACCCTTAAGTAATGCCTACAGTCTACCACGTTAAGTGCACTGACGGCACTAGCTCCCCTATGGGGTTTCGTTATATAGGTATCTATCATCCCCCAAAAATGTAAACAGAGAATGTCACCCGCAGAGAATTCGTAATCGCTCTATTCTCCGTTCAACTTTTACCAAAGCTTACACGGAAGACGTCTGCGGTCAAATGCCTTTCAAAGGAGGTAAGTGCTGTTGGCCTTGTCTTCTGGGTGTAAACAGTTAGCGAAGGAAACTATCAACTGAGAATTAAATTGTATTTTTTTTCTCAAATGAAACTGTTTCCGCCTTTCGGTATAGAAAGTTCGAGTAGCCTTCAGGCGTAGACACAGGAGCAAAATCTTTAAATTCTGCACCAGGTACCAAATGTTATGCGACAAAATTGTAAGAGTCTATGTTTGTACCCCTTCGATAAATGTTTAACTTCAATTTAGACCCAGCAGAAAAAACAAACGTAGAAGCCCCCTCGCCTCTCAATGGAGAGGCTTGGGTTCGATCCCGATGTGAGTCAGATATTTATTTCTGATTCACACGTGATTGCGCTGATTACATCTATCATATGTGTGTATATATGTATATATGTATATATATATATATATATAAATATATATATATAAATATATATATATATATATATATATATATATATATATATATATATATATATATATATATATATATATATATATATATATATATATATATATATGGCTTATAAAGCAAGCAGACTAGTATGGTTAATATCCAGGGCTTGACAATGTGCAAGCTAAAATATTAAACTATAATAACAATACTATAATACAGTCCGCTTTAAAAACTTAGATCAGAACTCCATTTCAGATACAAAAGCAAAGCCTCCGACTAATCTGCCTATTGAATTTTTCCCGTAGTCAAGAAAAATCTTTATATTATTTTCGCATAAAAAAATGGCTTCAAAATGATCGAAAAACCTGCGAGCATAAATAGTAGAACCTTTGAATATTTATTATGTTATTTATAATATTTTCAACGTCATAAAACCGAGAATGTTACAATTCAAGATAGGAGAGTACATTTAAGGCTAGTAAATTGGTACTTTCAAATCACAATCCTGTAGAAATAAGTTTTAAGAAGTTTTCAAAACTTCGGATCTGACGGTTGGCAAACGAACCGTCATATACCAGATGTATTGCCAAGGCTACCGTACCGGAAATTGTAGATACTGTCAATTTTTGTCACTGTCAATCTTTTCTTCACAAAATTCCCCTTTGATTATCTCACCATTAATATGTACCACCTTAACTTGACAGTAAAGCTAAGGTTAATTAGGAATGAAATGGGGCTGCAGTAGATATAAACAACTGAAAAATGTTCTCTCTCTCTCTCTCTCTCTCTCTCTCTGACTTCAATGAGGGAGTTAGAGTGGTTGGACAGCAAGACAAAGAGATCCAGAAAATAAAGGAGACAAAGTACAAAGATCTAATAGTAACAGTTAGAGATGTTGGACAGCAAGACTGAAGAAAGAGAGCGGGAACGGAGGTAAAGTAAAAGACTAAAAAGTGAGTGCAGCTAATACCGAGGGGACACCACAAACACAGTGCACCACGTGAGGTGTGCTGACGGCACTGATCCCCTACGGGGCAGACTTCAAGTGCTGTATTTTTTGTCAATCATCTCAGTGCCCCCCAGAAAGGCTTCCCTAGATAAAACATATACTGTAAACTGGCCCATAGTGCAACTGTTGTATTAAGGTTTTTGACTCTCTCTCTCTCTCTCTCTCTCTCTCTCTCTCTCTCTCTCTCTCTTCTCTCTCCAATATTGGATAATCCTTGGTCTATAGATTAAAGGCACTATATTTTACGTTAGCAACAGAATGACAGAGAATTTAAAGGCCTGCTTCCTTGCCCAAAACTGTCAGAAAAAACACAAATGTAAAAGTATAGTAAGAATGTCAGCAGCCAGAATCGAAATGAAGACAAAAATAAAGGAATGATATGACAAAAATAGTTAACACACATCAAAGGGAAATCACTGCATGTCAAAAAACAACGCAATGAAGTGTCACATTTCACAATGAGATGCCCAATAAATAATTATAGAAATCAAACCTTCCATTAAGCTGTTTCTCCTTATTAGCCTTTCACTCATGTGCAGTTCTTTGGGAATGAGGTTGCTAGCCCATGCGCTCTGCCCTGATTACTACCACTGAAGCCATATAACTATCAGGTGCGTAATTCACTACTTCAATAAATGCTCAATGGGTTTTTAACGGATCGTGCTTATTCACATTTCTCCTCACTCAGGATTCGAACCTGGACCCAAGAGCACGGTGTATGCACACACATATATATACACACTGTATATATATTACATATATATATATATATATACACTGTATATATATATATATATATATATATATATATATATATGTATGTATGTATATATATATATGCGTATATACATTTAAAAACAAGTATAAATATATGTATATATATACATGAACATTTATACACGCACATACAGTATACAGTATATATATGTATATGCATATATTTATGTACTGCATATTTCTCACGGGGCGTCTATTGTGTGTGTGTGTGTGTGTGTGTGTGGAGAGAGAGAGAGAGAGAGAGAGAGAGAGAGAGAGAGAGAGAGAGAGAGAGAACACACCTGAGTACCAAGAGCAATTGAGCAATTAGCCTTTTGACCCAAATATATCTGCATAGGAGAGAGAAAAAAACAAGAAATTCTGGAAGTAAATCCATATGAGAGAGAGAGAGAGAGAGAGAGAGAGAGAGAGAGAGAGAGAGAGAGAGAGAGAGAGAGAGAGCTCAGCTCCAAGGAGAATCAGCCGCTCGGGCAAACGTTCCCAAATCAGCTCTATATATACTGGCTACGTACACGGACGCAAGAACTCACGCACACATCCGCTCACGTGCCGAATTTTTACTGCAGTCACGGCAGTGGGGGTGTTGACCGTAACTGTATCTTGTAGTAACTCTCTTACGGACAAGTGTTTCTGGATCAAGTGATTACGAAAAGTGTCAGTGAATGGCGACAGGTGCACTTGCGACAACGAAGATCGTGTTGTCTTTTGTAATGTGTCTAAGAATATACATATGCATACATTTTTCAGTGTTTATTCATTATATAGCTTTCGGATTGTTTTCACTGGTGTGGGTCTCTCTCTCTCTCTCTCTCTCTCTCTCTCTCTCTCTCTCTCTCTCTCTCTCTCTCTTTCAGAGTAACTTCAAGCGTGCATATTAAAATGTATTCAGATGTTTTGTCACATATTTATAGGAGTGACTCTCTCTCTCTCTCTCACTCTCTCTCTCTCTCTCTCTCTCTCTCATACACAGTAATTTCAAATGTGCATATTAATACGTATTCATATGTTTTGTTATATATTTATAGAAGTGACTCTCTCTCTCTCTCTCTCTCTCTCTCTCTCTCTCTCTCTCTCTCTGTCACACACATACACAGTAATTTCAAGCGTGCATATTAAAATGTATTCAGATGTTTCGTCATATATTTATAGGAGTGACTTTCTCTCTCTCCCTCTCTCTCTCACACACACATACACAGTAATTTCAAGCGTGCATATTAAAATATATTCAGATGTTTTGTGATATATTTATAGGAGTGACTCTCTCTCTCTCTCTGTTTATGTATATGTGTGCTGCTGAATATTTAAGTGTTCTATATTTACCGCTCCCATACCATCAGTCAAGAGGAAAAAAAAGTACTATTTTCGTCTGCATTGTTGAGACACAACTGTAAGTGCAGAGAGATTCGCGTAAAGCCTTATGCATTTATGTACTCATTATAATTAATCTTATATATAAATATATATTTATATATACATATAATATATATATATATATATATATATATATATATATATATATATATATATATATATATATATATATATATATATATATAATATATACATACATACATATATTACAAATTTATCTTCTATTCTGTAAAGACAAATTTTAACTCTGAAGAAACACTTTCCTTCCCTATTGAATAGCTAAAAGATCTTTCTAAGGGAAAATATCATCCAATTTTCTATCTCATACGGCAAAAGATAGATTTTTTTCTGTCTTAGAAAAAACATCCATTTTTTTCTCTTCAGCAAAAAACTGAATATCTCACAGCAAAAAGATCCATTTTTCCATCTCTCACTGCAAAAAGTATCCATTTTTCTATATCTCACAGCAAAAACTATCTGATTTTTTATCTTTCACAGCAAAAAACTACCCATTTTTCCATCTCTCACTGCAAAAAACTATCCAATTTTCTATCTCTCACTGAAAAAACTATCCATTTTTTCTATCTCTCACAGCAAAAACTATCCAATTTTTATCTCTCACTGCAAAAAACTATCCAATTTTTATCTCTCACTGAAGAAACTATCCAATTTTTATCTCTCACTGAAGAAACTATCCAATTTTTATCTCTCACAGCAAAAAGCTATCCATTTTCTATCTCTCAAAGCAAAAAACTATCCATTTCTCCATCTCTCACTGCAAAAAACTATCAAATTTTTTATCTCTCTCAGCAAAAACTATCCATTTTTCTGTCTCTCACAGCATAATACTATCCATTTTTCCATCTCTCACTGCAAAAAATATCCAATTTTTTATCGCTCAAAGCAAAAAACTCCATTTTTCTGTCTCTCACTGCAAAAAGCTATCCATTTTTTTCTGTCCTACTGCAAAAAAATTATCCGTTGTTTCATATCTTACATGAAAAATCTAATTTTGAAGAAATAAGTCAAAATATGCTAGTACAACTCTATTGCCAAGGAGCTAGCAACTGTTCACACAAAAACCCCTTTCTAACATAAATAAAACAAAAACAAAAATCAAAATAAATAAAAGTGAAAAAAACAAAGACCACACATTCTCCTTTGTTAAAACTAAAAAAAGGATATAAAGTCATTATGAAAAAGGTAAGAGTCAAAAATATGTTAATCTTTCCCTGCGTGTTCGGACAGTTTCATTTGTTGCATAGCAGACGTCAAGCGGATTGAGGCGAGACCAGTGAATGAGGAAGAGAATGTATGGCACACGCCGTCGACTGCAACAATAATATCCTCAATGAATGAATCATTAACAATCAAAGGGTATTGTTGCATCTAACATGTTCAGGAAATGTTGCACGAAACATTGCTGTTGTAGTGTTCAATATTTTCTAAGGAACACATGTTTTCTCCAATATGATTCCGTTCCTGTGCACGATGCTCATCATGCATTATGTTTTTTCCTCCTCTCATTGTGGGTATTTCCTTTACCGGGATACAGACGAGAAAGAGAAGCAAAGGAATAAAAGCGAAAATAAACTAAAAGATGTGGCAGAAAACACTTCCGCTTCCACTGGCTAACGCATGCGTTGTGTGAGCGGAGAAACTCTCACTTGTATAGTGTTGAGATCAGACTGAACATTTGTTTTATTTTTGTTTCTTCACAAAGCAAAACTCACCGTAGCAAGAAAAACTCTTACCTGTTACTCCTAAATTGTTAGGAAACTTGAATGTCACCAGAAAGTCACATAAAAAACGACACTTCACTTTTTCAAATAAAAAAAAATTCTTTTTCCGCGGTCGACGGAACCAGTAGTTCTTTTGGAGTGATGTTTCTTTTTCGAAAATGAAACAATGATGTGCTATTTTTCTAAACTGTTCACCACTAAAAGCAAGTTCGAACTGTCATTCACTTATAGTTAATTAACTCGACTGATCGTCTAAAACACCAAATCTGTAAATTTTCCAAAGCAAGTCATTGGGATAGGCATCACGACTCACTACGGCTTTTCTTTAACGAGATAAAGATTGACTTCTGAAGCGTGACACGTCAGACGCGTGGTGTGTGTGTACGTGGAGTGGGTGAGAGAGTGAGAGTGAGGAAGAGAAAGAGGAAACAGACACACATGCAGGACGCCAGCTAACACCGCCTCGATAGCAACTATTTTTGAATGTGTTCGTCAACTCTAAAAGTCTCCATCGCCGGGTCCGCTTCCTCCTCCCCTCCCCCCTACACCCCCGGCGGGAAGTTTTCTTTGAGTCATCCGAGACGAATCCCGTTTTCTTACCTGCGCGCGAATGCTTCTCATTTTCTTTGGCACTCCCAGAAGAAACATTCTTGTCAAAATTAGCGGTTTAATTCCTTAAGTATATTAAAACATTCTAAAGTGGAGTGCTAACAACCGAGTCTGCAAATGTTTCGTCTGTCGATATGACTGAACGGGGAGAAGCCCATGTAAACAGACGGTCTAATTAGTGGGCTGCGTTTTCTACGACCACGAGGCGCAAGTCAAAATACGACTTAACAAAGTTCTCAGGTCTGACGAATCTAGCATTTTGCAATGCGATCACTTTCCTGACGCTCAAAATAAGCAAATACTGTTGATACTGCAAAGACCACGGAATCGTTCAAAATATCTCTTTAATTGAAATAAAGATTTGAATCGACAAACTGTGGTGCCATGTCTACGTCCATTGTCTTCCGACATAATGACGTAACACTGAACTGATTTAAGATGTTTATAGTGTGACGTCACGCAAGAACGCGTCACACTATGCCACATCTCCTCTAGGATCTAGTTTGACTTCATCTATACCTTTGGGTAACGGCAAATGAACATTCCTTATTTTGTCAGCTTTTTTGTGTATATATTATATATATATATATATATATATATATATATATATATATATATATATATATATATATATATATATATATATATATATATATGTATGTATAGGTATACGTGTGTATGTATATATATATATATATATATATATATATATATATATATATATATATATATATATATATATATATATATATATACATACATACATAAATCTACAGGGCTTTGTATACACACACACACACACACACATTTCGTGACAGAGACAGAAATAAATGTACAAGATTAAGACCCATCTCCCGTAAATCTAATCGCTTGTTGCTACTTGAGAGGCTTTGAAGCTCTTATGTTCAGATTTTCGTAAAATCCCCATGTAAATTTTTGGGCGTAATTCTGCTAACATACAGACAAACAAACAAACAAGCCCATTAAAATACATAACCCTTTTGGAGGATGTTGTAATTAAAGTAGTTGGTTACAGATTTAATATGGAGCCGAGAAGAATATTATAAATGGACTTATGCAGTGTCTGAATTTATGACGCCAATTCATTCATTCATTTGACGGAAACATTCTCTCTCTCTCTCTCTCTCTACCAATAATCTGTCTGTTCACTAAGGGCACGCCCCCAGAATAAAACAAAACTGCAATAGATTCTTTGACTATTACTACTCCGGTTACATCGAGAATCTTTGCTCACGGTGTGCGTGCAACCTATGCCGTTTAACACGCGTCTCCTCCTACTAACTTCACTTAGGTGACTATGGATGACTTCTAACGCATATATAGTAGTTCAATATCAGAATTGATTCGATAAGCAGCAGTCATTTCAGTTCATTTCAGGGTCAGTGACCATGGTCGTTGTGAGAAAAATGAAGGTATCTTGACCTTGCTGGTACCTTGGTCCGGTCTTCAGGACGGTGCGTTAATGTCCCTAGGGACGGGACTTATCTTCTCGACCCTCTCATATACTATCGTCATTTTGACGGTAGTGGTACACAGGCTTTCTTATATTTTATATTCAGAAGATTCATTATTATTCAGAAGATGAACCCTATTCGTATGGAAAAAGCCCACCAAAGGGGCCATTGACTTGAAATTCAAATTTCCAAAGAATATTATGGTGTATAAGATTAAATACAATGTTTCTTTTATGCGTTTGCCATCTGTCAAAAACTTCCAAGTAAGTAGACTCACTCTGCATATGCAACATGACAGTGTTTTTATATAATTATCGTGTACTTGTTTGTTCAATTTGCCACGTTCTTTGCTTTTACTTTCACTTCTTAAACCTTTCGCAACTTTCGCTGTCGTAAAAGATCAATAAAATTGTCAATCTTAAAATATTTGACGTTGAATGAGCATATTAGCAGTGGAACTTGCAACCACAAGTTGCTTTTATTTTCAGTACATTTGCTAATTTTATCTATAAATATTTATTTATTTATCTGATATATCTATAAATATTCGTTCTTTAAAAGTATGAACGTACTCTTGAGAATTCACCAGCTTTTATTTTCAATACATTTGCTAATTCTATATAAACGTTCGTTCTTTAAAAGTATGAATGGACTCTAGAGAATTCAGGAGCAGCATCAGAAAATGTCTAAGGTATTTTGGCTCTGAATCAATAGCAATGTCTCCTTGCGTTTTTTGTATTTTATAAATAAAAAACATGTGCGACCAGTAATTCAAACAACAAAACTAACTGTATGTTTCAAGCGCAACATTCATGTTGAACGTTCTCTTGCGAGATCGAACTGTTTCCATCTCCTCAAACGTAAGGACCAAAGATGTGGGCCAATCTTGTATCATTTCCTAGCCCAGGCCCGAAGAATACCAAATAACAAAGCGCCGAAGTGTTTTCGGCGTAATCGAGTTTTCTGTACAGCCGCTACAGCGTTTAATCAAGGCCACCGAAAATGGATCTATCTTTAGGTGGTCTCGGTATAATACTGTATGAGCCGCCGCCCATGAAACTTTAGTCACGGGCCGGTGGTGGCCCGTCTTATGTCGTTGCCAGAAGCACGATTACGTCTAACCTTAACCTTAAATAAAATAAAGTACTGAGACAAGAGGGCTGCAATTTGGTATGTTTGATGACTGGAGGGTTGATGATCAACATACCAATTTGCAGCCCTCTAGCCTCAGCAGTTTTTAAGATCTGAGGGCGGACAGAAAAAGCGCGGACGGAAGAAGGAACAGGCTCAAAGGAGAAGGAATTGACAGCCCTGCCCCTTTAACAGACAGCAAGGCCGATCTCTACATGCGCAAACTATATAGCCTATGTATCACCGTAATTGTCCTCGAATTCAAGTTTCACGTCACAGCGAAGTAAACTTTTGCTAACCTCTAAACATATCCCTTAATAAATTCTGTCAGTTCTCCCTATTCCAGGTAGCTAATTCAAAGGAAATAACAGTCCCTATTCCAGGTAGCTCATTCAAAGGAAATAACATTCTCCCTATTCCAGGTAGCTAATTCAAAGGAAATAACAAGAGTCCCTATTCCAGGTAGCTAATTGAAAGGAAATAACAAGAGTCCCTATTCCAGGTAGCTAATTCAAAGGAAATAACAGAGTCCGTTTATTTCTGTAGAACCCTTACAGCTGATGCACTAAACTGGACTGAATACTAAAACTTTACCAACGATGGGTATCGGGACTGGATGACTGACAAGTAGATTTTGAAGAAAATGCTGCAGTTCAGCCGCTCGATCACTGTTGACAATGAAAAATAGCAAAAAAATCAGCTATCGCTCACCACTGGAAGTCATATAACCAGACCTTCCAAGAAGTGGAAGCTAAAGTCCTAAAAATTATTGCATTCGAAAGTCCCTCTGAATCTTCAAATGTCCCAGCTTAATACCATCCTTGTTAATGAAAAACAACACTGGGTCCTTGTGCAAAGAAAAATATGGCTTTGATCAATATACTTGATTGATATTGCCAAACCTCAACAAGACGTTTGCAGTAAAACAAATACCACTTAGTTATCTTTTGACACCTTACATGAACGCATAACTGAATGACTAAACTTATAAAAGCTTTCAGGAGTCCAAAACTATTCAAAATGAATCATAATTCAGCTACCTTGTGATACCAGCGGCTGCTTGAACTTCCATACAAAACACTTTCTTAAAGCACATACTTTCTCCAGTCACGTATTGTCTTCTGCAAGCAGATACATGATGCCATCTGGTGGCAATGATGAACAAAGGATGCTACATCATCCTTACACCGATGTAAATTATCAGCAGAAAAAAGATGCTGACTACAATGACTTCATGAAGAAAAATTCCTTCCCCTCATCTCTTCCACATTTGTTCATCCATGCAAAAGTATTGGGGGAGAGAGAGAGAGAGAGAGAGAGAGAGAGAGAGAGAGAGAGAGAGAGAGAGAGAGAGAGAGAGAGAATCCAATCCAAAGCGTACTGCGTGTATCTGTTACTTAAACCAGGAATCACGTCCTATATGCCTATATTTCCACCAAAGGTCAAGAAAGTTAATCTTGCAAGAAATATGACTGATGACATTGATGTCTACTTCATACCTAAGGAACTGCAAGCAACATACCCAAAATTAAGGGGTAAAAAGCACTGTGCTGATAAAATCGGTTACAACAGAATTGTGAGAATCTCTGAATATCTATGAATTCACAGATGAACCGACAAAGTCAAACCCCTTCCTGACGTTAATGTAAAAGAAAACCAGGCTGGGTCCCTTGTGCTAAAGAAACTGCAGAAGAAGAGTTATCTTCAGTAGGACCTAACGGAAGACAAGAAAATACCGTCGAGTCCGCACACACACGAGTAAGGAAATGGCATTAAAATATGCGAGGACGTTGTCGTGTTCACAAACGAATGCAAAATGGCTTTGATCTCACCCTGAATAATTTCTTCTGCGTAGCTCAAAAGGGTATCAGAGGAAACCTCTTGTCTTATTAGGAACACCAATTAACTTATATTAATTTATTCATAGCCTTGCTAGGAAGTATACTCAAAAGTGTGAAGAGAGAGGAAATATTCTTGGAGGCCACATCCGGATGAACAAGACTATGGCAACCACTCTTGGACATTCTCAAGCTTTCCCCCTTCAGAGCATTCGTGGATAAATGTAGCCAGTATCTAATGTTTAAGGGGCTTCAGATGTTTACACATGCAAGGGGAAAACTAGATAAAATGCAGTTAGTCCTGTCGATAAAGGAAGTGACAGTGCTGAATTGAACCTCTAATGACAAGTAGTATCACCATAAGTCAAGTATTATCCACCTAATGAAATCTCATTTATGGGATCCCTCGTCGATTGGGTATATGAATATACATATCCTAAGTAACAAGAAGCGCTCTCGCGCGTGCTCATATGCATACTCTTGTCAGTGTAGGATCCCATATACTGAAAATAACCTTTCTAAGACAAACGGAACCTCTCTGACGAACCTCTGCATCAACTGGAAACCTACTTTAACTTTTTGTAAAGAAAAAAGTCCTGAATTTCGCTATAATCCTACAACAACGACTAAGGATAAATCAAAGTTGACTGCAGAGGTAGGGAAACTATATATAAAAGGGGCACTTCAGACAGAAAAGCGAAACGAGAACTCTGTCTGTATCGGACACGTCTCGTAAAAGGGCAGGTGCCGAAATTCCAATAGAATCGGATATTTCCCAAATCGGAGTTGTTGGCTGGACGACCAAATGAACATTATTTTGCTTTTTTCTTTTTTTTCTTTTTAATTCCAGCGGCGCTGCGGGGTTTTATTACACAAGAAGTGACCGTCAAATAAAGGTGAAGCCTACACATACAACAAACATTAAATGATACTTGGATTCTACAAAAATTCACATACACAAGAACACACCACCAAATAAAGGTGAGGAATATACATACGACAACAAAAAATGGTACCTTTAAATTCTACAGAAATTTGCGCGAACGTGCGAAATGTAATATTTGTAATAAATGGGCAGAGAAGAGGAGGAAAAATACGTGTATTTTTTTTATAATTTCTATCTCATGTAATCTGCCTTGCCGCGAAATCTTACATTAAGACACAGCACTTCACAAATTTGCGTGAACACATAATGTAATATCTAGCAAATGCGCAGTGAAACGAAAATAAAATACTTTTTTTTTAAATTTCAACCTTAAGTAATATGTCTTTTCGCAAAATTTTGTTATTAACTATCATTACCTTTAAAAACGATGAAGGTTAAACGGTGTATCCAACGAACTACTTGTGATCTCACGTGTAACAAAAAAAAAAAAAAAATCTTGAAGTACGTGTCAATCAAACGCGAATTCTTGTATCGTTTGGCCTTTTGCTATCAAACTTTGCACCAAGCAACCAATACTGGTAGGAAACATTAACCAATATTAGCGGCAAACATCAACAAATATTAGCAGCAAACATCAACCAATATTAGCAGCAAATATCAACCAATATTAGCAGCAAATATCAACCAAATATTAGTAGCAAACATCAACCAATATTAGCAGCAAACATCAACCAATATTGGTAGCAAACTTCAACCAATATTAGTGGCAAACATCAAACAATATTAGCGGCAAACATCAACCAATATTAGCAGTAAATATCAACCAATATTAGCAGCAAATATTAACCAAATATTAGTAGCAAACATCAACCAATATTAGCAGCAAATATCAACCAATATTAGCAGCAAATATCAACCAAATATTAGATATCAACCAATATTAGAGCAAACATCAACCAATATTGGTAAAACTTCAACCAATATTAGTGGCAAACATCAAACAATATTAGCGTAAACATCAACCAATATTAGTCAAATATCAACCAATATTAGCAAATATCAACCAAATATTAGTAGCAAACATCAACCAATATTAGCAGCAAATATCAACCAATATTAGCAGCAAATATCAACAAATATTAGTAGCTCATCAACCAATGCTAGCAGCAAACATCAACCAATATTGGTAGCAAACTCCCCAATATTAGTGAAACATCAACCAACATTAGTAGCAAATCAACCAATATTAGCGGCAAACATCAACCAATATTAGCAGCAAACATCAACCAATATTAGCGGCAAACATCAACTTTTTGTAAAACATCAACCAATATTAGCGGCAAACATCAACCAATAATAGCAGCAAACATCAACCAATATTAGCGGAAACATCAACCAATATTGGCAAACATCAACCAATAGAGGCAGGGAAACTCATAATATTAGCGGCAAACATCAACCAATATTAGCGGCAAACATCAACCAATATTAGTCTGCAAATATCAACCAATATTAGAGCAAACATCAACCAATATTAGCAAAACATCAACCAATATTAGGTGCAAACATCAATAATATTAGCGGCAAACATCAACCAATATTAGCAAAACATCAACCAATGTTAGCAGGAAACATCAAATGAACATTATTTTGGCTTTTTTCATTTTTTCTTTTTAATTAGCAGCAAACATCAACCAATATTAGCAGCAAACATCAACCAATATTAAAGGTGAACATCAACCAATACAAGCAAACATCAAAATATTAGCTACAAACATCAACCAATACAGCAAACATCAACCAATATAAAGGTTAGGAAACATCAACCAATATTACAAACAAAAATATTAGCAGCAAACATCACCCAATATTAGCGGCAAACATCAACCAAATATTAGCAAAAACATCAACCAATATTAATAAAACATCAACCAATATTAGGAGCAAACATCAACCAATATTTTTTTAAACATCAACCAATATTAGCAGCAAACATCAACCAATATTAGCAGCAAACATCAACCAATAAGATAGCAAACATCAACCAATATTAGCGGCAAACATCAACCAATAATGTAAAACATCAACCAATATTAGCGGCAAACATCAACCAATATTAAGCAAACATCAACTTTTTTAGCAAACATCAACCAATATTAGCAAAACATCAACCAATATTAGCGGCAAACATCAACCAATATTAGCAGCAAACATCAACCAATATTAAAAACATCAACCAATATTAGCAGTGGGTCATCAACCAATATTAGCGGCAAACATCAAAAAAATTAGCAGCAAACATCAACCAATATTAGCGGCAAACATCAACCAAACGCGGCAAACATCAACCAATATTAGCAGCAAACATCAACCAATATTAGCGGCAAACATAAACATCAAACAATATTAGCAGCAAACATCAACCAATATTAGCGGCAAACATCAACCAATATTAGCAGCAAACATCAACCAATATTAGCGGCAAACATCAACCAATATTAGCAGCAAACATCAACCAATATTAGCGGCAAACATCAACCAATATTAGCGGCAAACATCAACCAATATTAGCAGCAAACATCAACCAATATTAGTAGCAAACATCAACCAATATTAGTGGCAAACATCAACCAACATTAGCAGCAAACATCAACCAATATTAGCAGCAAACATCAACCAATATTAGCGGCAAACATCAACCAATATTAGCAGCAAACATCAACCAATATTAGCGGCAAACATCAACCAATATTAGCGGCAAACATCAACCAATATTAGCAGCAAACATCAACCAATATTAGCGGCAAACATTAACCAATATTAGCAGCAAACATCAACCAATATTAGCGGCAAACATCAACCAATATTAGCAGCAAACATCAACCAATATTAGCAGCAAACATCAACCAATATTAGCGGCAAACATCAACCAATATTAGCGGCAAACATCAACCAATATTAGCAGCAAACATCAACCAATATTAGCAGCAAACATCAACCAATATTAGCAGCAAACATCAACTAATATTAGCAGCAAATATCAACCAAATATTAGTAGCAAATATCACCCAGATATTAGAAGCAAACATCGACCAAATATTAGTAGCAAACACTAGCCAATATTTAGTAGCAAACATCAAGTCCAGTACGTTCGTTCAGAAAATATCACTCGGACACGTTTTCTACAATCTTGCAGCACAGAGCTACAGACAGCTGCGACAAGGAACCAATTCTAGAGGCAAGATTGCAGTTGCACACTATCGAACTCTACTGACGCAGCAGTCCTCATAAAATTTGCGCTATTCCAATTTGCTTAATGACAATATGCCCACATCATCATCACCGAAGATACTGCTAGATGTAAAAAAAAATGTTAGCTTGTCTGACGATGCTCTGAATCACCCAAGAAGGACCATAAAAAATTAATTCAAGTATTTTTGGGTTTCATTCCTACCTCTCTTTTAGTCTGTAGCTTGAAATTGGTCTAAATTTCCCCAGCCATTTTTACGGAGGCTCATACGAACAAGAGCCCGTGCTGGCATAAACCCAACTAACTCTACCTATAACAAGCCACTTCTTTAACCTTTCTGTAGAAAGGAAGCTCCGTGACAAAACAAGAATACGGGGGATTCTGTATATTCTCAGCTACTCCCGCCCCCTCCCCGCGCTTCTACACTGTGAGTTCTATAACCTGCCCTCCCTCCTAGGGCGAATTTGTCGCATCCTCCTCACATCCGGTGACTCCCCACTGACCAACCCACAGGCATTTGAATTACTGAATTATTTCAGACACATTCTCGCTGTCACCGGTGTGCAAATTCATGTATACGATATGATCGGTTAATACTCGTATAAAAAGAACAAACTGGTTATTATTCTCTATTATATCTGTAAAGCAACGAGCGACTGGCCGCCGCAGCTGTTATCCGCAATGCTCGCTGATGAAAGTCAAATGGACAACAGGTAATCGCCCGACTGCCGTTACCTGCACATCGATGCTGCCGCAGATTTCACAATGAACTCCAACTTCATCAAAATCGTTTTCGTAGTTCATAAAATCACTCGGAGGTGATCCTGTCGACCCTGGGAAATGCAGTTGTTGACGAAGAACAGACAAAAAGGGAATAAAGGTCAGTCATCTACAGAACTGACAGAAAGGGAATAAAGGTCAATAATCTAAAGAACAGACAGAAAAGAGAATAAAGGTCAGTAATCTGAAGAACAGACAAAGGGAATAGTCAGTAATCTAAAGAACAGACAGAAAGGGAATAAAGGTCAATAATCTAAAGAACAGACAGAAAGGGAATAAAGGTCAGTAATCTAAAGAACAGACAGAAAGGGAATAAGGGTCAGTAATCTAAAGAACAGACAGAAAGGGAATAAAGGTCAATAATCTAAAGAACAGACAGAAAGGGAATAAAGATCAGTAATCTAAAGAACAGACAGAAAGGGAATAAAGGTCAGTAATCTAAAGAACAGACAGAAAGGGAATAAAGGTCAGTAATCTAAAGAACATACAGAAAGGGAATGAAAGTTGAGTAATCTAAAGAACAGACAGAAAGGGAATAAAGGTCAGTAATCTACAGAGCAGACAAAAAGTTTTTTATTTTATTTAAGATTAAAGTTAACCACAATCGTGCCTCTGGCAACGCAACAACACAGGCCACCACGGCCGGCTGAGAGTTTTATGGGCCGCGGCTCATACACCATTATACCGAGACCACCGAAAGATAGATCTATTTTCGGTGGCCCTGATCATACGCTGTAGCGGCTGTACGGTAAACTCGATTGCGCCGAAAAGCGCCGAAGAAACTTCGGCGCATTTTTTTCTTGTTTAAATAGCGATCGACTAAGCACAGAAAGATAATGAACTATTACGGAACGCTGTGGAAATGTTTCTCAGTAAATACCAGTTTTTTCTAAATAAATGCAGAAAATAACGACTTGCAGACGTCACAAAAATGATGGTCAGTAACGTCAAAACTACGTCACTGAAAATAACCTTCCTTACAAAAGTCTTCTCTAGTTGATCATTAGTCACACCAAATTAATGAGCTTCCTTACAAAAACCATCTATTATCGATCATCGTTCAAACTTTTGAATTCAAATACTTCAAGCATAAATGCTTAAAACTCCTCCAGCTCATGTAAATTGAACAAATAGTTTTCTATTTTCAATGCAAAGGTCTTTGGGCAGAAGAAGACAAAGATAAATACAAGGGAAGGATAAGAGAGAATATAATAATAATAATAATAATAATAATAATAATAATAATAATAATAATAATAATAATAATAATAATAATGAAAGCGTCTGCAGCATCAGCTAAATTCAATTTACAGAGGGTTTCCGGATCTTTCCTAGATAGTGACCCCAAAGTGTTTTAACCTGGTATGCATCCACCTTTGCGGCGTGTTCAGTACAAGCCCGTTCGGGAATGACCGTAAAAACATAAACAAAAGACTGTCAATATCATAAAGATAATGGCCCCCAAGAAATATTAGTCCTAGATAACGACCCCCGAAAACCCTCGTTGGCCGGGGTGGGGGGGGCGGGGTTCAGTATCTAGGAAACATCCGAGTTTTCTCTATCATTCTGATAATTGTTTTTTCAAGGTCACTGCATTCTGCCAGCAAAACTAACCAAGCTTGCAACTGCTTTCTTCTCCAAGAATGACAGGCATCTTCGCGTTACTGGCAAGATGCAGTAACCCTGAAAAAAAAAATGTCAGGAACGTAGAGAAAACTCTATGCTAATTGAATGCAGCTGATGCAACTATCACTTTCAATAAATGCTTAAAAGTGGGTCTTCTACCTACATATAATAATAATAATAATAATAATAATAATAATAATAATAATAATAATAATAATGACTCAAAAAAATAACAAAAACAACAATAACCACTTCTACTGTACAACGAAAAACCTATCTCATTTCGCCCCCCCTTGCAAAAACAAAAAAACTTAGGCGCAACATTTTCCCGGATAATTAATTGAACCCAAATATTTTGCCTTTCTTTTTTGTCTAGAACTAAAGGCTGAGAGAAGGAGGGGGGGGAGAGGGGGGAAGGAAGGAAGAGAGTAGCCATCCCCCCCAACCCAACGCCCACACCCGAATTATGCTCACTCTCTGAATGAGCGGCTAAACGCCCCCCAAACTTTTTTCCAATTTCCGCAGGGCAGTCCCGAAAAGTTCGGGAAAATTAAACAAGAGAGGATCTGCTGGCGTACAGGCAGGGGGGCCACACTCGGCGTTTATTTGACTCAATCTGCTTGCCTCTCTCTCTCTCTCTCTCTCTCTATTGCCTAAGCCTGTACGTGCACGTCTCCTTCTCTTCTCTTCTCTCAGTCGCGGCTCTGTCAACACACACACACACATATATGTATATATGTATATATTTGTTTTTATATTGAGACAGGGAACCTGCATTGAGAGAAGAGAGGGAGAAAGGCACGCACAGGCTAAGAGAGAGAGAGAGAGAGAGAGAGAGAGAGAGAGACGCAAGCAGACTTAATCAAATGTATATATATATATATATATATATATATATATATATATATATATATATATATATATATATATATATATATATATATATATATATATATATATATATATATATATACACACACATCTCCAGGTGTGGCGCTAGCCCAGTTTGCTAGGTCCATGCGTTGGCCCGACTAACTGCCCACCAGTCCACTCAGCTATAAACGGGTACCACTATCTGCTAGTGTCAAGAATAAAGGCCGTGTGGCCAGCAACCCCATTCCTAAAGACTACCTAAGAAATAAGATACTGAAAAAATGCACATCTGTTGATAACAGCAAAGTATCACATCTGCAAAAGCCTTAGGTACTTAAATTTACGTGAGAACTGAGATGTATTGAAGTATTTCTAAAGGTAACAGTACTCAGTACTTGCATACATACGTTTGACGAAGTATTAAGTGATAAGTCTGATAACAATTCTATTTTTCATGAAATCAGTACAACTAACCGAACTTGTTGTATACGCTCTGGCGACGATAATAATAATAATAATAATAATAATAATAATAATAATAATAATAATAATAATAATAATAATAATAATAACAGACCCCTACTGCCATTATAAATGCTCTGATGATGATGATATTATTAATAATGATAAATATTTAACGGTCTTCGTCGCTTAATGCTAATGAAAATTTAATTACAAGTTTACAGTCACTAGTTTTGCCAAACTCGAGTTCAGCCAAGAAATATTCACGTTAAAGATAACTAAATTATCCTTAATGGTTTTAGTAATGTTGCCCAGTTGGCCTATTGTATTGCAAAAAGGGGAGGGAGGAGATAGATAGGAGAGAAAGTGGAAAGGACAGGGGAAAAGTGGAAAGGAAAAGGTTGTGGATAGGAAAAATTTGAAAATACAAGAGGGGAAAAAAGGAAAAGTGGAAAATAAAACAGGACAAAAAGGAAAAGAGAAAAAATGGAAAATAAACCAGGGAAAAAAGGAAATGAGTTAAAGTGGAAAATAAACCAAGGAAAAGAGGAAAAGAGAAAAAAGCGGAAAATAAAACATGGGGAGAAAAAAGGAAAAGAGAAAAAATGGAAAATAAAACAGGAAAAAAGGAAAAGACAAAAAAGTGGAAAATAAAACATGGAAAAGAGGAAAAGACAAAAAAGTGGAAAATAAAAGTGAAAAAAAGAAAAGAGAAAAAGTGAAAAAAAGGAAAAGAGAAAAAGTGGAAATTAAAACAAGAAAAAATGGAAAGGAAAATGGGAAAACATAGACAACGAACTCGCGAATTTTCACTGAACGTGAAGGAAAACGAATTTCGGTGAACAGAATAGAATATAGAATTTAGGCCAAAGGCCAAGCACTGGGATCTATGAGGTCATTCAGCGCTGAAAGGGAAACTGACAGTAAGAAGATTTGAAAGGTTGCACAGTGAAACAATTGTTAGAGAGGGTGGAAAGTCAGATGGAAGAGAATATGAATGGAGGTACAGTAAAAGGAACGAAAGGGGTTGCATCTAGGGGCCGAAGGGGCGCTGCAAAGAACCTTGAGTAATGCCTACAGTGCACCACGTGATATGCACTGACGCCACTACCCTCCTACGGGGGAATTTCGGTAAAATTATGAGCTTTCATTTCAATGCTCCTCGGAAAACTTACGACGCGGAGGCAACGCCAGAAAACTCTCTCTCTTTCTCTCTCTCTCTCTCTCTCTTTATTGCGTCGTAAATATAAACCAACAGGGTGTCTGTGCAATGTTGCACGAACAGCAGAATCTCATATGTTGTTATTTCCATTATAAAGCTCCTGCTTTATAACGTTCAACCTCCAAGCCTTTAATAGATGTTACAATAGTATGACAACAATGGGTTTCTTTTCCCAAAGCGAGTTCTTCACTGGAGGGGTAGGTAGAGCTCTCGGCTAGCACGCTGTTGGCCCAGCGTTCGACTCTCCGACCGGCCAATGGAGAATTAGAGGAATTTATTTCGGATTCTACAATAAGCTTTTAGGTCCCGTTGCTAGGTAACGAGTTGGTTCTTAGCCACGTAAAATAAATCTAATCCTTCGGGCCAGCCCTAGGAGAGCTGTTAATCAGCTCAGTGGTCTGGTTAAACTAAGATGTACTTAACTTTTCCCAAAGCGAAGAGGGAGAACTGTGAACGAGTTCCTTTGAGGGGCATTCTCTTTTTATTCCTCTCTCCGTCTAAAATTATAATTCAATAATAAATTATAAAGATATAATGAATTGTTAAAATCCGGATAATCAACTCAACTCAAAATCTTAGGACGATATAAAAATGATTTCGAATACAGAATAAATGAATGCCATAAAAAAAAAGGGAAATTATCATATGACTAGTCTTCTACAACAGATTGTATCTTGAAAACATCAGATGCTGTCCGATTACCAGCAAGATTTTGGGACATACTGCCTACCATATTCCACACTTGGGATATATACTTTATAATGACCCCCACCGTATTTATATAATGGAATTATCTTCCTTGAAAAGGGAAAGAGCCATTGAAGTCTATACACACACATACGCATACACACTCGTGAATTTATTTATCTACGGTTGGCTCCGATATAAGTCTCACCATTTTGTATGATTTTCATCTAAAAAACTGAATTAGATGCATAAATATTATAAAACAATGATAAGCACGTACATACGCCAACTGTTGCTAAGAATAATAAGGAAAAACAGAAAGACAATAACATCACATCTCACCACAAACAAATTCACCTTAACTTTCACATCATCAAAATAAAGGAATATGATAATTTTGCTTTCGGAATATCTCCACATGACAAGAGCGATACCTGGCATTCAACAGGTTTCCTTTTCGGCCGAACACCAAACGTGAATCAAATCGTTTGTTTTGTTAAAAAAAAAAAAAAAAAAAAAAAAAGAAAAAAGATAAATAAAAGGCAGATTTCGAAGCCTCCTTTATAAATCAGGGAACGATTTAGTGAAAAGGCATAAAATGGAATTGGAAGATGAGTAATGAATAATATTTCAATAAATATCCTAATAATTGCGTAATCGACATTAGATGCTTGAAAGGAAAAGAGATCAACGAGAAGAAAAGAATTTTCGTGTCCTAAAACTTCCTCCCCCCCAACCCCCGTTAAGTGCGCAATGCAGTCAGTGCACCTCGTGCGGTGCACTGTAGGCATTGATCAAGGTTCTTTGCAGCGTCCCTTTGGTCCCTAGCTGCAATCCCCTTCATTTCTTTTACTGCATCTCCGTTCATTTTCTCATACTTCCATACTACTTTCCACCCTCTTCTAACAACTGATTCATAGTGCAGCTGCGAGGTTTTCCTCCTGTTACACCTTTCAAACCTTTTTACTGTCTGTTTCCGTTTCAGCGCTGAATGACCTCATAGGTACCGGCGCTGGCCCTTCGACCCAAAGGAATAGGAAAGGGTCAGATTAACCTTGGGTGAAGGTACCGTTATAAATCGCGCCATCGAGATTAGAACAGTGCAGGCGTTCGAATCCAGAGGGTCATAATGGAATCGAAATACTGTGCTGCTTGTAAACAACGAGGGGTTGCACAAGTTTGCATAATATATACACACATATATATATATATATATATATATATATATATATATATATATATATATATATATATATATATATATATATATATATATATTACACATTAAACAAGTTCTTCATAGGACGGGTGGGTAGAGCTCTCGGTTAGCAGGCTGTTGGCCCAGCGTTCGACTCTCCGACCGGCCAATGAAGAATTAGAGGAATTTGTTTCTGGTGATAGAAATTCATTTCTCGTTATAATGTGGTTAGGATTCCACAATAAGCTGTAGGTCCCGTTGCTAGGTAAACAGTTGGTTCTTAGCCACGTAAAATAAATCTAATCCTTCGGGCCAGCCCTAGGAGAGCTGTTCATTAAATGTGTGTGAGTAATTGAGTAATTATGACATACAGCACTACGGTCTCAGCACAAATATTGGAATGGGGTACTTTAAAGAACTGATATCCTCCACATTATGTATTCAAAATTACCCAATTACACCCAACATCAACTTGGAATTGCTGTAGGATTCTCCAAAATAATTTTTGCTAACCATCACACTCAAATAATACCACACCAAGCAACAAAATTGTGGTTATCAAAGATATGATGGTAAGGCTTAACAAATCCAGAAAATATGTTTGATTTTTCGAAAGACGAGGCCAGCTTAACTGAACTTTCTTTCATTCTTTAAATCTTCAGCCGAAATCCTGATGGACAGTCAACAGACTGTAATCCTAAAAGAAACCAGTCTGCAAAGAGATAAGCGATAGAAAAACGTGAAAAATAAATAAATATGAGGGAACAGAAAATAAAACCAACATACCCTTGAATTCAGGAAATGTCACCTGAGAGCAGGAACGAATTTGTTCCTCCTTTAAGCAACTGGAGATCAGAAGGTGGCACAACTGCCATAGGCAAACTATTGCACGTTTTACTTGTATCCAAGATAAAACTCATAGCAAACTGAAAAGTATTAAGCCTGACTCTTGAAAACAACAATCCGTTTGCAGCAGAACCTGGCTAGTGTTGCCAAGAAAAACAGATAAGTCAGGTGAAATATGCGGAAGATATTTGTCGTTGCAGTGCATTTGGTTTAACAAACATAATGAACTCTGTCACGCCTGTGCCCTAAGTCAACATTAGGAGTTGGCAAAATAAACTTGACTGATGACAAAACTATGTCCAAGAGTTTGAGATGCGAATCAGCACCCGGAGACCGAACAAGGAGTAAGAGTTGAAACGCTTAAATATAAAGGTTTCTTCACGAAACATTCGGAAACATTTCCATAAGACACCAATTTTTGGAGAAACAAAGGAAGCAACAATACGTAAAGTATACGCTTCTCAAGAGTAAATTTCTTATCAAAAGACACACAAAATCTTAAGAGAGTCACTGTCATTTAAAACCGCACCATTAAATGTAAATCAGGATGAAAAAGAAAAAGTGTCCTGGATCGACTACCTAACATACTTTGAGTTTTAGAATACGTGCCAGGTCTCTACTCAAGGAATGGAATGGAATATAGAGTTTAGGCGAAAGGCCAAGCACTGGGACGTGTGAGGTCGTTCAGCGCTGGAAAGGAAATTGAGAGTAGGTAGTACTGAAAGTTGTAATAGGAGGAAAACCTCGCAGTTGCACTATGAGATCATTGTTAAGAGGGGATTGATGCAAGATGGAAGAAAGATAATATGAATGGAGGTACAGTAAAAGGAGTGAAAGGGGTTGCAGCTAGGGGCCGAAGGGACGCTGCAAAGAACCTTTAGTAATGCCTGCAGTGCACCCCGTGAGGTGCACTGACGGCTCAAACCCCTACGGGAGGTCTATTCTAGTTGTCTGTAACTACAGTCTTTGAAATATAAAATAATTCTTTCACAAAAACCATCAAAGTGGCAAATGGTGCGTTTATTCTCCCACCAAGTTGCTTACAACTTTAAACGTCTGTCTGTAACAAACCTTTTGCAACAACAATTGTTTCTTCTCCTTTTCCGGTGCCACTTGTTTTTATATTTATGAACATATATGAATAAAATTCCTAGAATGTAATAAAAATGGATGTTCTACTTGCTCCCTCTGTTTGTGTTTGTTATTTCTGAGCTTCATTACAGCCAAATGCAACTGGCACCTAATTCCTAAATTCCGTTTCATGTTTCATGTTTCACTGCTTTTTAACATATTTTCGTGCTAACCAAGTAAGCATCAATACTAAAGTCAATCCTTCTATGTTGTAAGGACTCTGAGCTAAAATGAAAGTTCATTCCCATCTTTACACCCCCATCTTGATAGTTTTTTGTTTTTCGTTTTTTTGGGGGGTGGGGTTATTTTGAGAAGACAGGGGATTTCTGATAAGAGAAATGGCACAACATCCGTGTAATAGAAACGCATCCGTAGGCCTAAACAGGGATTACATTTCCGTCCGTACACAGCACC
The DNA here is from genome assembly GCF_040412425.1 of Macrobrachium rosenbergii. Lineage (NCBI taxonomy): Eukaryota > Metazoa > Arthropoda > Malacostraca > Decapoda > Palaemonidae > Macrobrachium > Macrobrachium rosenbergii. The sequence goes on from NC_089782.1 coordinate 40,431,723, forward strand.
CTGACAGCGTCTCTCTCACATCGTTATCAATCCCGGCCTAACGTTTATGACCCGGTTCTAAAAACGTTTTTTCCCATTATATATATTTGGTGAACCTTTCATTTTTTTTTTAGCCCTGCGCCGTGTGGTACAATTGTGTGTCTTGGAGTGGGGTGGTGTGGTGAGGGGGTGTAAGGCTGGGGGGAGGAAAGGTAGGGTGGGGTGGGGTAGTGGGGGTAATTTCTTGCCGTTTCAACACTTGAACAAGGACAAATAACTCGACTGTGGAGAAATAAGGAAAAGAAGAACAATGGTATTGATGTCGAAAACTTTCAAAACATTACTACAATTACAGCAACAACAACTACAACTACTACTAATAATAATAACAGGAAGGATGAATAAAACGGAAAAAAGTAATATTTATAAATCGTTTCTGCTGAACATTATGATAAATCATGATACGGTGGCGGAACAGTGATAATGCAAAATATTAGCTGACATTTTCGTTGCACCGCAAAATCCCTTCACTCGATAATGTCTCAGCGTTTCGGTTTAATTAACAAGTGCTAGCTGCTTACTTTTACTTTTTCCATAGCTTTCTGCAAAGTAAATCTACTAATTTCATTACAATATTGTCTATCTGAACGTGTTAAGTGTTTATACACAACTGCACTTTCTCTCTCTCTCTCTCTCTCTCTCTCTCTCTCTCTCTCTCTCTCTCTCTCTCTCTCCTACGTTTGAGTCAGTTTGTCGACAATATGAAAATCCCTGAAGTAATAATATATCTTTCCCCAACTGCCAAACTCTGGAACTCCCACCTCTAATTCCGTGTTCCTAGATTCGTTTAATATTTTATGCAATCAAAAAACACCCCTCTCTCTATCTTTACTCTATTTTTAAACCTAATGAATATTATTCCATTTCTCGTCTACTTTTAATTCATCGGACGAATACTGCCTCTACTCTGGCTTTGCTGTTCTAATTTTTAGTATATTTCCAATGTTATTGCATATCATTATTTTTCTACAATTGAATGTTTTTGTTACAATGATAGCAGTAAAAACAGTAAAATGATAAGAGTACTACCACTGCTAATGAATTTTATGTCCAAGTTTTAAAATTCCATCTTAAAATGCGGCAAAATATTCGTGGCAGTATAAAAAGTTAACTGGAAATGAAACTAAATGAGAGGAAACGACAAAAAAAGACATAAAAAAAATGATGAAATAACAACAAAACGATGGGAAGAGCAAAGGACAACCGAGATATTGGTGGGACGAGATGAAAGGGCGAAAGGAAAATATAACAAAATAAAAAGACTTAAAAGAAAATGGCAGGAAGAGAGAGAGAGAGACGAAAGAATAATGACAAAATATTCAATACACTGTGGCACCAAGGTACTGGGTAGGAAGACAGAAAGGGAAATAAACAAATAAAAAAAAGAAGAAGAAAGAAAAAAAGCGAAGTGGGTGTGGGGAAAGGTGGAGATAGGAAGCACCACCACCAAAAGGTGTTGGTCTTAGGGTTCATGGAAATGTCTGGCGGCCACTGATACGATTTGGTGGCAAAATTACCTTGCGGTTGGGGGCGGGGTGCGGCGGTGCCTGACGACATCGAATGCTTCCAGCCATTTTTTCGCTTAACGTTGGGAACTCGGATGCTGCCCTTGTTGCTTCCAGCCATTTTTCTCTCCTTAAACTTGCAGCTGGTCAAGTCGATAAACAACCTTCTTGTATGGCATCGGGAGGGAGTGGGGTGGGCGGACGGACGGAGAGATAAACAACCTTCTTAAACAGTCTTCTTGTACGGCATCAGGAGAGGGAGGGAGGGAAGAAAAACCACCTTTTTAAATAACCTTCTTGTAAGGCATCAAGGGGGGGGAGGAGGGAGGATAAACAACCTTCTGAAACAACCTTCTTGTACGGCATCAGGAGGGGAGGGACAGACGGACGGAGAGATAAACAACCTTCTTAAATAACCTTCTTGTACGGCATCAGGATGAGGGAGGGACGGAGGAAAAACCACCTTTTTAAATAACCTTCTTGGGAGGGAGGAGGGAGGGAGGGAGGGAGGGGAGGGAAGGAGGATAAACAACCTAAACAACCTTCTTGTACGACATCAGGAGGAGGAGGAGGGAGGGGGAGGAGGATAAACAACCTTCTTGTACGACATCAGGAGGGAGGGAGGGAGGGAAGGAGGGAGGATAAACAACCTTCTTGTACGGCATCAGGAGGAGGGAGGGGGAGGGGAGGGTAGGCATCAGGAGGAAGGGGGGAGGATAAACAACCTTCTTGTACAGCCTCAGGAGGAGAGAGAGGGAGGAGGATAAACAACGTTCTTGTAGGCATCAAACAAACAACCTTATTAAACAACATCCTTGTAGGGCATCAGGAGAAGGGAAGGAGGATAAACAACCTTCTTCAATAACCCTCTTGTACGGCCTCAGGAGGGCGGGAGGGAGGATAAACAACCTTCTTGTATGGTATCATGAGGAGGGCGGAAGGGAGGATAAACAACCTTCTTAAACAACCTCCTTGTATGACATCAGGAGGAGGAGAAGAAGAAGAAGGATTTCGTCGTATGCTTTGGACTCTCGTCAAGAATGGTTATCGAAAAATGTCGGGGAGGCGTTTCATTCAATTATCTTTTAACAGCGTTATTCTGGGAGAGGGTTTCCACGTGTCCCTCGAGGGTCATGTCTAGAATGGCTATCAAAAAATGTTGGGAAGGAATTTTCGATTGATTGAAGTTTTTAATAACAGTCACGGTGACGAGGACCTCCAATTGAAAACTTATCGAAAACGGTTGTTAGGCCACTTCGAATCACTTGTATTTAAAGTTTCTAAGTTCCCGAATTTATTTTTTTTTTTTTAAAATGTTTCTTGAAATATATTAAGGGTATGATGATTCACTTGTCATCAATAATGAAGAACTGATCGTTGCAAATGTATCAGATTCAGATTCAAGGGTCATTCGACTTGTTAAAGGCCTACACACAATTCCTCACTTGATGGGGTTTCTTTATCAACTACACTGACTTATGTTGTCATGATTTATCACTCACTGGGATTTCCATGTCAAATTTATGTTTTGTTAGCGTCGAAAACTTATCATATGCTGGGATTTAACTATATGTCGAACTACTGTTGAACTAGTTCAACGCATATTGCAACTCACTCGTCATCGGTGATTTAAAGATGATGTTGAAGTCAAGTTTTAAATACTCTTGATTTTTAAGCAACACAAAAACCCTAAAATATAATACACTCAGACTGATAGTAAGGTTTCCAATAGCACCTATGGATTTACCCTTTTCAATACAGAAAGAAAAAATGTCATCATCTATATTTTCACGAGATGGACATCACCATATCACATTTTGCTCGCAAAACAACTTGTCAACGGAGATGGCACATCCATTTGTCAAAAGCTTGCTAGACACGTAGTTTCTGATAAGTAGGCTATTAACAATTAGTACTCTTCAGGTTTAAAAGTATCAGAAATAAATGGACCATCCGAAGCCCGATAGGAAGGCTTTCAAAATCAACAATGATAAAGATAACATATAAACTTTCAATTGGTAAGGCCTCAATAGACTAATAATCTCAGGAGCTTGTTCACAGACACCTCCACCACGCACAGTCAATGAGAACTGAAGGAGAAAAAGAGGGATTTTTAGACGAACCACTTAAGCGTGCACAAACCACAGCGACTCTTCTAAATTGTGGTAAACGGAAAAGAACAAGAGTAGCAGTTATTGTTAAATCATCATACCTTTACATCGCAGAGACAAGTAAACACACTATTCAACTATTTGCTAACTACAAGTTTAAGGTGTGGTAAAACCTTAGTGTATATATATGTATATATATGTGTGTGTGTATTTATACAGTATATGTGTGTGTATTTATTTATTTATTTATTTATTTATAACAAATACCCATGTAATCTCAAAAAAATGTAACGGCAAAAAAGGAAAATAATAATTTTTATATGTGAAAACATTCAGATAGAAAAAGGAGAAGGTGGGGAGAGATGTACCTACATACATATATACATACATACATACATGCATGCATACATAGACACACACATGTATACTTTTTCATGTGAGGACACCTCTTTGACATAAACGGAAAGGAAGGAGATAATTGACATACATACATACATACATATGTATATATAATTTTATATATATATATATATATATATATATATATATATATATATATATATATATATATATATATATATATATATATATATATATATATATATATATATATATATATATATATATATATGCTAGCCCCTCGCATGCACAGGCAGGTAAGCAGTAAATAAAAAAGAAGAAGAATGACGACGCTTGTTGCTGTGCCGGGGAGGAGGGTGGGGGTGGGGAGGGGTAGGCCGGGATGGACGGGAGAACAGAATTGGAATTTCAGACTCTCTTAACAAATTCTAATACTACAACTTTATACGAGGCGCCTCACCGGTGAGGACCGACTTTATTGCACAATAAAGAACGAAATTTATCACCAACTGCATCTGGGCAATAAACTAACGCTCATAAGGATATGAGAGAGAGAGAGAGAGAGAGAGAGAGAGAGAGAGAGAGAGAGAGAGAGAGAGAGAGAGAGAGAGAATTTACTGCAAAAGTGTGTGTGTGTGTGATGAGAGAGAGAGAGAGAGAGAGAGAGAGAGAGAGAGAGAGAGAGAGAGAGAGAAAATTTACTGCAAAAGTTGTGTGTGTGTGTGTGTGTGTGAGAGAGAGAGAGAGAGAGAGAGAGAGAGAGAGAGAGAGAGAGAGAGAGAGAGAGAGAGAGAGAGAGAGAGATTTTCAAGAAATTATTGGGGAAAATGTATATGAACGTTTTCATGGCTGTTATCTTTTGAGAGAGAGAGAGAGAGAGAGAGAGAGAGAGAGAGAGAGAGAGAGAGAGAGAGAGAGAGAGAGAGTTTAAAGAAATTGTCGGGGAAAATATAAAAGAACGCTTCCATGGCTGTCTGTAATCTTTTGAGAGAGAGAGAGAGAGAGAGAGAGAGAGAGAGAGAGAGAGAGAGAGAGAGAGAGAGAGAGAGAGAGAGAGAGAGAGTTAAAGAAATAAGAAATTTCGGGGAAAATATAAAACAACGTTTTCACGGCTGTAATCTTTTGATAAAAAGAGGAATGAGATACGAAAGTGGATTGCCAGAAAGAATAAACGTGAAATAATGTACGCTGAGGGAGAAAAATAGGAACGTTTTATTTAATTCTTTTATTTATTGATGAAATACTCATAGACATACATACATACATATAAATACACACACACACACACACACACACAAGCCTTTATCCAAGAGCAGAGAACAAATGAAGAAACTAGCCTCGTTTATCACGATTCGATCCCATGCACGAGAAATTCCATTGGTGACTTGACAGTACATTTTGCTGCGCATGCGCCAACAAGTTTAACGCGTCTCATGAAAACATATATCTGTCGAATTCAGATACACTTTACTACGGCTACCTGGACCCATTATGTTTATATATATAAATATATATATAACTATATGTTATATATGGAGCAAAGAATTTTCGAGTAAAAAGAACGCTCGACTCATCACAATCTTTGCCAGGAACTGAAGGATTTTGTTCATGTTGTAAACATTTATTGTTATTATTTAATAATAATAATAATAATAATAATAATAATAATAATAATAATAATAATAATAATAATAACTAATAATAATAATAATAATAATAATAATAATAATATTATTATTATTATTATTATTATTATTATTATTATTATTATTATTATTATTATTATTATTATTATTCAGATGAACCCTATGCATTTGCAACAGGCCCGCATGGGCTACTGACTTGAAATTCAAGCTCCCAAGAATATTGTGTTCATTGGAAAGAAATTACAGAAGGTAAATAAAAACTGCAGAAAGAGATCAGTTATTAGGAAACAAAGATGGATGAACAAATTAGCAGATAAACAGACAAAAATATAAACAAACGATTAAAAGTACGCGGAGAATTGTTTTAGGGGTAGCAATGTATTGCATCTTCGCCCGAACTTTTGATATCGAGGCTAGAAGATGATGGGACCATAAGGGCATGAAAAGATTAGCTTTTCCCTGCAGGCTCTATGACCTTATAGACGCCATTCGCGTGAGGGTTTTAGATTTTATCACTTCCAATTTTCGTCTCCTTTTTTCCTGCGGTTGTTGGGGGCTGGGAAGAAATTCTGATTTGCTTTGTTAGAGGCGTTTTCTAACATGGGGTCAGAAGAAAAGTATACGTTAGTTTAACCAGACCACTGAGTTGATTAACAGTTCTCCTAGGGCTGGCCCGAAGGATTAGACTTATTTTACCTGGCTAAGAACCAATTGGTTACCTAGCATCGGGACCTACAGCTTATTGTGGAATCCGGACCACATTATAGCGAGGAATGAATTTCTATCACCAGAAATAAATTCCTCTAATTCTTCATTGGCCGGCCGGAGAATCGAACGCGGGCTTAGGAAAGCGCCAGCCGAGTACGGTATCGACCCATCCAATGAGGAACTTAACAACATGGGGTCAGGATACACTTAGGCCAGATAGCTGCTACACTGCTGATTTTAAATTTTATTATTCCATGCTGGTAAAAATGGTATGGTCGCTAGTGTCGTGACATGCCGCTCAGATGTAGCGAGTTCGCACCTCCCTCAAGGCGATAAAAAAATCACTGGCTCTGCATCATGGTCAGTTACTGCCGCAGTGTGGGGTCTGCGGTGGGAGGTTGAAACCAATATTCTTTGGAAGCTTGAAGCTCAAGTCAATGGCCCCTTTGGTGTGAATAGGTTTCATCTACTGGAATAATAATAATAACATACGTTACACAGTTACCATTTATTAGTTAATAAGAATGAATCACAAATCTATTCATATTTTACCAATATGTCGTGATAGTTCTAAACAATTGCGTGATTCTAAAATAAGGGTATGTATTATAAGGATTCAATTTTCATGTACTTTGTAAATTTACCAAATGTAAAAGACTAATAATTTACTGTTTATTCACAGATATACCATAAATCTGATATTTAATGAAACGTAAGTTAATCATTAAAAATTTAAATTCTCCTCTGAAATGACCTCAAAGATATTAAAATATCATGCAAAGATGTTTTGTAATTTATACCAGGTTCCTACGAAGCGACAGAAAATGGCAGATTGGTTTTGGACGAATCTCGGCTTATAAATATACTAAAAGACAAAGATCACTTGTAGAAAAAGCAACAAGTAGAAAAATAGACATTAGTTGGAAAAAGTCAGCTTGTAGATAAAAAAAAAGTCAACTTGCAGCTTAAAAGACGAATATCAGAAAAGGAGAAAGTAGCTATAAAGCTGCAAGACAACAAATATTTAAAACGATAGAGACGATAACAATGATAAAAGGGTGCTAGCAGATAAAAGACAACGAACAGCAAAACAGCACTATAAATAATAACTAGAACAAGTAGCATAAAAAGGCAATGGGTAGGTAACTTGGCGGATTCTGAAACCAGTGGATGCCATTTTAAAACTCTTCTGGATATTCACTGTCTTGGCAATAAGAAAGAATTAAGATTAAAATTGAATGCTGTGCAATTTTTGCAAATGCATGCATGTAATATTTGCCTTTTCAAGTACGAACTACACACACAAAAAAACTCAGATAAATTCGGATAATAAGTATAGGGTTATCAACTCTGGCATATAGTAAAAAATATTACTGAAACTTTCAACAAACCTTAGCGGTCTGGTGTAAGCAGTAATGGGCCACACTGAGGCAGTGGAGTAACAATTATATATATATATATATATATATATATATATATATATATATATATATATATATATATATATATATATATATATATATGTGTGTGTGTGTGTGTGTGTGTGTGTGTGTGTGAGCTCATAACTTTATCACTGGATTCATTTTATCTTGGGAATGAATTACATCCCAACGGAATTATAAATCATAAGTGCATCATCTGTCCCGGCCAGGATTCGAACCGGTGTCTTTTGGATTAAATAGAGAGGTAGACAGTTGATTTATCTATCCGGCTAAATCCTGGCACCTATAAGTCAAAATTCCCTCCTGGATGTAAATTATTCCAGAGGTAAAGCGAATTTGTGGCTTAATATTTGTGATTATAGAACTTTAGGCATGGATGCAACAATTATAATTATTTTTTCATAAATGAGAATGAAACGGTCTAGAACAACCCGATTCACTGATTGTCTTAGGTCAATATGGCGTTGCAGTGACCTTTGTCAACGAAACGCTTTCGAAAATAGTGATGAAACCTTATAACTGTTTTAAAATGTCATGAATGAATGATCCGGCCACTGAAGTGGCTTTTGCGGAAGCCACAGAAAAAATGGCAGTCTCATATCAATAACACTATGTTTTCTGATAATATTTTACTCTGACTTCGATACATACATACATACATACATACATACATATATATATATATATATATATATATATATATATATATATATATATATATATATATATATATATATATATATATATATAATCAAATATAAGGAGCCCATAAAAACACCAAATGTAGAAATACGATGAACCTTTCAAAAGGCGCCTAAGATTCAGATATAGATAAAATCTTCTCCAGCCAGTGATTAAGAAGATTAAAGAGAAATTGTCAACTCGAGTGACGTAACGGCTGACCTATGGACCTTCTGGTATAAATACCACTTTTCTGTAACTCTTTCTCATTCACTATTTGCTTGATGAGAGAGACAGTTGGCCTCTGAAATTTACTTTCTACATTTTGGCGTTTCTATTTACTTTGATGGAATTCTGTTTTAACATTTTGACAGTCATTTCTATATATATATATATCCTATATATATATATTTGATATATAATTATAATATAATATAGAAAATATTTGACAGTCATATATATATATATATATATATATATATATATATATATATATATATATATATATATATATATATATATATATATATATATATATATATATATATATATATATATATATATATATATATATATATATATATATATATATATATATATATTATATATATATATATATATATACATCCACCTCCCTTTTACGAGGTGGCAGCTTTAGGACGACCCTTCACAAACCGTGTCCAAGAGAATATAAAACAAAAGACAATAAAATCACTGAATAACCCCAATTTTCACAAGAAACTCCCGGAAAACGAATTAATTCTCAGGACGTTGGGGGCGGTGGGCAGTGGGCCAAAGCAGAATTTCACAGGCGTTTCAACATCAGCGACTCAATCTCTCATCCAATCATAGATTGCCGTGGGGGTGGGGGTGGGGGTGGGAGTGGGGGTGGGGGGAAGAGGGGGTTTGGACAAACTGGGATGGTATTGGAATGGCCTCTTCGGAAAAGAGGCCGGACGATGTTTATCTGTTCCCTCTTTCCTTATCTTTCTTCATCTGAGTCTTGACTCGTTCTCTGTGATTCATAAGACTCCTGTGATGGGCCGTTTGACCAAACAACGGAAGGCAGATACTTTTTTATTATCTTATCGAAATGATTTTTTGTCGTAAGTATCAAACAATAATTGGCCAAAGACGTCATAGATGATATAACTATATTTAGATGAAGGTAATATCTCTTTTTGTCTGTCGATCACTATTTTCTTTTGAGAGAGAGAGAGAGAGAGAGAGAGAGAGAGAGAGAGAGAGAGAGAGAGAGAGAGAGAGAGAGAGAGAGAGATTCTTGACGTTATGAAAAATCTAATTAGTATGGCTCGCTCAAAAGACTATTATTAAATGGTTATCATATTAAAGCAATAGTTATACTAAAGTAATAACTTGAGTTTGCATTTTTTCCATGCCTTATGGGACTTGATATGTCTTGATGTGCCTTTCAATAATATATATATATATATATATATATATATATATATATATATATATATATATATATATATATATATATTTTGTTACTTTATAGTTTCATAATCCTATCCTCAGTACATATATTTCCCCCCACAACCCCACCTGACTGTCTGTCTGTCTGTCAGTCGTTCCTCATTCTTCAAAAAGAAGTACTGTGACACTATATTATATATATATATATATATATATATATATATATATATATATATATATATATATATATATATAAATATATATATTATATATGTAATTTATATATATATATATATATATATATATATATATATATATATATATATATATATATATATATATATATATATATACACATACAGTATGTTTAATACTGTATGAGAATTGGTGCCGCCCCAAAAGAAATTTTTCTGGATCCACTACTGCGACAAACGTCATCGCCATTTTAACACTTGTATGGCTTCGCTCGTTTCTCATCTCGTCTCCTTGATTTGCCCTTCTTCTTCTTCTACTTCTTCTTCTTCTACTCCTTCTTCTTCTTCTTCTTCTAAAAGAAGGGAAGGTAATAAAGATCTCCCTTCGTGTTTGGTCCTTCCTTTCAAGTCCACCTCATTAAACTTGTAGTCCTTCCTCTCCTCTCTCTCTCTCTCTCCTCTTCCTTCGTCTTTCTCTCATTATCTCCTCCTCATTCTGCGTTCTCTTTCTCTCTTCCTCATTCTCTTTTCTCTCTCGCTTTCCTCCTATCCTCCACTTTTCTTGTTTCTCTCTTCCTCCGCCTCTCCTTTCTCTTTCTCTCATCTTCCTTCACCCTGTTTTTCTGTTTCATTCTTCCTCTTCCTCCAAATTTCTTGCTTTTCTCCTTCTTTTTCCCCTCCTTTGCTGCTTTTTCTCCTCCTTTCCCTTCACCTTTCTCGATTCCTATCATCCACTTTCCTTTCTCTCCCTCTCCTCCTCCTCCCCCTCCTCCGCCTCCTCTGTTGCTGCTCTTCTCCTCGACCTTTGCCTCTTTCTCTCCTACTTCACCTCCCCCTTTCTCTCTTTCTCTCCTGCCCTTTTCTCTCTTTCTCTCCTCCCTTGCCTACCCTTTTCTCTCTTTCTCTCCTCCTTTATCTACCCTTTTCTCTCTTTCTCTCCTCCTTTACCTATTCTTTTCTCTCTTTCTCTCCTCCCTTACCTACCCTTCTCTCTCTTTCTCTCCTCCTTTACCTACCATTTTCTCCTTTCTCTCCTTCTTTACCTATTCTTTTCTCTTTTCTCTCCTCCCTTACCCCCTTCTCTCTCTTTCTCTCCTCCTTTACCTATTCTTTTCTCTCTTTCTCTCCTCCCTCCTCCCTCTCTCTCTTTCTCTCCTCCTTTACCTACCATTTTCTCGCTTTCTCTCCTCCTTTACCTATTCTTTTCTCTCTTTCTCTCCTCCCTTACCTACCCTTCTCTCTCTTTCTCTCCTCCTTTACCTATTCTTTTCTCTCTTTCTCTCCTCCCTTACCTACCCTTCTCTCTCTTTCTCTCCTCCTTTACCTACCATTTTCTCTCTTTCTCTCCTCCTTTACCTATTCTTTTCTCTCTTTCTCTCCTCCCTTACCTACCCTTCTCTCTCTTTCTCTCCTCCTTTACCTACCATTTTCTCGCTTTCTCTCCTCCTTTACCTATTCTTTTCTCTCTTTCTCTCCTCCCTTACCTACCCTTCTCTCTCTTTCTCTCCTCCTTTACCTACCATTTTCTCCTTTCTCTCCTCCTTTACCTATTCTTTTCTCTCTTTCTCTCCTCTTTCACCTCTTTCTCTCTTTCTCTCCTCCTTCACCTCCCCTCTCTCTCTTTCTCTCCTCCTTTACCTACCTTTCACTCTCTTCCTCTTCCACCCTTCTCTCTCTCTCTCTCTCCCTTCTTCTCCACACCTCTTTCTTTCTCTCTCCCTCCCTTTCTCTCGTCCCCCCCCCCACCTCCTCCGCCTTTCCTCATGGTTCCTCTCGAAATTGCCAACGCCCTGTCTCCCAGGGATCTAACTAAGCCATTTTGTCCCCCAATTTCTGTTACTTCTGCAATCACCCGTGGCTGCCAGTATCGCTAACTATGGCGCTTCAGAAATATGGCTCTCTTTCACTCTCTTTACTCTAATTCCTTTTTTCCAGTCTATTTACTCTTTTTTATCGTTACTTTACGCATTGTCAGCAGGTATAATGACTTCTTGAGTTCTCGGTTTCCTCACGAAATTTTTGTATGCATTTTCCAGCTGGAAGCCTTGGATCCACAACGGGAATAAACGAAGAAACTTCTCTTTGTCAAGTGGGATTCGTAAGCACGCACTGCAGAGAGGGTTCGGTTACCGGAAACCCATCCTATTATATGTTTGCCTCATTAATGTGCTACGCTTACTGCATATGATTTCAACTGCGTACAGTTATTTTACATGAGTAAAAAAAAAATACAAAAAAAGAAAGGTAACATGAACACCTTTCAAAACTTATATATTCCCACTGACTCCAAAATTAACACCAGCTAGTCAAGATTCGCCTTACTTTACTGGGACAACTAAAATCAGATCACACCTAAACGAACAATCGTGACAGGTTACGGTTAGCTTTGCACGGTGCACTGTAAACAATGCTAAAGGGTCTTTGAAAAGTCCCCTCTGCCTGTCAGCTTAATTGTGTCTCGTCGTCAATTTTTTAATCAAATTTGTTGTGTACCTGTACATAACTAAATGTTTATCTTCTTCAGTTCTATGAAATTCCGATGATTCAATTTTCAGCTCATGGAAGATGAAATCTCTCAGGCGTACCCTTTTGGAATCTAGAAATGGCTCCTAGCCCATGTTAAATTATTTTTTTTACAATAATAATAATAATAATAATAATAATAACAATAATAATAATAATAATAATAATAATAATAATAATAAGGCAACGCAGAAAAAAATCGGCTACTGGAGAAACATCGGCTACTGAAAAAACATCGACTACTGAAAAAAACATCGACTACTGAAAAAAACATCGACTACTAAAAAAAAATCAGGTAATAAAAAATTCGGCAACTGAAAATACATTGGTTAGTGAAAAACCATCGGCCACTGGAAAAAATCGGCTACTGAAAAACATCGGCCACTGAAAAAAAATATTGGCTACTAAAAAAAATCGGCCGCTGAAAAAAAAACACTGACTACTGGAAAAAATTTCAGCTACTTAAAAACATCGACTACGGAAAAAACATCGGCTACTGGAAAAAAAAATCGGCTACTTGTTAGTCGGCAAAATGACTGAAGCTTAAGAAGAAATCATCCCCTGGGGCGCCGTTCAAGAAGCACTGTCCTAATGCATCACCTCTTTCCTCGACGGTGCGTATCGGCGAAGCGGAACAACGAAATCTGAAGCGAATACCAATTAAAAGAACAAAGAGACAGAGACGAAAAAACCGGAGCCTTTATGCAAAGTCGCCTTTTTCGAAGACTGACGATGAACAAGGCGAAAACAGATCCCCCTCAAAGGTTCCTCTTCTTCTTCTTCTGACGCTTTGATTCCGGCACTTTTTCCGGAGCTCAGACAAAGGGACCTCTTTGTATCTACCGAGTCCCCAGGAACGAAAAGTCCTATCAAAGCGCCCCAGATTTTATCCGGCAACCCTACTGACTGAAAAAAGGGACAGAGAAACGACATAAAATGACCCTAATAAGAGTGAAGTTTGTATAATTAATCGGTTTCCGTCAGCAGACCGGGGTCCAACAAAGGACTCATAAATCATGATATATGAAATCTATGTTTAAACAAATGAGTTTGCCTTTGATGAGAGATCTTATGATTTAAAACACTAGGCAACAATATCGTTTTATCACAATGTCCTTATTGGAGATGATTTTGTGAAGATAAATCAGAATGATTCGTTGAAGCCAACATTCTGGTGCCTTCAAAATATTGAGTAAAATGTTATTAATCATATTACGACATTTTCGTCCTGTTGATATGGGTGCTCGGCTTTCAAAATGTCTGTAGTAGCTTAAGCATTTAATGATCGAATAGCTGTGACCTAATCTCTCTCTCTCTCTCTCTCTCTCCTTGCGTGAGAAGTCTTTCCTCCAACAAAGACTGATGATTACTTAATTTTCACATAATGTCCGTAATTTCTCACCTCCTAATTCTCTCTCTCTCTCTCTCTCTCTCTCTCTCTCTCTCTCTCTCTCTCTCTTAGGTCAATAACCTAGATGTTGTCACGCCAGTTTAAGTAGTCATAAATCACTCAATCAATCAATCAATCAATCTCTCTCTCTTTCTCTCAGGTCAATAAACTAGATGTTATGACGCCAGTTTTAGTAGCCAAAAATCAATCAATCAATCTCTCTCTCTCTCTCTCTCTCTCTCTCTCTCTCTCTCTCTCACGTCAGTAACCTAGATGTTGTGACGCCAGTTTTAGTAGCCATAAATCAATAAATCACTCAATTTCTCTCTCTCTCATTATATCTCCCTCACATTATATTAACGCAAAAGTGTCAACAGGGACTCACTTCTATGGAGTACACGTTTAAAACTCCTCCTACTCATTTTTGTGAGGTTCTCGAACCCCGAGTTGCGAGATTCTGGTATACATCTTAGTGAAAAAAAAAAAAAAAAAACGACATAAATAACCCGGGACCTAAGCTTGATTTAGAGGACGGGTCCTGGGGAGACGTCATAACTTTCCTC